>NC_133577.1:125869748-126229488 GCF_964106895.1 Numenius arquata | reverse complement strand
CTTGATGTGCCAGGATACTCTCTGATGTTCCCAACCTCTTTTAAGCTGTTCCTTTTACCCAAAAGTAAATAAAATCCATCTGTCGCTGAATGCCTTCCTTCCAAAACATAGTTTTGCAAAATGTTTCAGTCTTGGATCAGCAGCAGAGTTGATTCAGCCTAAACTTTGTGGACCAGAAGGGGTGTTTGAGGCTGCTGGGGTAGGGTTGGGTTTTTGCCCTGTTTGCTGGCACAAACTGAAGCTGTATTTCTAAGTTTGTTCGACTTTGGGAGAAGTGTTTATGCCTACCCCAAAGCAGTAGAGAAGGCTTTAAGAAAGAACTGCGTGTTTCTAAAAAAGGACAGTGATGCACAAGAAGTGTAAGGCAGATTTCCGAAAGTAAGAAGCAGCATCAAGAAGCTAGGAGAAATCACTCGCAGCAAAAAGAAGAGGTAAAATGGATGGCTCATTACACAAGCAGGCACGCAAAGATATAGGCATAATAGAAGTTAAAGCTCATTCTTGCAGGTACCAATGAGAAATCAAAACTTGTTGTTTCAAAAGATTTACTGCATGGAGAGTCTCCTGATAACCGGCATGTTCTAAATAAAGCATTCGCTTCAAATGGCAGCACCGTAGCAAAAATGTGTCTATTACAGGACTGCTAATAAGCAAATGTGAGCAATATTTCTTGACAGCAGGCTGTGGGTGTTTTTTAATAAATCTGTGTTAAGTAGAAAAGGAATAAAAGCTGAAACCCAAATAGCAAACCACTTTGGCTAGTGTTTTCTCACTCCCAGTATAGATGGATGCATTGACCCCAATCAGAAATTCTCAAAGGATAATTCTGGTTAGTAGAAGCTAATGTGGAATTAAATGTGTATACATTTGTGTATGCGTTCCCAGAAAAACTAATGATACGATTCCAAATGCTGAACATGTTCCCCACTCCTCTTTGTTAATAGTGTTGCTTATGCTCGGCAATAAACTATTATTTCTGTGCTACTTCTGTAATTACATTTAATAATCAGCTCTCACAGTCCAATAGTATTAAACGTAGGAGTCTTTTCAACAAACTATGATAAATAGCTCCTTGCAGAACTGTTGTACTTGAGGAAGCTTTATGGCTCTCTTTGTAAGATTTGTCATTTTCTTAATGCAGCTTCAAAAAGCTTCTGAGCTTCGTTATGGACCATCACTGTATTTTTCCCTTCCCCCTCTGCCTGTGAGTGTAGCTGGGTAAATGAAGCTTAATGTGCCATTTCCAAGCACTGTGACACTCCTCCAGGGCTGGTTACATTTACCATTGCTAAAGTCTAAATAAGTGAGTTTTAATGAGCAGGAATGCTTGCTAATAGCTGATTCAGGTACTTAGTAGTCCATGTTATTTAACTGTGGTAGAATTACAGAACATAAATGGTCTGATGATTAATAGATGTACCTGCTATATGTTGCAGCCTAATAGTTTTTGCCATTAAAGAACTATCTTAACATCTTCTGGTTTGGATGTGGTTGGGGGGAAAAGGAGTTGCTGGTAGATTTATATCACTGGTAACTCACACCTTAAAACACTTTATATAATAATTTCACAACACCATCAATATACTGTTCAGTAACATTAATGAACTCGTTACAGAATGGTGATACTTGTGTGCTTCAGCTTCCCGAGGTGGCCAGCTCAGCAGATTTGGTGACTCTAAAAATAAATTCAACCTAACCTTTTAAGGTCAGAAATATGAGAGTGAATTAGATCTTTATCTCCTTTCTTCTCTTGTCCCGTTAATTTTGGGCAGTGGTAGAGGGACCAGTAAGAACAGAGCTTGACTGTGTTGTTTTAAACACTTCTGATTTGTGGATGAGCAGGTGGCAAGAGGCAAAAAAAAAAGGCAAAAAATAACAGATGAACAACAAATGAACAAGAATGAAGAAATAATAGCGTCCAACATCTGTTGCGGTTTGCGCTGAGATACTCCAGAAGACGCTGCAGTATTTATGGAAATAGTATAAGGACTGTTTTGAACTGCAGCTAGTGGGACACAGACTGCTGCCTGCCAGGCTTGTTCACAGAGTCCCTTCTGCCTTTTTCCTATTCCATCCCACGTTTCAACCTGACATCGCTGGTTTTTGGATCATAAGGAGAAGATGTCAGGACAGAAAGGAGCTAAGTAGTGACTTTATCCCTTACTAAGAGGGAGAGGCAGTAACTATTTCAGCAGGTGGATTAAAAGATAATACATGACGTCTGAAGGAGATGTTGGCACCACCAGTGTTCCAGGTAGAGATGAGCTGTTTTCAGTAGTTCCTGTACATATCCGATGAAACCTCTGATAGAGAAAAGCATCCAAAATGTAGGCAGGATTTTCCAAAGTCATGGAATGCTTCCTCAGAGTTGGGTTAAGGTAGCTGCAGTGTTTATCAAAGCTGCTTTCTGTTTCCATAGCTGTGGGGTGTAGACAGAGGAGCTTGCATCTGCCTGCAGTACAGCATGTGGTCATGCCCAGCATCCCTCCTACTGCGTGACACTTCAGCAAGAGCTGTCCTTGTGAGATTTCTGGTATTTGAGAGTTCACTGCTCTCAAAACTGGAAGTAGGAAGCCCCCAAAGCCTGGAAAGCTGTGGGGTTTTGGGGGGAGTTGTTGTTTTTTGATTTTTATTTTTTTTCCTCTGGTAGCTGCCAAGGCAGTTCCTGTAGAAAACAATTTGTTTGCATATTGAATTGGGCAAGCAAGGCCATGCCCTTCCTCAAGAATGTTAATTCTTCCAAGGTGCCCACATTTTAGCATCTAACTTTGTTCCAGAAGCTCCCTCAGCTTCACAAACCTTCAGAGATTCCCAAATGCAGGTGTCTGCCTGGTCTGCATTGGGTAAGAAAATGAATAAGTATTTGAATACATAATAGCTGAAGTATCCAAGTTGTTCTGATTCAGTAAAGTATTTTAAGACCAGGATGAGATGCCATTCCAAGCTTGGCGTTTCTTTGTGGAGAATCAAGAGTTAGTTCTCTGAAATAAGTTTAAATAAAGCCTCAAAATTCTTTGAGTGTCTTCAAGTCTGTGTATTTTACTGAAAACATCCAACACCGGGGAATACCAAAGTTTTGAACTGTTAGCACTGGTGGGAAGGACGGGGGGCAGGGAGGGTAGAGGGAGGTGTGGGCGTTCAATGGAAAACAGTTGTTAGCGTGGCTTTTCCTTTTTGGCATTCATCACCTAAGACATCAACATTTGACCCAACCAACAGCTGCTACATGATAAAAGACACTTGTGTAGATGGTACATATAACTGCTCCCCACACCCTACACAAATATGAGAAAGTCTTAAATATCAGCAGACATTTACTGCAGCCCTGTACAAAACATCCTAGAAACTAAGGAAAGAACCTAGGCCATCACTGTCTATAGTACTTGAATAATTCCCATGTTTTTCTTCATATATTTTATGCATCCTTGTGATTATGACTTCTTTTGTAGAATTAACACACGACTCGGAGTTCTCCTTCAGTTCTACATTTCCTCAAATTACTGCTGAGACTTCAGGTGGGATTCCCCTCCTTTCCTTTGTGCAGCAGAAAAGAGATGGTGGCAAAGTAAAACATTGCAACCAACAGAAACAGTAGCATGAGCAACATGTCAATCAAATACTAAGTGTGCAAAATTTTCTACGCAGTGAGGTTACAGTAGGTTTAATGAACATATGGGGAGGAATGTCTGCTCTGTTTTGGATGGTCTTTATTCTCATCTTGGAGAGAGATGGCAGGTATTTTCCTCCCACTGAGCTCATACAGCTCCCTGAGGCAGAAGCCTGTGCATCACTTTTTTTCTCCCTGCACTAACAGGGTCAGGACGTTGGAGTTGGTACCATGGTGGATTCCCCTACATGCTCTTCCTGCTGCTGGCTGTGCCCCAGAGAGCCAGATTCTGTACCCATGGTGCTTCCATCCTTCGTTTCTGAGTCATTACCTTTCACAATGAGACACTTCCGTGAGAAAAAACAGGGCAACAGCGGTCCGGGCGCTGCCACAGCTGGATCTGCATATGCACGATGCCAGGGAACACCCTGGAGTGTAGCCTTGGAGCAGAACACCAAAGTGGAATCTTTCTTCATTTCCCCTCTATGCTCTGGCATTTCCCCCTGCTGACCCTGGCTAAATTACACCCTATCTGTGTCCCCATTTGGCAATCTATAAAACGGACACACTGCTGTGTTTCTTCCACCTATTCATTTTTATCTTGGTCTTTAACACTAGAACAGAAGATATAAGAGAGAAGCTTTCATCTGATGTCCTTGGTGGGTACTTAGACAAGAGGCCAACATCTTAGCTGGGTTTTGTAAGTAAATTGCAAGGAGGGAGAATTTGGCCTGAATTATGCTTTAACGTACTTACAATATTGCTGCCTTCAAAGATGTTGGAGGAGGGGGGTAAAATGAAACTTAAATTTTTATGAAATATATAAAATAGTCAAAATGAAGAGGGCATGTTTTGTGTGGGGTATTATTTGTATACCGGTTGTACACTGGACTTACTGTTTTGGTGGCGGGTGCTCATCACAGAACACACAGATTTCTTTCCTTCTTACATAAGGAGGAACAAAAAATTCAGAAGTAGCAAATTTAGAATAGTGAAAAATGCAGCTTTTAAAAATAATCATGGGAGAAAACAACAGGCATGTTTGCTCATGTCCTTTATCTCAGTCAGCTAATCTTGCAGAATGTCAGCTTGTATAGAAATAGATTTTTACATATGAACTTGTTACATCACTTCCTAAAAAAAGAGTATTTAGCTTGTACTTAAATAGCACATTCAGAGGCTGTTTATGCAGTATTTCTGCTGCAAATGTGTGATCCTTGTTAGGTAGCTAAGCTCTGTGTGAAGTTTTAAAACTGCAATGTATTTATTTGTTGCTTACTGTGTGAAAGATAAAATACTAACAAAAGAATCACTTTGAAATCTTGATTGTTTTTTTTATAAATTAATTTTTTTTACAGATGAAATTGTTTACTACCATTTTTATGTTTAATGGTCATAGGGAACAATTATAAAATAAAGGATATGCTAAAAGTATGTGATGTAGAGAAAGAAAGCCTTCTGTGAAATCCATCAAATTAGTCATAGCAAAACTGAATTCAAAATTTAAACCCCATATTTTATCCAAACGTAGCTTGTTTATTGTGCTGCACTCTAACAAAGCTGAGAAACTATCCAATTTAAAACCAGTGAAATATCTTGTGTCTCACAATGGTATTTCAATACATGCTATTAATTCCTCCAAGTCAACTCGGATGTAGCCCCCCCATGTAATTTTAGGAAGAGCAGAGACAACAATGTGTCTTTGGAGGTGCCGTTTTTCAGCTGAAATGTGAAATCAATGTCCTGACCATTTGTGGTCATTAAAAATCCCATGGCACTTTTCTGCAAGAGTAGAGGCATTGAATCCCAAGTCTCAGTGAAATTCCAAGGAAGTAATTATATTCCTCCTGATACAACCTTCCTTTTAAAGCTAATTTAATGTTCCTCTTCAGCTGTTCTCCCTTGCTTTAAGTGGAAAATTCTTCATTTCCCTTTGTAAACTTTTCTTTAGTTCTGCTTTATACTGACAATTAGTAGCCGTCTTTTCTCTTGCCACATCACTGATGCGTGTCTATGCAGTAGCAGTGAGCGTGTGTGCAAGCACACACCCCTACAATTTAAAAAGCTGTTTATTGATGGTCTGGTTAAAAGCCATTGAAATTAAGGGGATGTGTCCCTTTGAGTTGGTGGTCACGGGAACCATCAACGCTGTAGCTGAGAGCTGTTGCCCAACTAGGTGTTTTGGACCCCTCTCTGCCTTGATTTTCCTGTGTAGCAGAGTCTAGTGTGGAGAAACTCTTGGTGGCAGGATCTCTGCTCCCCATCTGCCTGTAGGCAGACCCAGGAAAGAGCAGTCAAAAGCATCAGGTGCGTTGTTTGTTCTGGCAAGCCCAATTTGCCCCTGGGGCAAAACAAAGAACAACTTCACGGTTATGCAATATTTGGAAATATTTCAAGGTAGAACTTCCTAGTTATCAACATGATTTCAATTTGTTACACACACTTTATCTGCACAATTGGCATATCCAGTTATGCACACAGTGGATGTTCCTGGAAAATGCATCACTTTTCAAGCGGTCCTCTCAAATACCTAATTTCTCTTCAACTTCTACTTATTTCTGTTCACAAATATATCCCTTCTGGTATGATTGATGCTTGTGCCAGGTGTAGGACTCTGTTTAGTAAAGGGTTGAATGTTTCACCCAAATCAGAAATATCAGCTTAACCTTTGGAGGTTTTTTTGTGCTTCGTGGAAAATGAGCAGAAGTGATAGAACTAAATGCTGCTACATGTCCCATGGAATCAAATGGGTCACGGTCTCTTGCCCTGGAGATGACAGGACCTTCTAACCCTCCTGGCTGAAATCACAGCTGCTGGCTCTGATGCCTACAACCATGACCCCAGGGTTTGGACACTTCTCTTCACAGGTTGGAAGAGTCTCATATTCTGCATCATAAGGGTTTTCAGCTTGAATTTGTGTTACTTTCTGAATAGCACACCATACAGATCTCTTCTTCAGCTTCATCCTTATCCTTATGTCCTTATCCTCATGTGCCTCATGCGCTGTGGGCGGGCTTTATCCTCTCCCCAAAGTGTGAGATAGGAAAAGGAAGAACAGTGACACGATTGCAGGAATGTGTTGCTGCCTTTCTTTTCGCATCTTCCCTAGCACCCCAATGGATTCCTTCGTTTGCATCCATATGCTTTTCTTTTCAGAACAAAACTTGTTCTTGATGGAGACCTATGGCTTTCCAAATCACTAATGGCCATGATCCTGCAGAAGCAAAAATTTTTCCTAAGCATAGTCTTGACTCACATGGTTTCAACTCGGTTCTTGCTAAGTTTCCTGGCATGCATCCAGCAGAATACACACAAAATTACCTCAGTCGCCCTTTAAACCTCTGCCCTGTCTCTTGTGCCTCAGTTTACATCACTGCAGAAGCACAGCACAGAGTATTAAACTGGACAAAAATGTTGCACAGTTAAACCTCAGAGCTGTCTTGTGCCAAACCCTGCTCGTAGGTGGGCAACAACAGCTGCCAGTCAGCCTCCGAGGGAAGAGCACCATATGATCTCTCAGCGAACAAAACATTTAATACAAACACAACACTCTCCAAATATTCTGAAGAGTTTTCCTGAACAACTTTCTTTAAACAAAACTAATAGGCAGGAAAGTCTGTTTGCTGATCTTTATGCAGATCTTCCCACTTCCACTACACTATAAGGTTTTGACTAAAATATTTATACTTTTCTGCTTTGGTACACATCCTACTTCGATCCTATGGGAAGGATTTCTCAGCCTGCAGAGAGAAATGACAAAATGTGTGTGTGGTGCTTGGCTCGCCCACACTGGCTTTCTGGGTTTTGAGAAGATCTATATAGTCCTCTCTGGAGGGTGCAGAGCCTCGTCAGTAGGTTAAAGCTCCTCACAGGCCTAGTGAATAATTTGCAAACCTGCAGTTTGATTTTTTTTGGGGGGGGGAGACCTCCCACCCAGCACCCTCCTGCCCTCAACAGCACCTTCACCTTCCATATGTACAGACCACGCTGCCCCAGATCCATCCTGTGCTGCTGAACACACAACACTGGGAAAATCGACCTTCCTGGGAATGCTGCGACTGCACTTCGTAATGTCACCCTCCACCTAACAGCTTCTCCAGGGTCTTGGCCTTGTCCTCTTCTGCCCTTAGCGTTGTTGTGCATTAGCTTATCCCATTTGCATTGGCACTGATTTCAGTGGAATTCGGGGCAGCCCTGATGAAGCATTTACGTTTCCATCCTTACTCTTTTTCAAGCTCATACTTTCATATCATAGGTAGGACGTGAAAATACATGGTCTTATAGTCATTTTCCCTTTGACTATTGTCCTTCTCTTGTTTTTATCCCTGAAAAAATAAAAATACATTTTTGCTGTAGATACATTAAATTATGAGGTATGTTTATTGTATATGTCATTTGGGAGTACTAGGGATCTGAAAATTGGTTGTGTAAGTCTAGCTTCAGTTTCTTGAAATACTGCAGAATGAGAATCCATTATCTTTAAATAAACTTTAAGGGTTTTCTTGATGAGTAATTTGCTCCATAAGATTTTCCTTTTTAAACTCCCATGAAGTATATTTATAGAGCAGTGTTTCAATTCCTGATATTTATAGGACACTTACAGTGGACATTAACCATCTTCAGCAGTCCATGTACCATTTATTTTGAGTGTCATTGCAGGGATAATTGTGTTTGTTTTCTAGGAAAATGGTATTTTTAGTTTAACAATCTAAAGGGGTTTTTGAGGTTTTTTTAAGGGTTTAGATGTTTAGTGAGTTAATGAGAAAGTGATATCTTTGGATAGCTGGGAAGTAATCAGACTTCTACTTGTGAGTTTTACAGTTTTATTTGAGTTTGATCTATATTGCAGAAATCGTTACCTTACACGTTTGTTTTTTTTTTAAATTGGAATTTGATCTGACCAAATGTGAAACTGGCAACACAATTAATTACATTAAAAATGTATATGTTAAAGGCCTGCAGCATCTTTGTTTAAGATTCTGAAGACATTCCGATTTTTTACCACTGTATCGACTACTTAATAATTGTTTTCATAAGGCCAGCATCTCTTGTAGGGAGGGTTATTTAACAAAAATGAAAATCTTTAGAAATCTAGATGCACCAATCACTCATTGCTCTGCTTAGAAGCTGACAGTGTGTTTCCAGTTTAACGTTCTCTTTTAAACATAGCTTCTTCTGCTTCTTGATGCTTCCTGAAATACCCATCTGTGATTTGCCTGATTGTCTCTTTAAGTTGGATGAGCAACTGCTATTTTATAAAATGTGCTCCCTAAATAATATATATAAAAACTAAATACCCTAAAGCAACAAAGTTTATGCTATTATGTCATTAGAGCGATAATAGATAGCTAAAGACTAGGGAGTCTCTTTAGAAGAAGAAACAAAGAAGTGTCCAGCCTGACTTTTTCATCCAGGTTCTTTCCCCAAAAAAGCACTTCAATGAAATGAAATGGTGCCTATGATTAGTGGTGGAAGGGAAAAATTTCCTGACTGTTGGAACCATTTAGTCATCCAGTTCTTTGATAGGTTACAGAAAATATCATATTAATTCTCTGAGCTGTATAAGTTATGAGTAGGGCTTGGAAAATAAGGTGGCATGACACCAATGTGCAGGAGAGTTTAATGAAAATAAAATATCTAAAATGTACAGCTGTATCAAATTACCCCATAGAAACCAAGTCTGTATTGCTCCACTACAGTTTTCTTATCTCTTTCCGTTCTCTTCCTCCTGCTCCTGGCTCTCACCTTTGATGTCATTTATATCATGGACTTTGTTCATCACAAGCACTTGTGAAATGCGTACCTGTCTGCCTTTGCTGGGGTGGGAACTGGCTTTTCCGAGAGGGCATATATATCTGTTGGTCTGGTGCCGAACGGTGTGCGCAAGAAAAGGGTGTGAGACATCTCTTTTATTTTTTGCTTATTCCTCTTTGCAACAACTGAACACGGTTCTGCTCTGTGCCTTTTGAAGCAAAGCACTGGGAGGTATAAGGCAACTTTCCATGACTGGCAAACTGCACAGCTTGAAGAGAGAGACTCAAGGAAAATGCAAAGCCATGCGTGTTTAGCGGGACCATTTTATCTTCTCTGACACTGTAATGGAGTCTACAATTGCCAGCGTCACCATTAAGGAAAATGCCTGGGTGTCACTGTGGGGTGCTCAATAAAAAAAAAATTAACAATTAAAAAACCAACACCCTTGTAGCTACTCATAGTTCATAAAGTGCCAAAAAGCGTAAGGGATCTACAACTAAAGAGGAGCTCTGAATTATTGTGGTTTTAATATAACTCTGTAGTTGGCCCATCAAAAAAAAAAAAAAAAAAGTGGCTTCAGAACATGGTAAAGCTCTAAAAAAGCCTTCAAAAATATTTTTCTTTTTTCTTTTTTTCTTGGGATTCATAAAGAAATTAGGCTTGGGGGTTCAATCTGTATTTATAAGGTGTATACCCTCGCAACAAAAATGTGTAGGCTTGGTTCCATTCTTAGAGATCGCTAGATTCATGGGTTTGAGAATTGCTAAGGCAAGGAAGATTTTGGGACCTGTCTTAACTATCACCACCCCCCAAATAAAAGATTAGATTTCCTTCTCGACCCATATGTAAAAATGGGTGGAAGTATTTTCTGTTCCTCAGCTGTTAACAAATAGAGAGAATTATATTGAGAATTGTCCCATACCACAAGTTCAAGCTACAGATGTGAAATTTTGCACTTTGGATCTCGGCTGAATTAAACAGGGTATGACCCGAACAGCTTTCTTTCATGTAGTGAATTTAAGCATAGGGCATAGATTTCATAACTGGATGAGCAAAGTGTGCAATGAGATGGACCTCTGGTCAAGTGTAGGACAACGAACCCCTTTATGCCTCCTTGTTGGCTTTTTTAAGGTCTTATACATGGGAGAGAAAGGAGAAATGGCACTATCCAGCTGTTTTCCTGATGTTTAGATGAGGTCTAACCAAATGCATTCGGGAGGGGAGCAAGGATACACAGTGGTGGTAGATCTGGGATGTGTTTTAAGGATTATGTACATCGGTACTATTAATGTATTTAATCACGCTTTAATGTGATGTACAGGTCACATTAGCCCACTTTCACTCTCTCACACTGAGTTTCCCTCAAACAAGGTGCAAACCCACAAAACAGATTTAAACGAGTAAATTGGATCAAAAATCACATATTTGAAAAATAACTATTGCCTAAAAGCCAATATAAGAAGATTTAACAGTACCATGGTATTTTTTCAGTGCATGACATAGTTACAAATCTGTCTGATGTCTTGCTTTTGCCGCAGCACTGGAAAAGGGGAACTTCTCCTGCTGGAAAATTGGCCCAGTGCTACGTTTTGGCTATGTAGGATCACGCAGTGCTGGCATTTGAAATGGTGATAATTTTATGCTGAAAAGATGAGTAATTGAACCATTGAGAACTTTATTCTGATGAAATCCTTAGATCACACTCCATCATCTGTTTTCCACATTCTTGTGTATATGATCATGCAGACATTGCATCTGCAAATGACGCATTTGCGTATAAAGCTTTGTATGTGTGTCTACGCTCTTACAAAATATAAGCAGAATAAAGGCATCTTTAAAACTTTATAGCTTCTTTAAACGCAAGCTAATTTTTCCTTACTTTGTGTCTTTCAGAGAGACTGCCACAGAGTTATCTGGATCATTACCCAGGTAAGCAAGTTGCTCTAAACTGCATCTGTGTATCAGTGTCTGGAAGGTGCTGAAAGAAGCACGACCTTTTGAGCTGGAACACGATCCTTTTCCTAAAGAAAACCGCTGGGATATTGAGATCTGGGGGTACAGAGAGGAGAACACACACTGCGCGCCGTAGACAGACTAATGACTATGAAATACTGATGCAACCCAAACTCCCCAGCTTCAAGCGACACGTTGAAGTTGCTTTGAGGCTTAGCACGGTTGTGCACCTGATGAGAAAAAAATCCCAGATGTGGCTTTCCTCCAGCTGTGCAATTATACCCATTCCAGGTGGTTTGGCTTTTGCTTTAAATTTCACCTGAGGGGTGAGGGGAGGGAAACTTGGAAGTAGGAGGAAAAACCACTGTGATCTTAAGGCATTTTCATGTGGAAAGCAGCTTAGACCAAATTCTTCTATGCTGAGAAAGCTTTTCATAAAATAATAGAACTAGACAAGACTCCCAGGCTGCAATAGAAGCTTTTGAAGAGAAACCTGCCTACGTATTGTCAGAGGATGCAATAAAATGCTATAATCATGCAGATAGAGAAAAGGGTGGAGAGAAGGGAAACAAAAAAAACCTGATATGGTAACCTGTCACTTAGGAGAGATGCCTGGTGAGCAAAAAAAAAAGTTGCATCTTCTCTTGCATCTTCTGCCACCAGTTTCGCTCCTTGAGGTGCAGGGATTTTAATGAGATTGTGGTTTGGGGTATGTTGTAGTTCATACAATAGATAATGTTAAAAGGGCATTTCAACAAGAAAATCAGTTTTCTTTAAGCATAGTAATACATACAAGTTATTTCTGCTTCTAAGGATGAGAAAAAATATCCGCCTTTTTTTGTGGTACGTGTGGAGTATATTCGTTGGCTTGACTGTGTTGTTAAGCTGTAAAAATGTAGATTTTCATGTATGTGATGGTTTTTCCCCCTTTGTAATGCATCACCTTGTTTTGTAGGTACAAACTAGTACAATTTATATCAGTTGTTCGTTTATTAGATACCTTTCTTCTTATGACTCACCATCCTCAGTTGTGCAATCAAATATGCTGGTGAATGTTTGCCAAGCATTTGAAGTGCTGACCAATGATCAGCCTACCTGACACGTAAAAAGATTTTATTAATCTTTATTGCAAAAGAGTTACACTTCATACATACAAAAAAGAAAAAAAAATAAAGGAAATAGAGATTTAACAGGATAGCTCTCTCCTTGATTAGGAATGTCAATAACACTGGTTAGCTGTATATTTTACTGGTTTCATTGCTAAAATATTTCCAGTTTGACTGCATGCCCCTAATTGGGTAGGTATTACATGACTAATATACTGGAAACATGAAGTCCTTGTACTGCAGAAATGAATTCCACTTTAAATTAAAGTTAAAATGAGAGATATAGGTGCTTGAGTAAACACCCACTTTTGTACTTGCCATTAATGATTGCCTAAATGTCTTTTTTGAATTATTACCACAAGGCTTTAATTTCAGCTGTGGCAAGTTGTTGCAAGTAAAAATCAGATTATACAAGCAGTGTGCACAAGGCATTGTAATTGTGTTATAAATATTAAAACCAATGATCTTGTCTTGATTTAAAACAAATGTTTACAGCTGTGTGCAGGTTGGCTAGTCCTCCAGCCTTCGCAGGTGTTCACCTGCTCCTGCACTCCTCTAAACAAGCAGTTCCTTGGGGTTTTTAGTCTTATGTTGTGATGTATTAATCTAATATTTTTGGTTCTTCTCTCGCACTTCAAGTGAACCATTTTGCTATTATTAATTCATAACAGTGAAACAGTCTAATTTCCCCACCAACACCACATCTTCTTCCACTCTCACCCTGCAACTACTTTAGAGCATACACAATTTTAGGTGTTGCACCTTGAAATGATGAAACTAATAACCACTTTCCCATAATCACTGTGCTCATTGCATTGTGTCTGATGGGGCAGAAAAAGCTCTCTGTAATACTAGAAATCTCTCATTTGTGCAGGCAAACACGATGCCTTTTCTCAGGGCAATAATGACTTGTGGATATATTTGAGCCAGGACTGACTAAATCCATTTCAAGCTTTCACAAACCTGGTGAAAGGGTTTTCGCTGCAAGTGATGTAAGTGTGAGCAGTTGTATCTGTACTTGGAATATTTTGTCTGACTCTCAGGAAGGCTTATGCACTAGTGGCACTATTTTTTGTTGCCATTAGAAAAAAAAAACTGATGAAAAAATATTCCCCAAAACCCCTTCTGAATTTTACGCAGTTGAATTAAAGAAGTTAGAGATTTGTTTCCCAAAAGCCCTGTAAATAGTGAGAAGTTACAGAAGAGAATATTTTGAATATTTTCTTCTCCTATAGTAACCAGGAGAGGTTACTTATGTGCATTTTTAAAAGAGAAAATATAACAAAGTATCTTGGTAAATGCTGAATTTTTAATATAGTAATTTCCCTTTAAATGCTGCTGATTGATCTCTAATGATTGTATTTAAAAGGAGGAAGAAATTGTCTTACTTCTTGCCACTGAAGAATACATATCATTGATAGGCAAAAGTAGAAATATCTGAGTTGGTGGACATCATTTAGTAGGAAAGCTAATATATTAACTTTGCCTGTAGAAAGATATAAAAATATTCAGCACGATTATATTGTGTCAGTTCTAATTTACCAGTTATTTCTGATGATTTGGGGAAGCCCAGGCTAGAGAAGGAATTGAAAATTTAAACTTAAAATATGATAAAGAAGATTAACAATTTTTATATTAAATGACATTATTATATCTATGAATGTATATTGTTTTTTTCGACGAAAGGCTTTCTGTATGCAACAGCACATCAAAGAACGGATCTTCACAAGGAAAACTTTGTAATAATATTAAGTTGTTCATTGCATGACCTATTTAGAGTACTCGGATACTTCTTGTTGTAGACTACATAATTAAATTTTAAATGGAACATGATAAAGAAATTATACTGGTGATCTCTAGAGATTTGAATACCCTATTTGGATCTTTACAAGACTGTAGTGAAGGCATTCTTTAAAATTTAATAAAGGTCTGGCCTATTTTTTTTTCCTTTTAGAAGTTCTATAGCTGCTATGGCAGTCCTATTTCAAACTGTATTTGTTCTCAACATTACGTAGATGGTACCTGCGATAACAGACCAGACTAAAAGTACTAGAAGAAATATAGCTTAACTTGAGAATTCCACCATTTAAATATGATACAGAACAATTAATGAATGAAGATATGCTCCTAAAATCTTGTGGTACCAAAGCTTGTAACCACCCTTCCACAGAGCACTGTCTGAGCTAAGTGGTGGAGGGGAGCAGTAAATCAGCGAGGTGGAGCGTTGGAGCACAGTGCAAAGCCCCGTGGGCACGAGGGAGATGATGTTTGGAGCTTAAACGAGAAAATGCTCAGCTTCAATATCAAAGGAGTGATTTCAGTCTCTAGCCACTTCTGTTTGTTTCTGTGAAAGTTACTTTATATTTAAAGAAGAACAAATATTTTAAATATAGACTAACCACATGGATTATTTATTTGCTTAATACTAGGTTAGTAATGGTAACAGAAGTAAAATTTGAGCTACTTTTCCACTTTTATGTAGTGGCTCAATTTTACATTTCACTCAGGGATGGGCGTAAACTTTGACTGGTCACTCCTCTAAGCTGTTCTTCTTTACCGTTAAAAAATTAAAGAGAATAATTTGCTTAGATATTTTTTGGAGAAACTATTGTAGAAAGATCTCTGCAGCCCTTGTTTAAATCATGAGCATAACTCAGGAAAACTTGTATTTTCAGGTAAAGGCCATCTTAAAACTGACATTTAGAAATCTTTTTAGGAGGGTGGGAGGAAATCTGCAGTGAAATATAATGGCATTGGATACATTGATGTGAAAACTATCAAGTATGTTCAAAATGGAAATTTAAATCTTTAGCTTTTCTTAGAATTGTAGTAATTTGCAAACTTTATATATTTGAAACCGCTGGTCTGGAGTAGGGTACAAATTTTAAGCCCTCCTGAGTTGGTGTTTTATTCTCCACCTTTCCATAAATTTCTTTAATAGTGTCTAAGTTCCATTTACTGTAGAGACTTACGTTCTTGCATGTCTACGGCATTTTGAAAATAGAATTTAAGTACTGAAGTCACTTTGGTACTTTTGAAAAATGTTAACCTGCAACTTCACCATTATTTAAATCTAATGCAACTAAGCTTTTATCTAAAGGGAAAAGAAGAATTGACAACCCACCATATGACAAGCAAAATGAAATCTCTTGATCACTAACTGTCAGCAGTCTTTCTAATACCATTGTGTTAGGGAATGATATGTCTTCCAAGGAGCTAAGTACACAAGGTTTTGAATCATTTCTGTCTTGACAGCCTAACCCAAGTAACTACTTGTAAGTGCTTGGATGAATTATAAAATCTATGTGGCTCTGTGGAGTGAGTTAATAAAACATCTGTGAGCATTTTAATTACTATAAAATGAAAAGGATTTTTTCCTGACAGTAATAGGGGCATGGACTAAAGACCAACTTGACATCTCAATTTCTGTCTTCAGTGGCTTTGCATGGATGGTGGGAGCTGGGGTTAGCTTCTGTCTTTGCTCCTCTGGTCCCCTTCAGGTCTTCTGCCAAGCAATTTCTCTCACTCTGAGAACATGAGGTTATACCTTTCCCCCCTCATGCTTCATATACTGTTGATGTTCTCTCACGTCACTGGTGCTGCTTTGCCAGTTGTGTCAGGCTTGAAGACCCATCCACCTACACCATACGCATCTGCCAATCTATGACAGAATTTTCCTTACCTTGATATAACATTTACTGAAGTTTTATTCTCCCTTAAATAAAGCAGGGATTTGGTGTAGTCCATTTGTGACCCTCTCTTCTAGTGCAGAAGTTCCGCTTTTCACTTCTAAATCCTTTCTCAAAACTCACTTTCCTTTAGAGTCATATAAATAATAGGTCAAGAAAATGTTGTGCATCCCGGGTGGCAGGCAGTGTTGGCTGATAACATTAAAATCTCTTGAATGTCAAACTATATGCAGCTAACCAGAGTTAGTATTTGGAAATGATATCATCTTGTATCTTTTCTGAAACCACATCTTTAAAAAGAAAAGAAAAAGATTCCAGCCCTCGATATTTAAATGTTCTCAAGTCAACTGTCTTAAAGAGCAGGTTTTCTGTAATTTGGATGCCTGCCATTTTCTGAATAAAATAATTATTTTAAATTGAGACTTGAATTTAACTAATCACTCCCTTAAAAAAATATGCTTGACCTTTGTCTATGCCTCAGATGCCTATTTCTAAGTACTGTTTTCTTTCATCTAACCTTTGAGCTGTTTTTCTGTACCGCAAGCAGGATTGCCTGTTACCCATTGTATGTATTGTATAGGAATGCCTCGATGCTGTTTGGTCTTTCTGAGGCGCTGTAATATAAATTACAGTAATTATTTGGAACAGTAAAGGGTTTGATGTTATTGTAAGTAAATCTGGGGTTTTTTGAGGAAATAATACACTAGTTGCCTCTGCATTATTCTGATTTTTGTTTTTTTCTAAGTAAAGCTTGGATATCATTAAAATGTGACATGGAGTTATTCCTTCTAGTAGCTGTCAGCATTTTTTTTGTTGTTTTACATCCATTTTGAAATATGTTTTTTACAGCTAATGTTAATCTTAAAACACACTTATGTGTGTTCTGATCCCTTTCTGAAGAGATATTTTTAAAATCTTAAGAGGAGCCTAAGAAGTATAGAGGTGATTATCCATATGTGGTTACTGATGACTTGCATTCAAAAATTACTACGATACCAATGACAGGATGCACATTGCCTAAATTTAGCTATCACAAAAGTCCTCGGTCTAAAGAACCAGGGGAGAAATGAAGAGAAATAGGTGCCTTATCTCAGGACAGGGTGAATAACCTTGGGGAATTGTTTTTCTTTCTCCATTGCCTGAAAGTGGAGCCTGCAGGAATAGCATAGACTAGATGTTTCACCTGATGATAGCTTTAATTTAAGGTGAGTCCTAGCAGCCTGAGTTTTATAAGTGTTAAAGTGGCAAGTGACGTAAGCCGATGCCTACTAGAGTTTTGAGGACATTGGCATGCTTAACCTCAAAAAAAACTTTCAATATTTGGTACTTAAGTGCTAAATATAGACCCTGGGAAGGAGGGAGGAAAGTCGAACAAAAATGATTGTTGGACTTGATATGACTCTGACCCAGAAGGCAGTAACTCTTCGCACAGTGCAGAGCCCTCCGAAATCACAGCTCGCGGTCTTGAAACGGCTCCTAACTATATGGAGCCCCTGAATCTTAAAATGAGTGTAAGTGATTTTACTCAGTGACCCGGGTTTTGAACCCACAACATTTTTCACCAGCAATTGTTAGCATCTCTCACAAACGCTAATGAATTTGACAGCAGACCTTTATCTTAAAAGTCTGGTAGGCTTTTATTTTTATTCCCTATTGTAAAACTCTAAAACTAGAGACATATTCCCTTCTCTTTTTTTCTGTTATTCTGCTTTACCAGACTTCCAAGCATCTTTTTAACTTGTCTTACAAAGCGTTGCCATCCAAACGTGCCCGATGAGGATAACGTGCAGCAGAAATGAAAGGACTCAGATCTCTTCATTTCCATTCCTGAAGGTGAATTCCAAGATCGTGATTATTTTTATTTATACAGTGCCTAAAGAGTGCTAAATACTTTATGGAACAAATAAAAGACCTCTTGTAAAAAGCACGCATTCCTATAATCTAATTTTAGTCTCAAATCAGGCAGTATGAATGCTAAGCAGCAGGGCTTGAAGAAAAACGGAAGGTATATGAGGGCTGCACTAATAAGATTGAGCAGTTATTTAGGTTCATTATCTGTTCCACTTAATAGCGCTAGAATGTCTTACTGGTTTAAGTTAAATTTACATTGGTCTGCAGAGAACAGTTGACTGATGCAGGAATGGTATTTCTTGGTTTTGCTCAAAAAAATGAGCCTTTCAACAGCAGTTTAAATGAAGATGGAGAAATAGACCATCGCAGGTGGATTTTGAGAGGCCATTCCCATGCAAGAAACAACAAAGGAAAACCTTTTTTTCCCCTCCTCGCTTCATTTCCCAGTGTGGCTGAAATATTGGTGTTCCAAGTTAGGCATTGGTGTGTATCCTTTGCTTAAGTGTTGTTTTAGCACTTAAGATCATCAGAAAAAAGGGTGAAACTTGTTGTGGGCGTAACTTCAGATGGGAATATGCATTTGGGGTATTCACAAGTGCCTCTGGAGAAGCAGCCCAGCACCTGTGGTCAAGGAGAACTTTGTTAACATGACAGAGTTGAGCAGCTCTCTCTTAGTACCGTTGCTAAAGCATAGGCAAGGCATGTATCATATATTCTGATATAACACAGAGTATTATATCATATGTTTTATAAATATGCAGAAGTGAACTGCAGATACACAGGATTTTTTGTGTGTTGTCCTTACCATGGGTCCCAGAAGAGCAGTAGCAAGAGACACGCACGGGACAGTGTCAGGAAAACCACACCGATACCCTAGAACAGCAGTGTTCACTTTAGTGCTCTCTTCAACGTTCTCTGCCATCTGAGCATCACTTTTATTTATGAAATAATAGCTAGTGTATCATCTACAGAAATTGCAACTATTTGAATGATTCAACAAGATTTGCTATGAATTACAAGCAAATCGTAGACAATTCTTAGTAAATTATTTAAGGAGGTTAAAAAAACCCCAAGAACCTAACACGTTCCCTAGTGTTCAAGGTTAACAGTTTATACTTCATCTACATTGTATTAAAAACATTTTTACTGAAGTCCATAAATGTAACACCGTTTTAAAAGGCAATGATCACAGTGGGACTAGATAGGTTACATAAAGCCAGACACGAGATCTGCAAGCAGTAATTGGTGACTGTTTTTTATTTTTTGAGGGTGCTGACTTGAGATTCCTCCTGTGAGACGAGGCAAGTTTTCTCATCTGTGCCTCACCATCAGAAGCAGGCAGCCCCCAAAGCTTGTCTGTGGTCAGCAAAGGAGACTGTGAGCCCCAAACTCACGTGTTGGGAGCAGCATCTCATAGCGGTGCTGTAACTCTCTCACTCACGATGATGTTTTGCTGGTTTGGAGCCACTGAGGACCTACCCCACTTTCTGTGTATGTTCTCCCAGTATATTTTGCAAGTTGTGCCCTACACAGCACTTCTACAACAGCAAAGTGCAAGCGCAGCGCTTCTCTTAGCTGGGCTGTAATGGAAAATATTTTTCATTCAGACCCTTGGAATTTTTAGAGCTTTCGCATCATTTTCTGCAGGGAACATTTAAGCCTCAGCAAAGGCATGATGTTGTAGAGCGGATGCAAATCATGTCTGTTTGCCATAATCTAACCTTAATGAATGCCCATGGAGAAGAACGAGGGGAAACAAGATGCCAGGCTTCACCTAACACAAAAAAAAATAGAGCGCTGACTCTCAGCCCTTTCTGATTATTTTACTTCTGAACTTTTAGATGCTCATCTCACAACAGTTCACGTGCTTAATTTTAGAGAATAGTCCTGCTGCTATCAAAGTGATTGCACAAGTCAGTGCAATTTTAGCATGAGTATTGCTGCTTACTCATTGCTGTAAAATGAGTATCATCTGATTTGATCCTGACATTGTCACTAAGACTATAGACAGCTCTACTTGATTAAGAAAGAAGAATATACACATAGAAACTCAGTTTTGGTAGCATCCTCTTGAAACGTGAACAGAGATTCATAAAATGGAAGCCTAAAATAAGGGCTGAAATAGTTCCCAATGCTATTTAGATGTAGGGTCTGGGTTAATCAAAAGTACTGGAGAACTGCAGGTGCCACTGACTTCTGTTCAAAGGCCAAGTGCGCTTTTCTGAATCAGGCCATTGATTCGAGCTCTTAAAAGGCGGCTGTGACATTTAAGAAATCTGCTAAGGCTTGGAGCTCAGGAGCCCATCTTTTAACTAGATGCTCAAAAATTATTTTCTATATTAAGATTTTTCTGTTGGGGGTACAGATGCCAAAGACACTTTGGTTTGTCGTGTCTCAGTGGCCGGTAGCTTTCCTTCCAGGATAGCATGGTGAAGTAAGCAGAAGTCCCTGCAACTAAAAAGTTTTATTTAACAAAAATGAAATGTTATTATTCATGTCATGAGTAATTGAATCCCCAGATGTTCTCATTCTGTATCAATGGCTGGGGACAATATGACTCTAGATAGACTATGACAACATGAATTGATTTCTTCTTTCTCTTTTTTCTTTCTTTTTTTTTTTTTTTTTTAAACCTGCAAAGTGACTGTAGGGGTTTTTTTTAGCTGATTGCCTGGAGCTGACATTACAGGCTGTGCAGCTGTAAAAAAGACCTTCTCATTTTCATTGAGAGTAAATAAAATAAAATATTGCAGAAATAGCATTGCTTTTCCCCGGTCCTGCCCCTGCAGAAACAAACAAAGATAACTTGGATAAAGCAATTGAATTTGGAAAGGCATTCACAGGAAGAGATGGTTGCTGCTAACACTGAATATTCAGAATGTAATAATAAAAGTAATCTGCTACTAAAAAGCCACCTGTTACTTTCTTCAGTTTTTATCTAAAGCTTAGAGTTCACTTTTTTGTTTCTGAATTTATATCAGAAAGGGAAGTCCAGCTCTTTAGAAACCTTATTATATGCAAGGCAGTAATTCCTTATTGAAGTTAAGTAGAAGAAGAAACCACACTCGCTAACATTTCTAAAGCTGTTAAAGATGGATGTTTCCATGAGGGAACAGAAGTAGAAAAACTTTTAAGTGCTTGTTAAGGCGTGCACACACAGTGCGTACAAGCAATAAGTCCATTTTGCTGAACTGTGAAATTGCACTGAGTAATTTCTCTAATAACAGAATAGATATTGCACCTCTGACCCCAGAGGAGCTCCAGGCTCGGTGCAGCCACTGGCCCTGGAATCAGCAGAAAGTCGTGCAACCAAAGCACAGGCTGTGTGCCGGGCAGTGGAGAGACAAGGAAAAAGGTGGCAACAAAAGAAACTTGACATACAACTTGTAAATGTTCTGGCTGATCTGAAAATTCAGAAAATGATTAATGATGAAGGTACTTTATTTATTGATTTCTTTCCCCTTGTGACCTATTCTTCAGAGGAGCTGCACAATTGTGTCCAGAGCTGTGTGTTTGACAGCTGCCTCCTGTTTCCAACGAAAGTATTCAATCCACTATGAGCACACAGTAGCAGAAACTTTTAACTGGCATTTCGTGTTAGCTTTCTTTTATAGAAATGATGCAGTGGTGATGTTTTTCCTCCCTGTTATGGAGAATGCCTGTGAAAATAGCAGTTCAGTAGCTGGAGCAGGGGAAAAAAACACAGTATCCCTCAGGATAATACTGCACGAGTGGAAACAGGAAAAGAAATCACATAAGAAAAACATTCAGTTAAAGCAGCAACTTATATCTTCTACTTCAAAACTTGCAAGGTGAAAAAGAGTGATGTGGTTTAAAGGGGATATTGATTTAGCTGAGCTACGCATGAACTCGTGCCACAACCCCAGTACTTCTCCAGTCTCTGAACCTCTCAGAATTAATGCAAGGGGTTTAGATTGATTGCTTGAAGTTTTTCTGTAAAAACAGTGAGTCTGATGAATGGCAAGTACTCGAGGTGATTAATAAATAAATAAATAAATAAAAAGTTACTCTAAGGACTGAGAAAGATTTTGTCAGTTGTACTTTCTTGTAGTGCTGTAGAGTTAGAGCAAGGCAGTGAGAGACTCCACCTCATTTTTTCTGCCTTCCATTTTATCTTGTGAGTGATTGACTTTCTTCAGCAGCTCCACAGGTAATGAAACACATAAATGGGAAATAAATTCCCATCATGAATTTGTCTCACGGTGCCAGGGACATAACAGACATTTTTAGATACTCACCTGTTGGGAAAAAATTCAGAGCACAGGCAGATGTTGAAAATCTGGCAGTCAAGTTTGGCTTGCTACTCTAATGCAGGTTTTCAAATTTTGATCTTAACTTGGTGATATTTATTAACTTGTGAACCACTGTGGGGCCTTGGTAGTGGGTAAAGGACAATAGAAAACATGTGGCAGGAGCTGTTTGTCTTTGCAGCACCATAAGAGTTGCTGTTCAAGAGGAAGCCAGTGGTTCATCTCTTCATCTGGTATTACCTAACAGCTGGTTTGAAAGACAGACTGGCAAAGTCAAGAAGAGGCAGCTATGGAAAGAAGTATCTGCAGGAAAATCTTCTCAGTCCCTAACCCAACCTCTTTTCACCCCAATAAGAAGATGCTTTATATCATTGTTTTCTATCGGGCTTAGGGATTTTATAACTCCTGGTATTCTACCTTTTCAAGAGACACAGATGTCCATTTTTCTTCTGACTTTCACTGTGATGCTGTCTTTAGATGAACCAAAACCAAAAACTTGTTTTCTTTTGTAAATTCAACTTTGAATTAACTTCATTCTGTGAGACAAGGCACAGCTTTAAAGAATTATGGCTAGAGTTCACAAAACCAATATATAAGGAAACAAGGATTACCAATAAATAAGGAAAAGCCCCAAATTCCTTTTTTTTCTCCTGCTTCCCTGTATTTTGCATGCATCGAAGCTTGTCTCTTCTGACCTTCTAGACGCTTATGAGATTTATAGTCTCTATAAATATTAAGGTGAAGCGTCAAGTCTAATATAAGAAAAAACAATCTGTCCAAAGCAAAAAGAAACATAAAACAAAAGCCCAAACGCTCCACCAAGCCCACCCTGATATTAATCTTTCTGTGTAAGAACCTCTTAGAATAGCTGAAGGCAGGTGCACATGACTTTGCTGCATCCAGTATTGCCTGTGCTCACCAGCGGGCTGCTGCTCTCAGACATAGAATCATAGAATCACAGTTTGGGCTGGAAGGGACCTTTAAAGGCCATCTAGTTCAACCATCTTGACATCTTCAACTAGATCATGTTGCTCAGAGCCCCATCCAACCTGGCTTTGAATGTTTCTGGGGATGGGGCATCTGCCACCTCTCTGGGCAATGTGATGCATCAGTCATTTTTTGCTTCTCTCACCAAGTTTTTTAGTCTTCCTTACATTCAGAAATTCTCAAAATGTGCTCTCAAAAAAAAAACCTGCTCCAACCACCAGTCTCTCTTACTGGTATTTCGTGATTGAAAAAAAAAAAAAGGGCTTTTATCACATATCCCATATGTGCTTTATGGTGCTGAGACTTGATAACTGAGATATGATTTTATAATGAAAAATCCCCCAGGGAGGCGTGCAGATGTACTGTAGAAAGATATTGACACTTTGTGCTTTATTTGTAGGAAGGGTATGAACACTCTCTCCCCTTCTTTTTAACAGAACAGAACATTAAATTAAAAAATAAACTTTTGTCTCTTGTAAAACTCCTGAAGATATGTCCAAGTGGTGGCTGAACGATGTACACATGTTAAAATCATATTCTGCAATGCATCAGGCTAGAATTTGGAAAAGATAACTGATCATTGATGATATCACTGTCTCCTTTATTTCAAGTAAATGTGGAGCCTTTTGAATTTGAAGTGAATGCTGCAGCTAGGGAAATTCAGCAAGATGCTAGTAAAGGGGGCTATTGATGGCATGCTCCATACTGGAAAGCTGTCTTGTTATTGAATGCAAATGTGACTTAGATATGTAAATTATATTCAAAATTTCATCAGTAAGGCTTTAATATATCTAGAAACTATCTTAAAGCATTTAAATAAAATGTTAATTGAAAGTATGGAATAGTGTTAGCAAGCTCTTTCAAAGAAAGCTTCAATTCCAGGCACGTAACAAGGAAGCAAGCACTCTGATCTATTCAAACAGAACCTCCCATGGTAAAAACCTATAATTGTTTTAAAGTTCTCTAAAAACCTACATCTCTGTTCTCATCTCATCCCACACACTGTGATATTCCTTATGTTCCTCACTCTTATCTCTCAGTGCTGACTTTCTTTGTAGCCTTCTCCCACTCCCAGCGTGCTGCCTTCTCTCACCTCCTACGCTTGGAGCTGCCTCCTGCTGCCCATACAACAAGCACTTTTCTACACATCCCAGCTCTTTCCTTTCCTTGAGCTTGTCTGCGCTGAATTCCCCACGAAGCCATTGGGATGTCTTGCCCTGCATCAAAATCCAGAGGGTGAATTTTGTTTCCAAACTCTCAGGAAAGCTCAGTAATCTGCCAAGCAGTGAATTTAGTTCTTTTGAGGGTGAACATCAGATGGAGTAAATGACTGATCTTTGTATTTAAAAATAAAACCAAACCTTTTTTAAAGAATAAAGAGAGAGTGGTTGAGCTAGACTGCATCCCACTGATGCTTATGGAAATGCTTTCACAAGTGGTAAGGCAGCTCTCAGCAACATTGACTTCAGTGGCTCAACTTCAACCAACCCAGCTCCAACTCATCAACAAAAGCTTGAAATTAATCCTAAGAGCTAGAAGCGTGGGAACGCAGAAGCATGAGCATCTCTTGCTGCAGCTCTAGTTTTTATTGTCACTCCTTACCTACTCATTAAGCAGAGGGATTTTGGAGGTATTTGCTAAGATACCTTCCTATCTGCAGATGGTCTGCAACAGTGACAGCAGCTGTTCCAAAAGCGAGCATGAAGGGAGGTATTATTGCTGCTTAGCTATGTTTACAAATTTGTAACAAGACTACTATTTAAAGTATGTTCTTTTGTGACTGCATGCAATATGTTATCCTCTAAATGTTGCTGGATTGATGGAGGGCATCAAAGGAATGCGGCACAGAGAGTTTTCTGTGCTTTGGAGTGGTTTCTTTCTTCCAGAGCTTGTGGTAGTTTTGGGCAGAGGTTGCATGGATTAATTTTATAATCTGTGACTTGCGCTCCCATGATCAGGGGTAAAGCAGGGCAGCCACATGATAGTGTTCAGCTGACAGGAGTTTGCTGGGGAAGGCTGGGGAAGTATTTGAGTTCAGGAAAGACATAATTCTACACTGAAAGGCAAAAAATAAGTACAAATAAAGCACGTTTAATTTTTGCATGTTGAATGCACTTTTGATGGTAGAGGAAAATTGCCAGCTAGGAATGATTTTTATGGTCTTTTTTCACAAACCACTACATCCACAGACTGAAGGAACCCGGCTGTGTGCTGTGCCTCAGGGAGGCCATTGGATGTCTGGAGTGCTGTTGAGTGGCTCCCAACCACCTCTCCAAGCAGCAGCAACTCGGGCGGGCTGTGCTGCTTTAACCACGATGCTCCACGGGTATGACCAAAGTCCACAACCCATGCAGGCAGGACCCAGCTCCTGAAGCTGTCAGGACCTTATCGACCCCAATCATACATGAGGGGTGAAAGCTAAGGTCCTGCCTGTGCTCTTCTAGTAGAAGCTTTTTAGTTTCAGTGTACCCTTTCTGTTGAGCTTTGTATAAAATGGTTGTCATTGAAAATGTGGAGGTTTTTTCTTTGCAGTTTATCTATGAATGGAGGTTTCTGACTGTGTTTTTCTATGGGAAGTGTTCACAGAAAAAGGAAGAGGGGAAATGCATGTAATCGAAAATTTAAATAAAAATTCTAAACTTTTCAGAAGGGAAGTGAAAATCCAAACTGCCTCATTTCCATTGGAAACATGTTGAGTTTCCATGTGGCTCCCCACTTGCGTGACTCAGTGCTGGTGTTTGTGTTATTCCCACTTGGCTTTGAAATGGTTCTCCACCTTCTCAGGTGAAGGGATTCATCCCACAGCCCTTTACAGATCCATATTGGAGAGAGATGAATCATTCCTGTCTGTTTTCACTCCTGACTTGAAGGACACCTACACAACAGGGTACCCATGGAAAAGTCCATGTTGGAGACAGGTGAAGTTACAGGGAAAAAGTTTTGCTGTTGTCTTTGCCATCATTTTAGTAAGACTGGGATTATAATTCTCATTTTGTTGAAATAATATGTGGTTGAGGGGAACTGTAGTGATGTATAGGTTCCACTGCATGGTGCCTTTTAGCAAACCACACAAATTAGGCTGATTGAAGACTATGGTAAAGTTAGAATATGTTGTGTGGTTTTGAGCATTAAACGTTAACAAATAGATTATGTGAAATATAATTAGTGAATATATTTAGTGAATATATGAAAGTGAAATATAGTTAGTGAAATAGCTAGTGAAATATATTTCATTATCTTTCTAGGAGTAAGTGATCATAACTTCTTGATATTGTTTGCATGTTGGGAAGAAAAACTAGAAAAATGCATTTAAAAATTTCACCTTGCTGAACTGGTTTAATTAGAGGTCAGTAAAATGTAAATGGGAGGAAAAGAGCTCATGCAGATGTTTTGAGTTTGTTTAGATTGGGCGTAAATACAGAAGGTTCTTTAATGTAGAGCTGAAGGTTGTACTTGGGTTCACTCAAAGGGGAAGTTGAGTGTACTGTGGCTATTACCTATTAGAGGAGGTAGAAGAAAAGATCGTCATTCTCTGCAAAGCCAAAAAGCCAATATTTGCAAGACTATTCCTGCATGTATTGTAGTTTACAACTGCTCTGTGTAAGTTTTCCTGTGTTCCAGTCTGCTGTCATCCCCCTAACCTTTGAATACACCTGTGTAATCATATCAGAAAGTAAAGGTCTATCATTTACTTCTATTAATACCCTTGGACAGATTGCTGTCTCATTAGAAAGACTCAGCAAAGTAATTCAAGAACTGTAAGACGCTAATAAGACGCTGTCTTTATAAATGGATTGGCTGAGTGGAAAGTCTGGCAGGTCCCCAGAATGAATATCTGGCCACAGGCTGGAATTATGTCTGTGCTAATCTGCTCGGTGTGTTCAGAGGATCCACATGCATCTTGTGGAGTGGGAGGTTTGGAGGTTGCTGACCCATGAAGAGCTCCCATATGTGGATCCAGTTTGCTGCAACGATGTCTGGCGGTGGCTGAAGGGTTTGTTGTTTTCTGCAGCTACAGTCCATGGGCCAGGGCACACTCTACGAGCAAAGGCATATTCTGAATATGCCCAGCCCTAAACCGTATTTCCATTTTGCTAGGGTGGTGTATAGGCTTTATGTAGCTCTGTTTGCTGCCCTGAAGTGAGCTGTCAGAGCTTATCACTGTAAATTTATTTTTTCTACGCATACTTGGGAGAGAGAGCTTTGGATTTTAGAAAGGGAATGGCAAAGAGAGAGCTGACAAAATCAGAAACTGTGCACTTCACTGAAAAGTGACTGGGCACAGCTCTTTAAAATACAGGATTTGCAGTTGTACAGAATTGATCTGGAAGAGATGCAAATTCCATCCAGACTAAATTCAGATTTAGATTTAAAATGCAACTCGCATGGGCACCAGCTAATACACCAGCCAAATTCACTCCATTATTAAGTTAAGAGACTATCAGGTGACCCCCATGAAATGTATTAACATAATGTCAATAATGAGCCTTTTTATAGGAAGGTGTTGAGGAACCGCAAGCAGAGTTTATTATATGGTACCACGCTTCCAGCCTGGCTCATTTCTCGTTTCACAAAGCTTTATGTGATGGATCCATCTGTTCCCAGGAGATGAGAGTGTGTTGATGCCACTTTCATGGGAGACTTTGTTTCTAGGTTGAAGCTTTCTGAATTCTCTGGAAGTTGCCCGAGACTTGGTATTCGTTGCCTGGGGCTAGCTGTTGCCAAGCCTCAGCACAGCCAGCAGAGATTGCCTTCACAGGCTGGGTGGGGCCTTTACTTAAGTCGATCAAGGCTCATTAAAGCTTCAAATCTCTGAATGCACATTCGAAATTGAGTGACAGGAACTTCTGGGAAAGTTTTGTTGAAAAGCCTGGCATAACTGAGTAATTATAATACAGCAGTAGTTCATATGCAACTTGATTGTCACAGCCTGTGTCAAGAGAACTCATAATTTTTGAAGGATAAGACCATATGTTCCAAAAAGAGCTTTCAGAATGTGGGATACTTGTTTTGCAAGTTATTTTTTTCCTCTTCATAAAAAACAAAGTGTTATGAAATGAGATTAAAAAATCCCCCACACTTAATTAAACTGATTCTCCAAGAAGAGGCCTCAAACCTGTTGGATAAGCATGTCCTGATAGCTGTGGTTTCTGATTTACTTCTGGGTGTAGCTGAAATAAATTGCTGCAAAGATAGTCGAAAGGACCCTGTTATCCTAAATATAAATCTGACAACGTATAAGAATTTTTCTTTAAATTTGTTTTTCCACTTACACAGTCTAATGCACTAATTAAGGACCTCATCGCGTAAGATAACAATCACCTTCCTGGTTATAACTGGCCCCTGAAACAAAGTATGGCCAGGAAAGTCTACCAAATGTCCAGACAGATTTGTGTGTAGCAACTGGAAATGTTACATGCTGTGGTTTACATCAGCATCGAATATAAATGTAGGTGACTTCATCATCTTCCATTTTAAGCTGTACCTAAATCACCTGTATTGTCCTGAAAACTTCTTGCTTCTTGACTGTAAAGGTACCTTGGGCATCACTCGTGTTTAAAAGTCAGAACTGAACCCAAACTGACATTTCTGAGAACGTAAGAATTATACAGAATTCTGCTCCAACAGGAAGGAATTATATTGACTAACAAGGTCTCGGTCTGTTTTTGGAGACCCTGAATATACACTGTGGTTATATTTTTAGAATTTAGGTTTTATTTTCATTAGCAATAATATCCCAATAATGGAGTGGTGAAAACCAACTAGGGTCAGGTCGGTGGGCTGGGATATTTTTATTCCCACTAACGGACAAGCGCACAGGGAGATATGATTATTGCTCCAAGAGACTGTAATATCCATAGTCACAAGCACAACTTTATTGGCTAATTAAGGATATCCCAATAAGATTTCCTAATAGATTTTTTTTCTGCATGTCATATTGAAGAAAAGTGCCATACAGCAAGCAACGTTTGGTTGCCTTGCTAGGGAGAAGTCTTACTTACATTGTTGTGATAAAGTGGGATAAAAATCACTCTTGTAAATATTTCCTTGACCTAGCTGGAAGACAGTCACATCATCTTAGCTCTACTTGCTCAACCTCTTCATTTTACTCTTAGCTTCCTTTAAATAAGGGTAGCATCATGTAAAGTCTGTCTGTAAATTAACTCACTTTAAATACTTGACATTTTCTAAATGTTTTATGTGTATTTAGTTTTTCCTGTTTTCCTAACATTACATATTTCAAATGTCCTCTCCTCACTAGGTTCCCAGTGGATACTTACTAAATAAGTGACAGATACCTGCACTGGAAAGGATCTATGCAGATTTGGCATTTGTTAGGCTTGTAATGTTTGAGGTTTGGGGAACGATGTTCCCCATCAAGTAGTGGTTGAGATATTAGATGAATCCTAAAAAATATGTTGTAATTGCATATGAAAAACCAACTTTGTGGATGTACTTATCTGGGCTGGCCATTCAGTGCTTCCTTTATGGTCAGTAGAGAAAAGCAGGAACTTTTCCAAATAACTTTTCCCAAGGTAGCTATTTAAAATAGGTTGTATAGATTGCTTCCTCCTCAATGGGAAAAAACAGGCATTACTACACAGGGAGTCTGAGTTAGTGGTTCAGGTGTGGACACCTTCTCCAAAAAGGTCTAAAGTCATATGAAATGGCTTGTACCAGTTTGCCTCTTGTCTCGTTAAGGGGAGGAAAAAAAAATTCCTTCCATAAATCCTTTCCATTATACTGTCTCACAGAATAGCTTACAATGGACTGACAGATGCTAAAAAGATCACCCATTTTCCATGATCTGTCAAGTTAATTAGACAGATTCTGCCTAAATTCTTTTTATGTTCCAAATCCCAATGATTTGGTTGCCTGCGTTTTGGCTGGCCGACTTGCAGTGTCTGCAGCAGACCATCTTGTCTGTAAAGGCTTGGCTGACTGGTGTTGAGAACAAACTGATTCTGTGGAGTGTAGCCTCCATCAGGCAGCTCTCTGGTAAATGCTAATGAGTGAGTAGAAAGAGGTGTTCCAGAAGTGATGTGAGCTGCCTCCGCTTAACAAAATACCCACCTTTTTCCTAGTTTTAGCTTGTCCCAGTCCTCATTTCCTAATCTAGGCAAACCACAAGAGAACTGTTTAGCTAATGAATGATTGAAAAGTATGAACACCAGATTCAATAAGTCAAGAAGAAAACAAACATAAAACCCCACAGAGATAACAAAATGTATGCTTAAATGCATCATTCAATTACTCTGCTCACTCTTTGCTTCCTATTACACTCTCCTTTGTCAGTGCACAGTGTATCTAAATGGCAATCTCTTTGTGACAAGAAACTTTTCTTCATGCCTTTACCTGCTGGTGCAGAACACTGTTGGTACTTTGCAAATATCAAACAATAAAAAGAATTGATTGCAAGCAACATATGAATTGCATGATGGTTAGTGAAGCTTCTCAGAATTTTCGCTATCCAGTACTAAGGTAGCCACCAAACTTTGCAGATTTGGACTGTACTTGTCTCTATGAATGAGAAGGGCAGTTTCAGGTCAGCTGCCACCAGGCAATTTTAGTTTCTTAAGTTACCAAGGGCCATACAAGTCACAGAATGATAGAGATCGATACAGCATTATTCTTTGGTTTTTCTTTCAGTATAAGTCATCCAGGAATGGTACTGCCATTATGTCCTTAAAATTGTTCATCCCCAAGGATGTAAGTTGTATCAGGTTTTCTACTCAAGCTCTTCTTTCTTGAATGTTCCTAGAAAGTTGGTTCATCATCCTGGTCCAAATGGAGCAAACCAGCTTTTCTGCTCAGAGGCCACCCTTACTGTGGAATACAGAAATTCCCTTGCCTCAAAGAACCGAGCCAACTGCTTTGTCTTGCACCATTCTTAGCAGGTCTTTTTAACTGCCTGTGATGTGAATAAGTGCCAGGCAGAGCTAACGTTTGTTTTATTTGGCTGCATGGCATTAACACTTCTTGGGATCTCAAAATCCTCATTTTCAGTGTACTAGCATCTGAAAATGATTGTATGATTCTCCAGAGACTTCACTTGGATATTGCAAGCAGATGGTAGAAAAAACTTGAAATGGATAGTGGTATTGATGAGTCCCATCATAAAAAGATAAAATAAAAATGTCATTACCTTTGCATTGCTGTGTAGCTTAAGATGATGAAATGCAGCAGTTATTATGGAAGAAATGGTCTTTTTGCATCCTCCAGCTATAATCTATTGCACATTATTAACACCAAGAGTCTTTACTAATTAGCTTTTATGGTCAAACATTTTTCATGAAGTTGGTTTCAAAGAAATCAAAATTAAACTCCTTATAGCTCTGAAAGATAGAATTATGGAATATGAATGCATAGATAATCTTTACAAGCTGGAGGAAAATGATTGTTGGGCAACAAAAGCTACATAAAAAGACCCAATAATATCTCAGGTATTGCAATATAGTGTGTACGGGTAAGTGATGACGCTAGGATTTTATAAATACAATCTGAGTAGATTGGGGGATACACAGGGTTATCTTTGGTATGATCACAAGTATTGATGAAACTTTACATGTTGACGCTGTGAATGCAAGTGGTATAGAATCGATCAGCGCAGGATGCAAAACTTCACTCTTTACTCATCCTTGTAAAATTATCAAAGATAAGCATAGGATGTGGTGGGCTGACTTTATCCCATCAGAAGAACAGTTGCAAATCAAAATGAGTAAATTCTCCCTCCACCATTTTGCTCCTTAGTTTCTCTTCGTCTTGTTTTGTTAGTTTGCCCTACCTTCAAAATAAAACACTGCTTCGACTGACTGCATCCCGCAGTGTTGCGCTGTGCCTTCTATTTGTAAGTGTAATGACGAAAGAGCTTTTAAAAGATGCTTACACTGAAACGTGGTGGTTCTTTTCCAAGTCAAACCGCCTTAATTTACCTGCGTGTTTGTGCAGATAAGCTTTACTAAACTGTGGCCCAGAAAATATCCTCTCTTCAGTGAGCCTGTAGCAATTACATTTCACAGAAGGAAGGGGAAGCACTGGATTTAGTACAGTTTTCAAAACAACTTAGTTTTATAGCAGAAAGACATATAAACATTTAGAGGCTTGTATCCCAGTCACAATCAGTGAATTTCTTGCTCCCAGAAAATTTAGCAACCCAAGTACTTTTGAAAAATCTATCTTTTGCTCACTGAATTTCGTAGATGAAACAGAACCGTTTAATTCTTTTATGGAAGGGAGGCCTTAACTCTTTTTTGGGCTTCATCCTGAAATCAAGACCTGGAGACAAAAACATACTACTCCAAAAGGGCTGGATCTCATAATTAGTTTCATGACATTTGCTCGATTTGTGTATCATTGATCCCTTTGACAGATGACAACTTTATGTCAGAGGTACTTAAACAATTATTAAACATTGGAGACATAAACAAAAGAAGAAGTTCTCATAGGTTGTCTTTTTTTCAGGATGGCTTCACAGGAAGGTTTTTTTTTTTCTAGCTGTATTGTGGAGCCTTACAACAGAGATTTTTGCAGTTCTGATATTGTTTACATATTTGAGATTTCCCCAAACACTGCTTGCTTTGGTCCTATTGTTAATGTTTGCCTAATTAAATAACAGGGTGAAGTTGAGGATGATTCTGCCCTAGGCTACATTATTCCAGTTCTGAGAACCTGCAAATATTTAGTGTTCTCCTGAAGTAGCATAGGATGACCACGAGATCCTCTCATTTGAGTTTTGTCCTCTTGTGCCAGGGTTTGGGGGGGGCGAGGGGGGTTGTTGCTTTTTTTTATATGGTTTGGGGGGTGGGTTGTACCTAGTCATACAAATTCCCAGTAGCATTGTTAAGAAATAAAGCATGTATATAATGGTAGAATCTTACCCATTCAGAGAAGCATCAGACTGAAGGCATTGGAGGCAATAAGGTACATACAGGCAATTGATGTTTTCAAAGTGTCTTACCAATTCCATTTCAAACTCTGAGGATGAGGCAATCCCCATAGTCCATCTTGGCTTCTTTTTTTTTTTTTTTTTTTTGACGTTGTGAATATAGACCCATAAATGTAAAACTTGTCTTGATTTTGAGATGCACTCTCTGTCCTAAAGATACACTGATGGCTGTCATTTCCTGTTAAAGACCGCACTGTCCGGGAATAAATGCATCTACTACTACACCAGATTAAAGGATGTAAAGCCTTGGAAATTCAACAAAGGGTTAAATTATGAAGTGGCCCAGATGCACTCCATTAATAAAAGAAACAAACCTACTATTCCAAATGTTGGGAAGTTTCTTTAGTGGTTGTAAAATAGGTTCTATTGCTCAATAGATTTAATACAAGAAAAGGAGGTGGCCCTATTATATCATTAAGAGAATCCCCTTCTTATTTACAAGTTACGATTAATTTTTACTGAGCCTTAAATGCTATAAACCCTGTTGTGTGGTGGAGACTGTGACATTCTGTTACAGGTTAATTTCTTTCCTTGCAAATTAGAAAATAGTGTGACTTACAAAACAGGGGGAGGAAAAGGGGAAATACGCCAGCAGCTGTGCTTAGACTTTTTTGCCTTTTGGCTTCTTCTTTCATTTTCTAGTCTGCTGCACTTCTTCTTTCAGTGATTTGGATGCTGGATGCCAATTTAAATTTCCAGTGCATTTAGCGTCCTACAACACCATGGGATTGAAAATAGAATTAAGAATGTACACGGCATAAAAAGAAGATGATATATTTTTTTCTTCAAAGTCCTTTTTATCTTTTTGCCTCTCTGTGATTGCAGTGGTAACAGAATCCAGCAAACTACAGCCACAAAAACCCCAGTAGCATGTTTATTTGCAAAGGTGTGTTTGTAACGGGACTAGACGTGGCTCGCCCGTCGCTCACAATCTGTAGAGGGCTCTTTCACAGATCAACAGACTATAAGATTGCTTTCCTGGATATGAGCCACTGATGGACCCATACAGGCTAGTAAGAGTCATGTAAGAGTCTTTTATCCTGTCTCAGCAGGGACATCTTCCTCATGGGCTTCACGAGACAGTGTTTTCCTAGCAGTGGATTTAATGGGGGGAGAGAAGGGAAGGAAAGAAGATTAATGCTTCTGCCAGTTCCTCGCAAGTTCACAGAAAATATTGGCTAGAGCAGGAGTGGCCCGACTCCGTTGTGCTCCAGCCTTTTCTGTGTACTCAGAGTGGCATGTTTTTAATCAAATGTGAAATACAGCTTTAGCAGGTCGAATGGATTAGCCTTCCTTGTAAGTAACTCTGTCTGCTTTAGTCAAGAGTGTAACTTTTTTTTTTTTCAAATGTTTCGCACTTAAGGTTGTCGTCTTTAACTTCCTCAGTTTAATGGGTCTTTGGAGTTTTGATTGTTAAAGGTGGGAGCTATTTAATAACCATATCCAACTGAGCTTCGAATTATGCGCAGTGAAGACAGAAAGGTAAGAAACTTCTCAGCCAGTCTGCTGTAAAAGCTTGGAAATGCTTGAGACAAATGGGGAGCAATCTTTTCCTTTTCTAATAACATATCCAGATTACAGCACTTGTAAATATTTAAGTTTTTCTTTATTTGGGCTTTCAAATCTGCCTACGTTTAGAAAGCTAATATCCTCGTATTCAAAAGCTGGAAAATCTGTTCATGACAATGTACATAACTGATTTCCTTCCTCTAACGCCAGTTGTTATTTACCAGCATCTCATCAGTCTCCTGTTCTTATACAGCGTTGAAGTTATCAAAGAACTGGGGGGATTTTCAGCTGCCTTATTTCTGGGCCTCTGAATCAGCTGAGCTGCTAATAAAGTTAGGCTGTTCGTATCAAACCATCCCTTATCAGTAATGTACTTTGAAAGCTGTTCTATCTGATTAAATCCATGTGAAATAATAGACCTCGTACCTGTCACACCCTCAGGCTGCTGCAAAGTGTTGTTGCTCCGCTAAAATAAATAGTTTAGGTGATTTCCATGTGCAAAGAAATTGATGTAAATATTAGAAATAATTTTTAAAATAGTTTGATTTTCAGAGTAGCTGAGGATTTTTTAGATGTATTTCATCTAAATACATCTATTTTCACTAACTAATTTAGATGTATTTCAGTGCCAGATATGGTGTAAAATTGCTCTCAATTCTTCTTGCAACACAGACTTTGAAAATTTTCATTTTTCTTTCTGGTAGTATTTGTAATTATTTTTTACATTTTTGACCTGTGTTTTAATGTGTTGTTTAGACAAGTTTCTAGGGACTTGTTCATTTTACTAAGTACAGTTATAAAAAAGTAAGGTAAAAAAACCACCACAAACAGAACAAAACCTAAAAACTTTTACAGCTGTCTTTGTAGGAATTCATGAGATTTGAAGACTAAGGAGAGTCTGCAAAATAAAAATATATGCAAACATTCATGGGCTGAACCAGGTCTCTGCAATACTCTTAAGACCAGTTTAATTCTGTTCGCATTGAAGCAGCTGGGGAATTCTAACATTCTGGTTAGTTGAAATCAACACCGACTTCTCTGAAGACCCCATCCTAGATGACCACCTTCTCGTCATTGCAGTCATGTTGAAAATCCTCCTCCTGTGCTGCAACAGCCAGCAATACAAATGCAGACAGCAAAAACTCCAGTAGTCAAGATGTTCTGCAAAAATTTCAGAGAGCAGAGAACAGGAGAACACGATGGCTCAACCGTATTCCATTGTATTGAAAATGTAAGACATAGTCCTTGAATTTCTATGAGGATCATCTTCCAGTCATTGCAGTGTGACAGAATTCATTACTTAGTATAATAGATTTATATATTTTCTTAAAAAAAAATAATAATATTATTGTAGCCCCCAGTAGTATTACAAAACACATTGGGACCAGATCCTCTGGTTCATATTCCCAACTCCTTGCATGTTCCAATCTCATATCTTTTCTGTTCCTGCGCCTCTCTGTCCGTTAAGTAGGAATAAAACTCAAAGGGTGCCGGCTGTCTTCTGTACATTTTTTTTTCTTTTTTAATTTGAATGTTGGTTCAAGGCCATGTTCCAGTAAAGCATGTCAGCATTTGTTTAAGTCTTGCTGACATTAGGGATGAGAGCAGTGTTTTGAGAAACCGAGGCCTCTAAAGTTATGCAAAAACAGTGCGTCCTCACTATAAATAAAATCTCTTGTTTTATCTGATTAGCGATGGGCTATGCCTTTTTTTGCTTTTTAAAACAAGCGCCTCCATTTATCACCATCCAGGGACCTATTTGGATAGTCAGTGGACAGAAAACAAGGCGTGAATCTGTTGGAAAAATCATTTGGCTTGTGTAGTCCTTTCTAAATATAACTCTCTGATCAAAGCGCAGAGTGTCTTTTGTCCTACCCAAAACGGATATTAGATGAAGAATATGGTGAAGCCTTCTGATTTTTGACGGTGCCTTTTCAAAGGCATGCCATCCTGAATGTAGCATCATGTGATGTTGTTTGAACTGAGCAAACATTTTACCTTCAACTTCTTTCTCTTGCATTTGTGCCACTCTACAGAGATAATTGTATATACGACTTAAAATAAAAAAAAAAATCTCCAATTAAATTGCTGGGGATTTTTGAAGGCTGCTGGAGAAAAGCGGTTGCAGTGTTATGTCTTAGAAGTCTTTTTTTTTTTATTTATAGCAACTTCTGGACATAAATAAACATAAATTGTTTCAGGGTTTTGTAGTACGTTCATAAACATAAGGGTCCTTGCAGCTGAAATGGTATCCTTCTGAAATGACAGTTAATAAAAGCTATTTTTGATTTAGCTTCTAACCCATTAATATTGTAACTGCCTTTCAGGTGACTCTTATTGTCTTAGCAGGAGATGCAGGTGTAGGCATAAGCACAATATGAATAAACCCTGGTGAATATTCACCAATTACTAGTTGAGCACTGAAATTTCATTGCATTGCTTTTCCAATGCTGTGGTTTTCTAAACCGAAATTGTTATCTGTTCTGAGGGTGCAGTCACAGGAGAGAGGGATGGGCAGAGACATGAGTCTTCCCTGCTAGCGCACGTTGTAGGAAAGGGGGCCAGGGAGAGAAAGCTGTTGTTCCTGTGAAACTGCCACAAACAGCGCTAATTAATACACTGATTTTACAAGTGATGTAGGGAATTTATATAGACAGAATTAATTATTAAAATCTGTTTCTTCAAAACACTGTTTCTAAGGTGCTTTGCATGATTTAGAATATGAACCTGCCCTACAAAGAAGTTGCAGATCTAAGATCGGATTCAGACAGCAGTCATGTACTTCATCAACAGTTGGAAGATGAATGAATGTATGCACACCTCTGGTAAAATTAGGGAGCCTGGTTCTGAGCGACGCCATCAGGATCAAAGCCTGGGGAGTGCGACACAGTGAGTGAAGTCAACACTCGTCAGGGGAAAATAAGACTTTACTAAGTCAGTCACAATTATGGGACTGCTCCCTCGCTTGCTAGTTTTTAAAGTATTAAGTTTTTTGATAGTTTTATGAACTTTATTGTGTCATTTTCATCTGAATGCAGAAGGGGACGTAGTAAACAAATCCAGCTGTGATTATGCTGGAATTGCACTCTCTTGGTGCTGGATTTACTCCTAAACTACCTACACTAATCAGCAGTAGCTATTCTGTAGAGATCTGGGGGGTTTTTTTGCAACTATCTAATTGGGGTACATGCTTCAGGGACCTATTTTTAGAGTTTTAGTGAAAATCAGACTTGCAGTGGAGAAGAGTTTGCAACAGAGCAAAGGCCAAATTGTTATTTCTAATGCTGGTTTTATTCTTAGCCCTGCATAGTGATGCGCCTCATGTCTGAAGCACAGATAAAAATGAGATATTGACGACTTTCAGAGTCCAAAACCCTTTTGCTTGTCTAGAATGCAATTATATAAGTGGCAGTAAGTGATGCCTGAATGAGATTAATATAGGCTGCCTTGCTTCTCATTGCTACAGGTAGGAATGAGAAGATCTGGGGAATGACTATTGAAAGTATTAAGCAATTAAGGTGGGTAGTAAAAAGGGGAGACTGGCGGTTTTTTTTTTCTTCTTTAACTTCATGAAAATCTGAAGTAATGAGTAGCTCCGTAACATAAACCATCATGTATGATGATGCATTACATATATTTTTCTTATTTCACTTAAGAATAGCTTCAAAATATATAATGCACCTTCTCAACCTGATTTTAAGCAATTGGAGAATATTTAATGGTGCCAATCTCTCTTTCAAGCCTAAATGTTTATATCCATCTAAATTAGTAACATTAAAACCAGAGTTTGTGCAATTCGAAAGCAATTTAGTCTACCAAATAACAATAGTGTACAGAAAGAGGCTGAGCCTCCACTGATAGAATCATGTCTTTGTACTGGTTAAGTTTTGGGGCAGAATCTGTTCTCTTTTACACCTCTATAAACTGATTTCATTAGTGCCATTATACTTAATCTGTGTAATTCAAGTAAGAATTGAGACCCTGGAGGTTGAAAAGCACAATGTCAAATTGCAATAACTATGAAGTCAATCACTGTATAATTTCCGTTAGGTTTCATGGGTAGTGAGGTCTCTGGATACCTGGATAAACTTTGAATAATTGGGGGAACATAGATTCAAGGGGTGGTGTTGAGGAACTGAGCTTTCAGGGAGGGAGATGTTTGTTCAGTTGGGTTTTTCCTTTTTTCCAGAGAAGGTGAAAAGATTACATTGATTACATTGCTGTAATTGATGTGTGGCAGCCCATTTACTGAAAAATAAAACACATCAGAAGAAAAAGAGTTGGTCCCTTCTTGAAAGTATAACATTAAAATCTATTGAACTTAAATAAATCCATTGAATTTCATTGCAGAAGAATCACTTGCTTGAAAAGTTACCTAAACTGACACTAACTGTGTGCTGGGAAATGAAGCAACAGAACCAAATTCTGATCTCATTTATACTGATATAATTAAGGAAAATTGTAGGCCCTTTGGTCTTTGAGGTGATCCTTGTGCATGAGTAGGGCCAAGAGGGGCTACAGTAATAAAACTAATATATCCAAGAAAATTGCTGACACTGGTGTAAAACTGCTTTGTGGCAAGAGTAAAGCTGATCAACACATAAAGCATCCACAACACTTTTTTCTCAGGAGGTTGTTCACATAATACACAGGCAAGCGTGGGAATGAGGAGGGTGATTATCTTTTACATTAAAGTCTTTTTCTGTCTCTCTGGAATATAAAGCAACTGTAGGAAAGAATTTACACCTAGGTTCAGTTCCTTGCATACGATGTCTGCAGCATAGAGGGGATATATGTGTGAGTGGGAACAAGGCCCATATATTATATATCTTGGTCCTGAAAAGGGTTTTGTGCTTTGCAACTCTCATAGGACAGTTCGAGCACAGGACTTTGCCCATGTGACCCCCAAATTGTTCTGCTGCCTTTCTTAGGAGTGAGTTTGTCCAAGGCAACATGAGATAACATCCAGTAGCCTTGTCCCCACTGCAGACGGAGGAGGGAAGGTGGCCTCCCTTTCTTCTTGCAAGCTATTCAGCTCTGCAAAGAGAAATCTGGGGTGTTGAGCTACCAGCTGCTGCTGCCGCAGGTGCATCCGAGGATGCTGCGGGGGAAGGACTCCGATTGGGGCCAGGCGACATGGATCAAGCAAAATATCTGCTGCAAACCCTTGTGTGGGCCATGTAGGGCAGCTGGTGTCACCGGTCCCTTTTTGCTTTTGTGCCTGTTAGGGCTCTGTGGAAAATCCCATCTATTATGTTAACAAAAAAATGGATGGGTATATGTCTGCAGCTCTTATATCCAGAGCAGCATTCTGATAGCCGTTTCATCCCTAACTTCTCTAGTGTGGATAAAGCTGCTGCTTCTCCTCTACTAAAAAAATAAAAAGGAAAAAAAGATATGTTTTTTTTTAAGTGTGGCAACCGTGCAGCACGTGGTTCCTGTGAAACTCTTTTGAAACGCCCAATATGTCAGAAGTATCCACTAATTAGGGCTGCCCAATTGGTCCTGATTTTTCAGATCTTCTGAGTGATTGTTGCTTTCATTGATCTTTAACAGGAGTGGACGGTCAGAGCATCAGAAAATCTGCGAGGCAGGCGGGTGAATGTTGATGAACCAGAGGGGGAGTGTGGAAAGAAAATGCTTTGTTTGATATTGCTAATTGTTTTGTTTTGGCAATTAAGTATTTTTTGAAGCAAGTGATTGATTTGGTGGGAGATGAAAAGGGATTAAGTGTGACCCACTGAAACTCATTTCTAGCCCTAGCTGCTTATTACGAAATTAGTTTTTGTTTCAGAATAAAACACGCAGACAGACTTGGTGGTATGGAAACTATCAATTAGCTGAATATACAGAGAAGTCCCTTTCTGTAAGATGTCATCTTCTTATATGACAATCTCCTAAACATATTCTTTTGAGAGTTTGAATTATTTGGTGATGCTTTTAAAAGTAGCAGTAATAAAGAAAATAAACAGATTGTGATGGAGAACAACTGAAAATACTTGTTTATTCTTTTATTTCCCAAAAAAACATCCAGAACAAATTCTTTTGGCAATCTTAAAATACTGCTGCTGGTTTGGTCAAGGGGAGTATAACCCTTTGTCAAGAATTGTTTGATACTGTTATCATGAAATATTGATTTTAGTGCCTTTGAGTTAAAATAATAATAATAGTACCATGTTGTTTGCTTCATTTTTTTCCTCAGCTGAGGAGCAATTTCTATGAAGTTAGGTGGTAGACACAGACTCAAGCAGGAAAGTGTTTGTGTTACTGTGATTATCAAGAGCACAGACACTCTATAGAATGAGCTTAAGAAGACTCTGCAGTATTTTGGACATCTTCTTTCCAGACCTTTTCTGCAACAAACATATAGTTGAAATGCAATCTGATATACTTCCAAGGATTTGGGAATTAATTTTCCACGCAAAACAAAATTCAACAAAAAAATCAATCTGATCTTACAAAGTAGTTACTTTAAAGGAATGATGGGGCTTCCCAAATACTAAAATCACTTTATAAAACATACAAGAGAGAAAAAAAAAATCTAAGATCCCCAAAATTTTGCACCTGTTTTTAGGAACGTGGAAGGATTTCACAGGGGGTTCAGCATGGCTGGTGTAGCCCCTTCCACAAGGTTGATTCTTGGCCGTCCTTGGGTCCCCAGCCAACCACCAGCTCCATCTCTGTGACTTTGTAGATGATCTTCCTTTGTAGCTGCAGCTCTCAATGCAGAGAGGAGCAGCAGAAGAGCAAACACAGAAGGAAGCAAAGAAGAAAGAAGAGGGAGGAATAGAACGGGGCTCTTAACAGAACAGCTTGATTTGATGTTTTGCCTGAATCTTCACAAGTGTAAATATTTGACTGCAGTTTTGGTGCTTTTTTTATTCCCCTTCAGGTAGAGTATTTGTTTACACAGTATAACATTTCCTCCTTCCTCTCTTCTGTTCTTTCACTCCACGAGTGAAAATCTGCAGCTTTTTTTGGCAAGGGCTTAAAGGTAATAACAACAGTGAGTGAAAGCTCTGCTTTTTCTTGAGACTGTATAAATCGCTTCTTTTACTAAAGGCTCCCATGGGAAGGGGCATTTGAGTTTTGACCCATTTTTTTGCAGTATCCACCCCATTGAGCATCAAAATGGACCTGGAAACCTTGGTTAACAAAGCCATCAGATTTTTTAGCATGAACATCCTCGTTTCACATCCTTGCTCAGGTGAGACCTTCCTTACAAAGTGGAGGGCAATTTTGGAGCTAATGCTGGAAGTCTTGTGCTTGAATGAATACTAGGACTTATATACAGGGAATATTGTCTTCTTTTACATAAGAATAGTCAGCACAAGAGCCCTATTCCCAAGAAAAAAAAAACCAACACATGGATATGTCCCTACTTCTAGGAATCACATTCATTTGTTATTGTTTCATCCAGGCACCGTTGCCTCCAGCACATGCCATTACACGTGCACGTGGTAGGATTGTTCATGTTTGGGAGGGTTTACCTTCTTTTCGGAAGTTTTTTTTGCAAATAAGTGAGGAACTCTACCATAGGTTTTTATTTATGTTGTTTGTTTAGCGGGGGGCAACAAACAACTAAACATATGTTCTTTCAGATGTGTAGATGTAGAGACATTTGATTATAAACCTTGTCTGATGCTATATGAAGGTCGCTTTTAAATGTCATAAAAGCAAAAAAAAAATAATAATTTTACCCTTAAAAATCCATAAACAAGAACACGTGTTGACATTTGGCAGATTCATACCCCATTTCTGGGATCCTGCACAACAAAACAGTCACAAAGGAGATTTAACATTGCAGCATCTCTGGCATTAAAAATCTCTTTCGAGTGACTTTGCTCAAGTAAAGTATATAGTTGTAAGATTTAGGAGTAGCTTAATTTAAGCATATTGAAACCTAATGATTGAGTGAAACAGCTTTTCCTAATGAGTACCTTGCTCCCAAGGTAGAGAAGATGACTTGCAATTTTTTTTCTTAATGAAAATGGAATAGGAAGGAATTAGGTTTCATATGCCTGTTTCAGAAGTGCTAATGCAAGAAGAAAATCAGTAATGAAAGTACAGATTTTTTTTTATGTCATGTAAAGGAAAGTTACTGAACCTGTAATGACTGACAATGGCCGATTTTCACATTACTAACAATTTTCTCTGTGCATTTTATTATGAAATTATTTGACACTTAAATACCTTAATAAAATTATCAGGTTAAAAAGACCAGCATGGGAGAGTGTGGAAGATGTCATGCTGTCTCTGTGCTGTTTCCCATAAAGGATTCAATCTTATTTATTTTAATTTATGAGTTAGGAAAGAAAGTCTTTTCTAGAATAATATGCAAACACCTTGCAATTAGTTGTTCACACTCATGACATCTCCAGGACAGAAGGTACCAGCTAGGTCAATCACAGAATGGTTTGGGTTGGAGGGGACCTTAAAGAACATCTGGTTCCAACCCCCCTGCCATGGGCAGGGACACCTCCACTAGAGTACGTTACTCAAAGCCCCATCCAGCCTGGCCTTGAACACCTCCAGGGATGGGGCATCCCTCTGGGGAACCTGTGCCAGTGCCTCATCATCCTCACAGTAAAGAATTTCTTCCTGATATCTAGTCTAAATCTCCCCTCTTTCAGTTTAAAACTGTTACCCCTTGTTCTATCACCACAGTCCCTGATAAAGAGTCCCTCCCATCTTTCCTGTAGGCCCCCTTTAGGCACTGGAAGGCTGCTATAAGATCTTCCTGGAGCCTTCTCTTCTCCAGGCTGAACAACCCTAACTCTCTGAGTCTGTCCGCATAGCAGAGATGCTCCAGCCCTCTGATCATCTTCTTGGCCCTCCTCTGGACTCTCTCCAACTGGTCTATATCCTTCTTATATTGCGGACTCCAGAGCTGGATGCAGTACTGCAGGTGGGGTACCACAAAAGCTGAGTAGAGGGGCAGAATCACCTCCCTCGACCTGCTGGCCACACTTCTTTTGATGCAGTCCAGGATGCGGTTGGCTTTCTGGGCTGCAAGTACACATTGCCAGCTCATGTTAAGCTTCTCATCAACCAACACCCCCAAGTCCTTCTCTTCAAGGCTTCTTTCAATCCAGTCTCCACCTAGTCTAATGATTTTTCTGAATTAAATTGGTCATATTACTTCACTTATGGGACAACAGATGAGTCAACTGTAGAAGACTGTTGAAGAACTATTACAGAAGACTGTAATATTCTTTTAAATCACAGAAGACTCTCAAAATCTACTCATTTGGATGGAGAGGGAGTAGATATGTGTTGAAGAGTGTAGCAGAGCAATTGAAGTAAATGGAAATTATTTGGGGGTGGAATTTCTGTCACCCAAAAATATTTTCCTGATCTTAGCTGTAGATGTTTTGAATGCTATTAAAATGTTTTAAGCTATATTTGGCCTCTATAGGGTCAACTATCTATGAAACTATCTTTCTCTGTCTGTGGAGACAGGAATCCTTGAAAACCATATATAATGTCTCCTTGGTTTTTTATACTGAATTAATCCTTTGGGAATGTCATTCTCTTTTCAGTTCAGCCATTTCAGTCTTTGGGAATGATTTCATACTGTTTGAAGAATTGAATTCAACTTCTCTTAACACTGACATACTCAATACTGTGTGATCTTATATAAGTGCTGCCTGGAAAGTAGTGTGTAGCTAGACTGAAATATGGACAGTGTGGGTTCCCATTAGCTGAAATACCTAAAGAATTTGTTATATTTAGAATTTTGTTCACTTATGCTTAATACAGCTCCGCTTTAAGTTGGGGAAAATTGGTTTCATTTTCTTTTCCTACCATTAATAGCTATTAGAGTTGAAAATAAGGCTTTAAACACATCATTAAAGTACACTTAAGTAACTTGGAATTGACAATTAACTCAGCATGGTAATACATTATCATAACATTTTCCTTTGATAGGTTTGTCTCTTAAAAGATACAAGGAAAGACAAAGGATGCCTTTGTAAGATTCATATTGAAGTTATCTCTGTTTTAATTGTGCACATTGTATGTGTTTAATCAGTTAAATGTGTTCCATCATGTATGTTCAAAAAACCTTTATTTGGTGTTTGATATTGAGCAGTTGTAACGGACTGTGGTGATGAGGTTTCTGGGGTTTGTTGATTTGTTTCTCTGAGTACAGTGGTCAGGCAGGATGGATACAGAAGAAAATTTGCTGCACACTTCATGGACCTCAAAGTTTGGGAGTTTACTTTAGTAACCGAAGGAAGATACAGGCAGAATTCAGGTCTACATTCCAGCATGTTCGGCTTTCAGGTTTTATTAAAATCCTCTTCAGCAGAAGGCATGATAAGTTCTAGGAAAAAACCTCTGATTACCAACACCTCAGCATAACGTAACATGTTTTCCCTTTCAGGACAACAGTAAAATATAGTACCGCACTTAAATTGAAAGCACTGTTTGTCCTGTCTTAAGATAGAGTTAACAATGAACATGTGAGCGTGCAGCTCTTCTGCACGGTGACCACGGAGTGCCACCTCCCAAAGCCGAGTTGGAACGTTACTATGACAATGGCAACACCGATGACATTCTCTGTTCCTTGCACAGCCAATGGGCATTGACCTTATCCTGTCAAAGCATGTAAAAAGCGGTGGGCAACACTGGCTTTGTGAAAATTGGACACATTTATCTAGGACATTTCACCACATTACCATATATTGAGTTGTAGAAGTGTAGCTAAAATAGCTGCTGTATTGTAAGTTTTTTGCAGTGAAGCTAGAAACGCAACAAAGGCAACTGTAATCTGAGCGAATGTTTTTTCTAATGCTTTAAAAGCAAAACCACCGGTGCCAGGCATGCAAAATCCCGTCAGTTCTATGCCCCAGATCTTCTCTTCTCCTGTTTTCTTGTAAATCCACTCTCAAACGTACAGGTTTGGAAATTGTACATCTTAGGGCTCTGTTGCCTGGCAGTCTGAGTAGTATGTTTTATCTTGAACACTTTCACTATGCTTAAGTCTGCAGAACTTAAAGAAATCATACTGTTTGCATACATCCTGCTTAAGTCAATAGCGGCACAGCGTTCAAGTGTAGTATTTCCTAGCTCACTCTCCTCCCTTTTCCTCCTCAATCATTTCTTGAAAATTCCTTCATAATAACCTTATCCAAACCATAAATATGAAAGTCAAATAAGCCCAAAGGAGATTTATCATCCTCTGACTCGGCACTCCTTTTATGATTAATAATGACATTGATTCCTTTAGAAATGAAACAAAAATTAATTTAAAGGTTCTGATTGGTTTTAGTATTAGGTAAACTTAACATATTGAATGAGCGTAAAACAATTATCAGTCTTATTAACAAAATTAGCTACAGCAAATTTACCAGAAGGAAACTGTTGCTATTTAGCTCCCTAATTATGTCACCATTCTTTGTGACCAAATGATATAATGAAAATAATTTGATCTACTGGTGCTGCATAGAGAATTTCCAAGGAGTAGCTGAATATCATAGCTGAATATCATAATCTGTTTTGAACGTATGTTTTCCTACTCTTCTTCTGTTTCAGAAAGTAGAGGTCAAGGGCTTCAAAGAACTTTTCAGTAAAGCGAAGTTGAACTGTGCTGGGCAGAATATGGAATAGATTCTTTACTATTATAAAATGTTAGATAACCCTTTCCTCGAGGCCAGGATCCTTTGACTTCTCCAACTGATTCATGGTGTATGAATTTCAGGCTCTGGAAAAGCATAGGATGTCTTTTATTCTGCTTGGCACAGAGGCCAAGAACTGGACTTTCTGTGCTGTGCTGTTGTCTACATATTTCGTTGTACTGTGCCTCAGTCCAGGCACTTAAACTTGGCAAGTTTTCCTTTTCAGCCCTGAGAGTTGATAATGCAGAGAGCAGTTGGATGCCCTCTAGCCGTAGGCATTTCAGCCCAGAGGGAGAGTCACCTGGCCAACTTTGAAGGCTACCCAAGCATTGGTGATATGAAGAATTTGGGTTTAGGTGCCAGCTTTCATCTATTCTGTGCGAGTATCGTGTGCTCGTGGGTTAGCAGTGCAGTGAGGTAGAAGCAATGAGAGCTGACAAAGGTAATGAGACAAATCATACATGGTCTTGGAAAACTTCTTGGAAAATATCTCTAGTGGCACTACTGTACTCCTACCCCAGCAAGCATCTAAATGGTGGGGTCTCAGAGTGTTCCCTTCCTCCCAGATCTGTCTGCTTGTCCTGGCTGCATCCTGACTTTGTGAGGATATGACCCTCACAGTATGTGTTCTCATTTCTTTCTTCCACTTGCCACCTGTCTTCCCTGGATTGCCATCAGTGGGCAACTTGGGTTTAGGCACATTTCCTAGTGCCATTCCTGTAACAGCTGCTTTGGGGAAATGGTATCGTTTGTAAGTAGAATCTTTCCCTCTCTCCCTCCCAGTGTAGCTTTATGAACTGGAAATAAGGAGATGAAGACATTTTGGTACAGTAAGAACTCTGCAGCACGAGTGTAAAGTGTAAGGTGCAGTAAGAACTCTGCAGCACCTGCTTATTGTAACACTGCCTTAGATTGGAACAATGAGCTTCAACATGATCAACTCTCATATCAAACTACACTGAAGAAGTGAATGGGAAAGCTCCCGTGGAACAGAAACCCCTTGGGTCCGTCCTCTGGCTGCTTGCTTAATGCTTATGAAGATGCTCTGAACTACACAACTTGTTTTCTTGCTCACTCTACAACTTTACAACTTTACAGTTTGCACCCTCTGGGAAACATTTTTATTTTTGTTTCATTATTTAAAGCAAACCTAATATTAATGATGGGTCTGCTGTGCATTAAAGCACTGTGCTACCAATCCACATCAGCGCATAACTTTTGGTGAGGCTTTCTGCATAATTTATGTCCAAAGGAGAGTATGCTGACACAAAATTGAGGATTTAATCATGTTTACTCCTGCTTGCAATAATTAGATCACTTCATACTGGAACTCCTAAGCAAGTGTAACAGGGTGGGCTTCTGAGTAACTGTTAAATTGACAATCTTATTTGTAACTGGTCAAACATAAAGAACTTGAAATAAGTTTTGTAGCCTGCTCTTTATCTAGCATTACCAGAAAACCCAGACGCTTTAAATAAGATACTTGGGTGTCATCAGATAGATCACTGCAACCACTGGTAAGCAAAAATCATGTCCAAATCACTGGATTTGCCCAATCATCCCTAAATTGCTTGGGTTTATAAAACTTCATATGGTATTTCTTGGAAGAGTTGGGTAAGAGCTGTGTTAAGTTCCAAATATCACAATTTGTTGACAGTTTCAACACTTCTAAACATGACTGGAACATAAAGGGCTTTAGATGAGAAATCAAATCCACACGTGTGTGCTTCTGTTAACCTCTACTTTGGCACATTTTAAATCTGTGTGCTGTCTCTTCAGCCATGCTCTGGTATCTGGTTAAAAGTGTGTACCAAATGTAAGAAATAAATATATGATGTGTGTGGTGTCAATGTGAGAAATACCTAGAAGACTGAATAGGCACCTAGTTCAAATGGAGCACAGAAAGATGATTTGAGGAAAAAAAACCCCACATTTTACAATTATTTTAAGTGGAAAACAAGCATTTTTTTTCATACTGATGGATTATGATAGAATTATAAGAAAAGTAAATTCAGAGTCGTGCAGCCATCTAAAGAGAGTTACATCCAACAGCACTAAAATCTTTACTGTCTGGCACAGGGAGACTGTAGGAATACTTAATCCTTTGCTTTGAAAGGCATTTTCCATCAGTCACTTACTCTTATGGCTCCTTCTCACCTTCCTGTTCTGCCGTCTGATGTTTGACATCCCGACTGAAGGGGAAGACTTATATTCAGAGTGGTCCCATCCATCCATTGATAGCACTGAAGGATTTAGGTAGCAGAATGGTACCCTTCATTTAGTTTATATTTTCTTTTCTATCTAATTGACTTCTGCAGATTGGGGTGTGGAGGAGAATCAAGCAAAGCAAAAATCTGTCTTCACAGGTTGGGAAGAGTTGGGCTGGATCAAACTGCTACATGCAATCAAGTCAGGCTGTTTTGAGACATCAGGTGGTTGCTAACCTCTGCCTCACAGAGGACACTTTAAATTATTAGACCCCACAGATCAGAAGGGAGAAGGAGGTTCCCATACAATCTAAGGGTTAAGTTTGGGTGCTCCTTGCCACATTTCAGAGAGCTCTTTTGATTTCCTAATGGTCACTTGTTTCTTTCCTGAATCAGACAATACCTGTTATTATTTTTGGAGCCTTTCTAGCAGCTCACCTTGTTTCTCTTTAGATATCCTGAAGTGACATGTAAGGGAGGTGGACTCTTGCTACGGTGCTCTGTTACATGTGAATGTATGTTGGGTTGTCCCTGAGATGACAAGAGGTCATCTAGACCTCTAGACATCATCCTGATTAGTTTTGGATGGTTCTTCTGAAAGATGGGTGTTCACTGGTGTATATATATTACAGATTTCAGAAAAGGCATCCAAACCCAAGCACTCCACAGTATATACCAGTGAAGATCCATCTCTCACTCACACGAGGGCATGGAGACTGCAAGAGAAGCCATGACTTGGTTTTTGTGTGGGCTTAATACAAGCTCCCCAATTTGCACCCTTTGCTGGGAAAACAGAAACTGTTCTTCCCCAACTCCAGATTCAGTTGGGCTGAGCTACATCTTTTTCAGTGGGTCAGAGTGCGCCTTGCTTCAATCTTAACACAGAAATTTCTGTTTACAAATCCAGTTTTCCAGCCCCTGATGCAAAGTGATTAAGAAAAACACAGTTCCCGCATACGTTACTCCTGCACTTCATTTCTTCAGTCATATCCACGAGTGAAATGCATTCAAATGCCAAAAATACGTAGCACTTCTGAAGCTGATTGTTATTAATATTGTTTTGTTTGGGGTTTTTTAGCTGTAAAACCTTTTTGAAGTGCCTAGCGAACAGTGAGAGGAGCAGCTTTGGAGGGGGGAGACAACTTTGAAATCCACAGAGCAGAAGCTTTAATCTCCAGTTGTGACTGACATCAAACAAAAGTGCAAAAACTCCCTTTGTTCTTGAGCACAAAGGGTGTGTTTGTTGTTTGTTCAGGGTAAGTGAAAGGCCCCCATGAAGTCCTACTGAAGATGTTTAATGAATCTGGCAGCCTGCAAGCTGTCTCTTCTACAGAGTAATCCTAAGGACAGACCCATCACACGTAATTTAGCAGAGTGTGACACGACAATGTCTGCTCAGGAGAGACTTTGGAGGGGGAATACTTTTATTTCTCAACAGCACAGGCCCCTTAGGTTTGGTGTTGTGGAGCAGAACTCATGTTGGTGGTGGTCACACTTTGGTCTCTGAATTGAGGAGATTTACGCACTCAGGTATCGGTTATTAAGCTCCCTAAATACTGACTTTGAACTCATGGTTAAAACCAAATGAATTTTACTATCCCTAGTGCAGAGGGCCTGGGATTTTGGCAGCCTCAGTTTGTAGTAGAAGTCAAAGTCAGGAATATCTAAGAAAGAAGGTCTGCTACCAAAATCAGGCCAAACAGGGACATGGATATTAGAGGAGGAGGGAAGAAACAGCATCAATTAAGAGTGGAACAATAATGGAAAAGACTATAAAAAACCCAAACTGAACATTTCTTAAGCATCAGGTCAGTTAAGGGTAAACATATGTATATATGCGATCTTTTTATCAGTTCATCTTACTTGATCAGTCTTTGGATGACTAGAATAGGAGTAACAGTGGTGTGTGAGTTCAACCTCGATTGTCCTTTCTGTGGTCTGTAGATGTTGGTATTGCGGAAGCTGGGTTGTTTGCTGCCAGGTCGCATGTTTTGTTGGCAGAGTAGGAATGTTTTGTGTGTCTGGGAGCATGGGGAGTAGGTGGTGTGTGCCTTTTTGGTCTAGGCATCTGTTGCCCATGGATGAGGGAGATAGGACTCAGATCCTCTCTAGACTTCAGTACTCAGGTGGAAGTAATATCTGAGCACATTGTTCTCTCAGCAAAATCTGTTTTCAGCTCTGCCTCATGCTGCCTGTGTAAATTTGGGCAATTCACTTAACTTTTCTGTGACACCGCTTGTCCTATAAAATGGGCATAATCTTGTTTACCTACTTGGGGATAAGGTATGGCGTGGAGCGTGACTACCTAGGGCAGCAGAGCATGTGAAGAAGAAACAACTGTTCTCTTGCAAAACACCATGTTTGGCGTTCTTTTTTTCCCTAGCTTCCTCATGACATAAATCAAATTTCATCCCCACTGTTGGACAGAAATGCAAAATGCATTTGTACTGTAAATGTCAGCTGCTCCAGGGACAGCTGAAAAGCTAAGCACTACCTACTGTTGCATTTGATCCCCATGGCAATTGCCAACCAAAGCCCCAGCAAACCATCACAGATCAGGTCTGATGGCTGGGATTCAGACTCAGTGCCAAAATAATACTGATATCCTGAAACACAATACAGAGTCCCTTTCTCAGAGCTTCTCTGCCAGGAATCACTGTTTGAAATAATTCCTTGTTCTCTCCTGAATTGCAAGAATATTGTAGGATCTATCTAAAATAGCAATCCCTGTTTCCCTCCCTTTTTCTCCCACCCCTTATCAAATCAGACGTCCAAAATCAAGTGCCTGTGTACTCTGCTGACAAGCACAAGGGGATTAGGGAGTGACGGGTTTAACAAAACTGGCTCAAGGTTTTGTAAAATGCATCTTGGAGCTTGAGCTCTGAACGAGCCATAAAATTCCTCCCATGAGGTAGAAGAGAGGTTTCTGCAAGACTGGATCAGAACTTAATAATGCTTTTTTTTTTTTTTTTTTTAGGTTATTTTTTCTTGCTTTCTAAAAGGGGCTACAAAAACATCTGATTTTTTAAGATGCTACAAGGCTAGCAATGACCTAATGTAACCATTGCGTAAAAAAATCACAAATGTGTTTTACCACCGGCAAAAAGAACTGATTTCTGGGCTGCATGCAAACCATTTGGGGCAATTAGCATGTAATTTAATTTGCATTAATCAGCAGAAGGTCAGCAAGAAATTAACTTTGGGTGTAGATTTTACATATAACAGCGTATGAGAAGAAGGGAGGAACTGTTTTTACGGGGTGTTAATTTGGAGTTAAGTTTTGCAGGGCTTGGCCTTGCAGAAGAAAGATGAATGATGTGGATTCGGGAACACACAAAAGGATGTGGCGATTTACCAAGCATTTAACGTTGCAATATGTGAACGCTTTGAACAGACTTCTTGGCACTTGTAAAGATCAGAGCACAGGTTTTGCTGAAGCGTCGACCACGCTGAAGGGCTGCGTCTGGCTGAACATGGACGGGGTCCCACGAGGCTGTGTGCGCTGACCATGTGTTGCGCCAAATCATTCAAGAGCACAGGCAGATATCCCAAAAGCATAGACCAGCTCCACAGTATTACCTTACTCAGCTCTGAAGTGGGAAGAATTTAGGCAAATGACTCATTTCCTCATGCACTCCTTTGGCCTCCCAGCCTTTCCCTCCACTGCCATTTTATTTCACAGTCTTCTGGGGCTCCATGAGCCTTCGGTGCCAACAACATGGTAAGTGTTGCAAGAAATCCACTGCTGGAGACAAAGAAATTGGTTTTGACAAGTGGTGTCTGAGCATCTGGTTATGGGAAGTGAGATACTGAGAAGTCTGGTGGTGTTTGGCTATGGTAAGGGGGTAGATAAAATGTATATGGCTGTTCTTTTTCTCTGAATGGAAGGCATTTGTCAGTTATGGGGCATGGAAGGTGTCTGAAAGTGAGTCTCTTTTGTTACCTGCTTTTTTCCAAAAGATATTCTTAAGGCGTGTTGGAGGTGCCACACGTACATCTGTAGTCCACGTACATCTTTGTTATACCACGGTTAGAGAGAATCATGAGCAGCATTGCACAGCCCATTTCAAGAGAGGATGCCATTGCCAGGTCTGCACCCATTGCCTAAATACTCTTCTGGGAACAGAATCTGTGGGCAGAGTAGACATGGAGACCTCTCATCCAGTTACTTATGCTTAACTGAGATGCTGAGGTTGACCCCATTTCACCTCTGCTTCTTGCCTAGTCTAAGGGAGATCCATGATGGGTTGAACTGTAATTGTTAGGGGGAAAATCTGACTTTCTCCATTGACTGTTAGAGGAAGCGAAAGGTGACTGTGCTCATGGGCTGCTTTGTTAAGGACCCAAAGTTAGGTGGCATTAATCAGGCCAAAGCATGTCGGAAAGAATTGACTATACAAAAAGTTTGGTCATGCAAAGTGTGGTCACTTTGGGACTTAGGACCCAATTTGTTCACAAACTGAGATCATATCTTTATGAGATAGTTTGATTTTGCTTGAGCCCTCCTCTCTTTGTGGCTTAGGATTTGCTCACATCATCCATTAAAACCATGCAACCTAGTGGGAACAGTCTGCCTGCCATGCACGGCAAGAAGATGTTTCCAAGTGGACTTACCCTACCTCTCATGCTCCTTCCTTTGCTTTACTAAGATTTAGGTAGCTCGACACTCTGAAATGTCAAGATATCCTTAAACAACATTTTCCCTAGTTAGCTCACTGTTTTTAAAAAAAAAAAAAAAAAAAGTGTGTTTAATTTTTGAGTTATGTGACAGATTAATAAAAGCAAATTCAAACTTGGTATCTTTCTCTTCAAAAACTTGTGCTGTGACATTTTAAGGAATCCCTTAGCCTTGAACTTCAGTTTGGCCAAGTTTTTATCATGCTTTTTTTTTCAAATGCCACCATCTTCTGGATGGTTCTCACAGGGTCTGATTTATCTCTTTCTCCACACAAATCAACATCCTAACTCAGAACTACAGGCCCTATGAAACTGTGAATTTGGGCACTAGAATCACCAAAACTGTCTAGCCATTTTTTAACAACTTGCACAAAATTGTCAAGTGTCAGATGACATGAGAAAGGTCAAAGAAAAACGTTTTGTGTAGTAAATTTAACTGAAGATTTATATCCCAGCTCTTTCTTTTTAATCAATGTTAATAGATTTTTAAAGACAAAAAAAAAATAAAAGGGAGAAAGGAAGAGTATCCCTTGGATAAAAAATGCTAGGTAGAGAGTTTAAAGTATTAAAAAAGAGACATGATTTTTTTTTCTATCATGCAATAAAATTAATTAGGGAGGGTAAAAGCTGCTAAAACAAGTGTGTGCTAATTCATTTATAAAATAATAATTTTTTTTGTAGTTATTAGGGGTTTTTATGGCAAGTGTATAGAAATTGATCCATTTCCTTCCCTTCATAGCATATGTAAGAGGAAATATATATTCTGTAAATACTCCTTTCTTCAAAGTCTGACTCAGTATTATCAGATAATGAATCAAGAGTTCGCAACCAGTATTTGCAACCAAAGATCACTTCATCTGATTTGAATTATATGATGCTCAGTTTGTTTCCCTTCCATATAGGACAATCATAGAATCATAGAGTGGTTAGAGTTGGAAGGGACTTTAAAGATCATCAAGTTCCAACCCCCCTGCCATGGGCAGGGACACCTCCACTAGAGCAGGTTGCTCAAAGCCCCATCCAGCCTGGCCTTCAACACTTCCAGGGATGGGGCATCCACAACTTCCCTGGGCAACCTGTTCCAGTGCTTCACTACCCTTACAGTAAAGAATTTCCTCCTAATATCTAATCTAAATCTCCCCTCTTCCAATTTAAAACCATTACCCCTTGTCCTGTCACTACATACCTTTTCAGGCAACTTAATGGGTGATGAGTTGTTCTAATGAGCCTACATTTCATGCTGAACAGTGTAGGAGTAAGGTCCACTTATCACATCACGTTCATTGCTAAAGGTTCTCTTGGTAGATGCATCACTCATCTAGATGCCATATCCGAGAAATTAAACTGCTTCCTTATTTTCACTTGTACATGAGTTTCTTTTGAACATAACTCTCTCTGGTGATATGTTGTTTTTAAATAGCAACGTTTATGCCTAGTGTTGGATACACTTCATGGATGTGTGAGATGAACCTTCTGTGTAAGGCACCATAAGTTCATTTTAAAATAGGCTCGATAGAACTGTTAAATGTGGTTCTAATTCTAATTTTAACTTAAGAGGATGAGTAGCCATTAAATTCTTAACTGAAATTATTAACATTTTTCACATTCATTCATATGTGTTAATGTACACAGTTTATACGTTTCTATGTATTGCTTAAGTTCACTTTCTTTAGATTGTGCTCACAAGACCACAAGGTCTTTGATATTCCACATGGCACGTCTAAAAGTGATGATCTTGGCATAACTACAAGTGTAAAATAAAGACATTCCTGTTTAGACAGAGTAGGTTCTACTTATACCCTAAATAGACTTTAAATTAAAGCAGAAAAGAAATTATTCTATAACCAGCTGTGTTTGTTCTCTCTCTCCCTTCTTTTCTCTCTCTCTCTCTCAGATCTGGTGCTCTGTTGCCTCCTCTCTTTCTTGTTGCTCTTTTGATCAGCTTTCTCCTCCTTCCCTTTAGTTGCAGGCCAGATGTTCTTATGACATGTAGATCTTTCCATATAAATTATTTGCTTTGTAGAGTAGCCATGTCTGCAATCACAACCTGGCCAGTTGTAAGCTGTTTCAAGGGATGTATTGTCTTCTAAAAAGCACACCGATGTGTGTTTATGTGTTAGAACTTGTGATTTGCACAAGCTGCAGTTCTTGCCCCTGCCCTGTTGAGGGTCGGGGAAGCACCAGACCATATCGTTTAAGTAAATCAGGGGGAAGTTGTTCCTTCTGGTGCCTCTGCCTTCCAGATGCTGAGACGCACTGAGTCAGCACTGCTGAATGCAAGAGAGAGGCAGCGCACACCTTTGCTAACCGAGAGAAGCAGTGGATACCAGTCTTGCTTTAAATACGAAACTTCTTGTTCCGCCGCTGCCCAAATATTAATCTTCAGCATTTTCGCAACATTTTGTACTTTTGTATTTTCTGTCTGTGCCATTTAATTTTCATGATGCTCCTTGGATGCTCCCAGGTGAAAAAGTATAGCTAGGAAAGACCTTTTGCATCATCCAGACTGACCTGTAGGTCTGGAAGTAATTGCCATCCCCATGACTCAGATAGGGAAGGTAGGCATATAATCTAAAAGATCTACCAAAACAGACAAAAGAAGATGCAGGCAAATGTTAAACTGTTTTTCTTTCCCACTTAAACAAAAAAAAAACCCTGTGATTTGCTGCATCTCTACTGCAGGAGATTGAAAATAATTTGCCTTTCCCTGCACACAAAGATGACACCCGCAGATACTGGGGGTATGATTAACGCACACAACGCGTACAGAGGTAGTATCTGTCCTGAAGACAGCATGGTCTACACAAGTGCAACTGCCTCTAAACCTGATTTATATGGTTTTACCATGAAATTATATTACGATACATAGTGGTGAGGAACTGTGTCTCTACGTCTTGTGTTTTCATAGCCTCTAACAGGAAAGAAACTTTTCCACCTGCATGGAGATCCATAATACAAATAGCAAATGTGGGACAGTCTAATACCACATGGATGCTGCTCTCCTGATAAAAGTAGTATCTTAGATGTCAGATTGCTGGATTTCGGGACCAAAATTGATCTCCCATGTGCAGCTATCTTAAAGGCTGTATAAAGAAGAAAACCAAATCAATAGAGGAAACAGAGACAAAAATGCAATAATTTGTTCTGGATAAAAACAAACAAAAGCCTCAGTAAGAGCAGAGATAAAGCCTAATGAGATACAGCCTGTTGAGTTATAGCCCATTTCTTGCTATTCACATTCACCAGTGAAGTGGTTCAGAGCACTCTGGTTCTAGTAACACCTGGTCTCCTGTTCCACAATTTCTAATAACATAAGAGTTCCAGGTGATGAGTTGTTCATTTTTCTAGGAGATTTTAGGAGGAGATACCTAAATGAATGTCTGCTTTCTCAAAGCACGCTGGAAAGGCTTCACATGCCGTGCTTCTGAAGCTGATGCTGATTTCTTTTCTACCTCAAACTTTGCATAGGTTGTATCGTATAGGTCTGCTTCAGCCCTGGAAGTCTTGCCTAGCTCTGACATAATTGGTATAGACGTCCTGCAGGCAGTTGATGGCTACATCTGGAAGTGCCTTTGCTTTAGGCACATAGGTGGGATTCATCTTGCCTAATATATGTATCTAAAAGTTAGGGATCTAATCCCTTTGTAGTCAATGGAGAGAGATGGTAATGCTCTTTAGTATAACTAATCTCTCCTCACTGACAATAGGGAAACCCTAGATGACTAGCTTAGACTAATTGCTCAACTTCAAAGGTGGGATTTATCCGTCTGAAACAGTACAATGCTATCAGATTAAAGAGTAGCTTTTCACACCTATACAAAACAAATGTGATTTCAGCCAAAATAACTGCACAGAACAGCAGATAACCGAGACTTAGACTGCAAGTCCCTCTGGTGAGGAGAAGACATATTTTAGATGTTTGTGCGACTCACAATAATACACTTTTATATAGCTTTTAGTGTTCTGCATTATTGTCACACTGCTCTGGAGTTTATTGGGTTTTTCCATTTTAAAGATGGAGATGTGAGCAAGAGGTTAATTGGCTTGCATAAGATCTGACACGGGGACGTGTGGTGAAATGGGAAAATGAATCAAGGCTTTCTCTTCCTCTCATGATTGCACTCATGATTTTTGGGCTGTTGTTCTGGACACTTGTCTAACATTTCTCTGTCATTATATGTAGTTCATTGCTTGACTGGTAGTATTGCTTTAGGGTAGCAAAATGTCATCGTATTTTGGGCTTCTGAGTATTTAAAAAATGCCATAAGCAAATGGAATGGTCAAAGAATACTCTGAAGTAGAAGTAGAGAGCAGAAGGCATATTTTTAATTGATATAAATTGCTAATTGTTACTGGTTTTCCACGGAAGTTTTGATCATTTTGCTTCTGCAAATGACTGGTATTCCTGTGGCCTTTCAAGGATTTGCAACATCACATAATTAGTGTAGCAAACACATAGGCCACATGTAGAAGGATTGGGTTTACATTAAATGCAGGGCAATGAAACTATTACACTTCTACCGTGTGTAATTTGTGCAGAACATTCTGCAACATATACATATGAGTTATGAATCTACAATCAATTTTCATGTTAGATGTTGAATTTAAACTCCACAGCTGGACTTTCATCTTGAAAGAAGCCAGATAGCCCTGTGCATCTGGTTTAATCTTCCCTTTAGCTGTATTATTTTAAAGGCACTCCTGCTTAGTACATCTTACAATTGAAAGATAATACTCATATTCCCTCTCATGCTCAGCAGCTGTGATCCCTCTGCAGATGTTGTTCTGTCAGACGTTTCATTATGTGTGATAAAAAGCATAGGTTCTTTTTGTCTGTCTGTGTTACCGCTTTGTGGATTTTATTTTCTTTTTCTTTATTTATTCCTTTGGCCATAGATGAGTCCTTCCATAATGCTTCACTTTATTTCCTATTGCTGCTGCTTCGCCTTCTTTCTAAGTACAGAAATGATCAAGAACTTGCAACTGCACGGAGCCGCCCAACAGAAGCCCATTGATTCCCCACCAAGGGGCTCTGTGTGAGCCATTCTACTCCAGCCTGAAAAGAAAGCTTTGTTCCCTCAGCTGGTAGTGTCTTAAGATGCTGATCCTTGCCATATTTTTGGAAAACTGTAGCAGTTCATCAGACTGCTTGACACTTCCCGTTCAGCTGTATATTCTGTAGCATACTCTGGTATTTGCCTCTTCTCATCCATCAGTCTCACGAGCGCGAGACTGGTCTTGGAGCAGCCCAGGCGTCACGGTGAGTTATGCTGGGCAAAAGTCATTTGGAGGCAAACAGTGCAGGAGGAGGAATCTGGAGTGCTGGTGGCCATGCCCGAAATGGTAGTAATGGATTTAGTATTTGGGGCAGGAGGTATGGGATTTGTCATGTTGGCTGAGTATTTTCCTGGCCGCCTTCCATGACTGTTCAGATATTTTTAGCATGAAGTACAAGCTATGTTGTCTCAGTTGACCTTGGAGCATGACATTTTAACATGGAATTGGTTTGAATTGCTAATCATTAAAATGATTTATTATTTTTTATTGCAAGAGCAACTAGAATCCCAGTCATGTTTTGCAGATGAAAAGGGAAGCAAATTGAAACCTGTCTTCTCTTGACTTGCAGTCCTTCATGATATCCATGTTTCCAAAACTACCGTCTTCAGTTCTTTCTCTCTGCATCATTAAAAGTAGATTATGCCTAGGTTTGGGGTTTAACTTCTCTTTTGGTCATTTGACAAATATTATATCAGAATGGATGAAACTAATCCCAGGGTCTCAAAATGCTCAATGAGAAGCGTAGAACAAAAGGATCGTTTCTGTTGCAAACAATTTATGGCCTTAATAGAAGTTTACAGCTGCTATCAGAAAGGCAAGATCTTGCTATCAGTATATTTATACTGGTGATTGCTCCCTCTTTGCCTTCATTCCCAGCAAAAAGACCAAGCCCCTAAATGCCAACTTCTATTAAGGAATTAGAAGCAGTAGCACTGCATCAGAATATTGTAGCAGTATATTTTAAGGCAGTAATATATAACGTAGGGAAAGACGTTCAGAGACAGACATACCCAGAAGCCTATGAAAGTTTGAATCCAAGTTTGGAGGTCCAGATCTATTTCTAGCTCAGTGTATTTGACTCCTACTGGGCTTTTTTACTAGTTGTCAATTTTGGATGATTCGTGTTTATTGAGTTTTACATGTTCTTATGTTAACAGGACCTCAGAGGAAATTGCAATCATTTTTAAGATGCGTTTTTACTGCCACAGTGGTGCAGAGAAGCCTTTGACTGAAAAAAGTATCAAGGTCTTGTTGACTTTTTCAGTCTGCCAAATAAGCACCTATTTAAATATCTGATATAGAACTTTTAAAAAATAAATAAAAATTAAATTTTAAAAAAATAAACCAAGCCTCCTCCTGCCTCAAAAGTAGCTGCATGGTTTAAAGATTTGCTCAGCAGAAGTTGAAACCAAGATATGAAAATAAACCTCTCTGACTACCTTGGCAACTGGGAAGACCACAACCTGTTTCTACAAAGTACATGGCAGATCTCCCAAGTAGGGCCGAAGAGGCTGTTTCCCTGAAATCAGTGTCACACTGGAGTTCCTTTCGTACGTAGGAAGTGAGTAAATCATTGAATAATGCAACGCCCTTTCCAGTCTGCGAGAACTCTGCCAAAGCCAAGCCTAAGGGTCTGGGTTAAAGCAAACTCAGTTACTTGGTGACTGTTTCGTGTTTTGGAGGGGTTAAAATTGGAGGGATTTGGACTTGTGTTTTGGAGGGCTTAAAATCGCCAAGAAAAACTGCAAACTTGGAGAAGATCCCCAGGTGCCAGCATTAATACTCCCCAGTCTCTCTGATGTGAGCTGGCAGGTCCCATAAAGCCACTCAGCCTTGAAAAGGGAAGAGAAGGAGGGACAGAGCAAGAGCTCCAGCTGCGACTCCAGAGCCCCAGAAAGAGCCTCTAACCCAATTCCCTTAAAGTGCACGAGCCTTACGAGCCACGGCATCTGTTTGCCACTGTATTCACCGAGTTCGCAGGGCAAACAAAAGATCCATATCAAGCATGCATCATTCCAGAGGGGGAAAGCCTTCCCTCATTTGCCCATAGATTTTTTTCCCCCCTTTTCTTTCAGTTATATACATTTTGTTTTGTTGTTTTTTTTTTTTCAGAGGGGAGGTGGGGGGGATGCTGCTAATTTTTTTTTTTTTTTTTTTTTTTTTTTGGATGGTAATTAAGAGAGCTAACACCAGCCAGGCTGGAGTGAACGCAAACAAGACCCCTATAGGCAGCACAGTGCATTAATGTAAAATATGCCCAGACAACATAACTTGTCAGAGAGGATTATTTCTGCTTAGTGAATCTGCAGGGGCCCCTTTGCTCCACCACTCAGCGTCTGACTAGAGAGAGAAAGAGAGAAAGAGTAGCCATTAGTGAGTAGCTACTGTGGCATTGATGTTTGAGCGCACTTCTGAACTGGCTTTTGTTGAGAATATCGGTGCAGAAAGCATGCGCTGTCCCAAATCCGCTGTTACTATGAGAAATGAGGAGCTGCTTTTAAGGTATGTTGTCTCCTTTGTTTTAACGCGTGCTTTCGAGTTGCCTGGGCCCGCCGCAAGTATAACCGTGTTGTGTATTAAGTAGTTTCCCTATTTAAAGGAAAAGACGGGCATTGCTGTGTGCAAGTAGCGTTTGCCACTAGTTAGAATCGCACATTTCATGTATGACGACAAATGTACGGAGAGGGCAAGGAGGAAAAAAAATAAATATATATGTCCTTTTTTTTTTTTTCCTAAATGAGAGCTGATATTTCTTTTATCACCTCCTTTGCAATATTTCTGCCTGCTTCATTATTATGCACTGGGCATGGAATAAGCATGGAAAAAGCTCAGGGAGACTCCATATTAGAGCTAGTGCCCTAAATACCACTTTAATTTTCACTTAGCCTATGTAAATAGTTACTAATGCTCTACCTGGTCTTTACCCCTTGAAGACGTTTTACAAATACCTAAATACTCCCCTATGTGGGATTACACATATATTCTTAATGTTCCAAGGTTTAGCGGGGGGCCGGCACAGACTACTCTTTTCAGAGAGAGACACACACACACACGCAGACACACACGCACACACGCACATACACAGACAGAGAATTATGCTAGAATTGGCACCCCGCTTTGAAAAATGTAGTCTTTTGTTTATTTGCTAGCAGACATTGTAGCATTGAATACATCTTTTGGTCTGACAATGGGACAGCTGAACAATGGTGCTGTCAAACTAGCTTAATGTATGTCTGGCGGTGGGGTGGTTTGGGTTTGGTTTTTTTTTTTTTCTTTCCTTTTCTCAACCCCTTTTTCATTTCCCTTAATCTTTTTGTCTGTACGGTAGAATATGAAGTGTATCGCCTATTTTGTGACGGTTGCTTCATTTGATATCTGCTGCTAATAGTGCAGGGAGGGGGAGGTTTGCATCTTAACAATTATGCCTATTGCATTAAGTTGGAGATTTATTACTAACCTCGCCTTTAACTGTGGTGAGAAAACTTACTGATTCTGAAAGCTTACAATACTGCTGTCAATTTGGCAAATACATAGTTGCCAAATGTGCCCTTGCCTGATTTTATGCCTGTTCATATCAACTTTAACTGCTGTTTTGAAGATACTGTTTCTAATTTTGTTTAGGTAATGAAAATGCAATAAAAATGATAAATCAGATCTCAAAGTGGGAGCCCATGCTACTTTCCATTTTTATAATCCAGCTATTAGCATACGTTAGAATTTTTAAGGTCAGGCAGAATAATTTACCTGGATGATTCCTATCCCAAAATCTAACAAATTATTCATATGACATTTCCTGAATTATCTTTCTGTTTAGACAGCCATAGTTTAGCACTAGAACAGTTAACATTTTGGGGTTTGAATTTGGCAAAATGCTCATGTACCTTATGCATAACGAAAAGAAATTGTTACAAAGCTTTTGAAAAATTCTCAGTTACTACTTGGACAGCAGCTTGTGTCTTAAATGAAATGAATTGTCATCAGTCTGTGGAGTTTCTGAAACTGTTTAAAGTCTTTAACTACTTCACATGATAAATAAATATATTACTTTTAGTAATAATTTTAATCATTTTCTGAGAGAAAAGAGAGATATTTATCAGTGGTTACTATTTTTTTCTTAGATCAATTAATTGTAGGGGTTTCGTGCTTTTTTTTAAACTGGTTTCTAGTGCATTATTTATATGGGTTGAGGGGTCTCTTTGACCCCTTAATTAAAAAAAAAAAAAAGACATTAAAGATTTATTGGTAGTCGTCAGAGCTCTCTAAAGCATGTATTTTCAACAAAAAAAATGTTTGGGGGGGGGGTCTGAGTTCTTGCTATGCTTTTTTGCATTTTTTTTATTGTTGTTGCATCTCCTTCCCTTGTGTGTTGAGGTGGTATAAATCAATAGGAAAGAGTTTACGTGAACAAAAAGGCAATTTCTCATAAAATATGCTAGAAGCCTAGAGGTTATGGATTACCAGGTAGTACTTGTGTGCTGTGTGTTGTGCATAAACATGAAGAAAGCGAGGATGGTGTTTAATATAATGGGACCATGCTATAATTCACTTTCTTGGAAGAACTTCTTTCGAGACAAGCATTAACTCATTCACAGCTGCTCTGCTCTGACAGAACTAGAGTTTTTGGTTGGTTTTTTTTGTTTGTTTTGTTTTTTATCAAGTTATCCTCCTTCAGCCTGGGCTTTCTAGCAGCTGCTGCCCTTTGTGAGTGGCAATAAAGTGAATCCCTCGCTCTCAGTGACAGGGAAATGCCCCTTTAGTGATTGCCCAGAGTAGGGTGAATGCCACTTTTGTAGCAGCCACCACCAGGCACCTGGGCAGCAAACCCAACTGCCACTTTTAAGGACTATCCAATACTAAACCTGTTCCCTAAGCGGTCTTCTCTCACAGGTGAGTTCATGCTAAACTTATAGCAGTTCCTATGTTTTCAGATAAAATGCTGCATAAAATACATATACTACAGACTTTTGTCTTGGATTGCCAGCTACTTTGTTCTTTTCCAAGGGTATTTTCTGACATTGCATTCACTTCAAAGACTAATTTTTGAATTATTCTGTGTGAACCCTACTCTAAGAAAAAATGAAAAAAAAAAAAAAGAATATTCTTTGTATGCATATTTACTGAGATATTGCTTTTTTGAGCCATAACAATTATTATTAACATCAAAGAAGGTGAAGCAAATCTGTAACACAAGCCATTTCTCAGCATGCTTTAACAAAAGTGTCGGCTTTTGAGAAGACTGTATAGGTTTAGAGATCCTGTGCATGAGCATCGCAGGTGTAACTTGGCGCTACCTGCTTTGCATCGCACCCATTCACAGAGCAATGTGGTGCCTTGCAGTTGTCAAACTTGGCAACATCTGTTGCCACAACATTAGCTAAGAGAGCTAATTCTGACTCCGCGTGAGTTGTTATTTGCTCTTGCGATGACCAGGTGTAATGCCAAAAAGAAAGAAGGTCCTCAGTCCCACCTGTCAGAGCAAGAGCAGGATGGGTCTTACCCTGGGAACTGGCTTTCCATGCTGCCGTAGGAGATGGAAGTGAATGATATTTATTTATTAGCCTGGAGTCTTCGTCTATATATATTTTTATTGTTATTATTTTCAGATTCATGAACCACAATCTCTAACATCAACATGTTAATATTCTCTTTGTTAAATGAGAATAAAACTGAAGTGTTTCTGTTATCAAATTTAAGTATATAAGATTGCAAACTATACCTTTGGGGCTGAAAAACAAAGGAGAGCATTCAATTAATATTCATATCTAGAAGTTTTACTGCAAGTGTAGATTGTGCTTGAATACTTAAGAAGTCATTCAGGAGTGAATCAATACTAATTATTGTAATCAGGAGGGTTAATTAGCTGAAGATGCTGCTGATGGAAAGTTCACTGCTTACAGCCCTGAAAACACCTAAGTTGATGAAATCTGAAAGCAAGATGTCTAAGAGGACTTTGTGTGCAGAGAAAAGCTCGGCTTTCCTTTGGCATTTCAAGAGCCAGTTGTTCCAAAGGGGAAACAGAGCTTGTACTTTGTGTTTTGCATGCTATTAATTCAGGGGGTATTAGAAGATGCAACTAAATCTGTCTTGAAGATATTTTGTGGTAGTTTCTCATTAAATGCAAGTACCATTTTGGATAACCTGTACTGTCTCTGCAGCATTCATTTGTAGATTACCATAAATTAATATGGATAATCTTATGCATTTGAAATCTTGTTCCAGCACTGTTATTGGGAACAGTTATTTTATTAATTATTTCTTTTTTACCATTTGTGTGCAGACATGGGGGCTTTATGTACATAAATTACACGTGCTCTGCATCTAATATGCAGGTATACATCTGTGTGCATATGTACACACATACACATGTGCACATAAGTTTAAACGTCTTTTGCACTGAGGGTGTTTATTTCTATAGTCCTGTGCCCTCAGAACTCCCACTCAGCTTCCATCTGCAAAAAAGTATTCAACCACATATAATTCAGAGGACAGGTATTGAACAAGTAGTTCATGAAATTTAAGTTAGATGATAAGGAATAAAGACTGAAAAGAAACCATCGAAGAAAATCCTTTTCTTTGCCCTTAATTAGAGCAGTTGTGTTTCTTAAAGTGAGCATTACTGAATTCAAGCTAAATCTCGCTAGACAAAATCTTTTCTCACAAGTGAATTGCAAGAAGATTTTTTCTTTAACGCTGACTGTTTTGTGGGTATTTTTTCCCCTTTTTCCCTGGTTATATCTATTAAGGTTAGAACCATGACGAATGTCTGGATGTTTGTTTGAGGGGAAAAAAAAAACAAAACACACGCCAAAAAACCTCCTCGCAGTCACACACACACTCACACAAACCCCCCCAAAGTCAAGCAATGCTTTCAGAAGAAAGAAATTCTGTTCCAAAACACATCCCTCTTTCCTCTCTAATGACATTAGAGATTATCACGTGCAGGTGCTATTTATCTTTGCAACTGCTTTCCTATGACTGTTTTACTGCTTCCAACACATTTACTTGTATGTCAGCCATAGAAAAGGTAACTGAAAATGGCAGCTGTTGAGAAAGCATGTCGCCATGCCTGGAATGACATGCATTATCGGGGCAGCAGGAGTTGCTGGCTCCACAGCCCATTTCTACTTGACCTGCGGAATGATTGGCTGCCTGGGATGGTGATGAATCACTGGAGTTTATGAAACAGGACTGCTGGCATCCTCACAGAGGAAATAAAAACGGGATTTTTTTTTTTTCCCCTCTCTGTCTCTAACACTCTTGCCGTGGCAAAAAGCGCTTTTTGTGTGTGTTTTGTTTTGCTTTTGTGTTATTTCACCCTGCAGCGGAAGCAAATGTGTCAATTAAAGTCGCTTTAATACTGTTCTTGGCAAGTTAATGATGCACGGAAGGTTAACTATCTTTATTGGATGGAAGGGGACAGGAATTTCCCCAAATTTTGTGTAAATCTTGATCTGGACCCTAATTTTCTCATCTCTCACTCCGGTCTTGAGACTAAGATAGCACAACTAGTAATCAGCTCGAGCAGGATGTAAAAAGGATTTTAGCTGTTGTCACACACAACTTTATTTTCTCTGATAGTCTAAGGATCAGGGACCATTTCATGGGCTAACATCAGACAGATCCATCTTCAGGGTTTCTGAACTAATGGCTAAACTGACGTTTCTGGAAAGCATCGGCTCCCAAATTTGCACTCCATTTCTAGGTGGTTCGTGAAATTATATTGTGCATTAAGCCTACATTACCGGATTAGGCTCTTAGAAGTCGGTGCTTGTAGGCAAGTATCGTAGGTCTGTAAACCTGCCAGTGCGCCGACAAGACTGACACAGTGTGGATCACAAGCTGCCCTGCAAAATGCAGCCAAGTAAAAATGATCCTTCTATTTCAATTAAAACCCCCCAAATTGTGTTTGGGGGTGGGGAAGGGAGAGAATTACTTGCTCGTCTCTCCATGTAGCACACTCGGTGGCTGATGTGTTAGCCTGTGTCCCTTGCTCCAGTAGAATAACCTAATTTTGAGTTAACTCTCTCTCATTCAAAGGAATAGGGTTACACATGAAATTGGTTGGGAAGTTTTAAATATGGCACTTACACGAAGATAATGCTTTCTGCCATTACATTAGAGAGGGTTTTTCTCGAGTCTCATGCTTTGCTGCCTAAGCTTTTTTCTCCACTAGTTTTGAAAAGCAATTTGCATGCTCACATATCCCATTAGACTTTTTCACCTTCCTCCGAATTATTCAGCAGGGGCTGCTGCTGGACGCTGGAGAGGCTGCAGGACTCCTGTTCTTTAAGGCACAGCCTTCCGATGTCCCTTGCAAGGCGTCTGAAATAGAGGAGGGCAAACTTTTACCCGTGAGAGGGGTGGCACAGGGAACTGTTGCTGGCACCCTTTGGTGTGTGAGGGGTAAACGCTGTCCTCGCACTGGAGTTCCCATGGCAGCAAATCAGCAGGTCATCTTCAAGAGCAGCCTTTGAGGATGCCAGACAACAGTCTGCCACCGGGAGGAAGACAGAGCAGAGGGTTGAAGGGAGGGGGAAAAAACCTGATAAAAAATCAGAGAGAGGATACGGGAATTTAGTGTCCCTTTTAGACAAATAGAGAAGTGAAGAGAAAAGCAAGGGCACCGGAAAGTAGATCATCTGGAAATTGAACCTTGCAAGTGTAGATAGCTGTGGATGATACGATAGCTGTGCTACGGAGTGAATTTAAGATTCAAATCCTGCACCTGCTCTCCCTGGAAGCTGCAGGTCAGCATCTGAAGAATTGAGGCCCTCTAGAAAGGAAATGGTGAATTATCAGAAAACTTAAATTCTTAGAGACTCAATTTTCAACTGTAACAACCTCTTGGTTTCATTTTCGTTCTCTCCTGCCTAAAAATCATCTATTTTCAGGCTAAACTGCAATGAAGAAGCTCACTCTAAAGCTTGAGAATTTGCCTGCATCATTTCAGCCCACATTTAATTTTAATGAGAGAGTTATATAACCCCCTTTAAAAATAACAAAACACTAACAGAACTGCATCGGCAACATCAGGTGTTCTGCAGTGCTGCTCCAATGAATCATATGGAGATTTGTCTGTGCACGGCTGATGAACATACATTTAACTCACTTAACCCCCACCCCCGAATATAGCAATCCAGAGTGACCAAAATTTTCCCTAAAGAGCCTTTCTCACAAAAGGATGCCAGACTAACTGCCTGCCCTAGGAACCTCACGGTTTCAGCATTTTTTCCCTTACAAAATTGTGTTATCAGTGGGTTGGGTTTCTTTAAAAAGTTGCAGATGAATTATTGTGGCTCTACTGAAGCGAAACATTCTACGTTAAAAACTAAGTTTGGTTTAACGTTTTGCTTTAGAAAAGAAAGCCAATGTTTCTATTAGTTGTACTGAGCCCCAAATCTCTGAAGTTAAGAACAGCCCATTTAAGAGGCAGCTCTGGGAGTAATAAATATATGACTTCATCAATGTCCCTTTCAGAGGGAGAATTTGGGGGAAAAATTGAATCAGCAGTTTTGAGCCTGTTAAACATCTTGGTTCGGGTGCAGTCCTTGACTTTAGGAAGCCCCTCAGCCATGGATTGCTGGGAGGCGGGAAGGATCATGATACACTTGCCACACTCTTTCTCTTTGCATCCATTACAAGCCCTGATCAGAGTGAAGGTCATGGACTAGCTGGACCTTTTGATCTGACCTACATGGCAATTCTTACACTGTCCATTTAGGGGAAGAAAAAAACCCAAAACCAGGCACGGTGCAGTTTCCTGCATGTCCAAATGCCTTACAGTTACTGCAGGAGCCTTTTCTTTCTGTTCTTCATGTCTGAGGTTTAATGGGTTCTGTCTGCAGGAAATAATGTTGTCAAACAAAGACAGTTACTTTACATATTATCAAGGTGATTGTTTGTTATTTTTGAGGACCGAGATGTATGCTGGGCACTTCACGAACAAATTAAAAAAAAAGACCTGTGAAATTTCCTACCTTAAAGATTTCCTACCTTAAATTTCCTTTTACCTTAAGTGTAAGGTGAAATCCAGTCATTTCCAGTGAAAAGGAATGAGAAACGTGGCAGAACTGAATGAGAGGGAAGATGGTGGTTAACAGTTGCAGTTAGTCAGAAGTTAGTCAGAAGTGCAGTAGGTTAGTTCAGAAATTGTAATAAAGGCCTCAGATTTCTTTATAATTTGTTTTTAAAAAGAAATCTTCTTTTGGCTTCCTGTCCCTTTCCATGTCCCTTACCCATCCTCTTGCCTTGCTGATGCCATGTTAGAACTTCACGTTTGCCTGTGCCCATTGCTTTTGGAGTTGGAGCTGCCCTCCAGCATCACCTCCTGATCCAGCCTTTTGCCGTGTTCAGCCCATCCTCACCATCCCCTTCCCTGGTCCTTCATCTCTCTCATTAACCAGACACCCTACTGGGCAAAAATCTGCAGAAATCTCAAATTTCTATAAAATGACGGAGGATTTTGTGTCTCCTAGTAGTTGTTCCTGTGGGTTTGGGTGGGGGGAGGAGGGTTTTTTGGTTACAGTGGGCTTTTTCCCCTGCCCTGTGAAGGCATAAGTGGGGCTTTTGCACATTGGGAGGATGGAGCAACACAGACAAGAGCACCAGAGGTGCGATTCCCTCTATCCCAAGTAATACAAGATTATACTTTTTCACGTGAAGATAATATAATAGCCAAATCCAACAATATTAAGTTCCCTCTTCTAGGGTTGTTTGGAAAGGTGCTCTTTTTGACCACAAGTAATGTGCCTGCTGTCTGGTAGGAAATCAGGTCTGTCCAGTGCATGCAGTGCCCCAGTTTCTCTTCTGGTTGGGTAGTGGTTGCTGATGGAATCAGTCAGTGGGTGAGAAGATAAGGTAGTTCATAAAAGAAAAAAAAAAGGAAAAAGAAAGAAAAAAGGGAAAAAAAAAAAAAAAAGAGGAAAAACCAGTCAATGCCTGTTGTCAAGTTGAGATAGGACAGGGTTGACAAAAGCCTTGGTCTTGTGTCTATATGGACAAGGCACTACACAAAGGCAACACCTTCAGATCAATAGCAATGCTCTTCAATAGGGCTGTAAATAAATAACCGGACAGTAAGACTTGGTTTTGCAAATATTTACTTGTTACTCCTTTAGTATTTGCTAAATACAGTGCTGAGGGCTGTGGATAGCCCAACCGGAGCGAATGGTACTGGGCAGGTCCTTCTCAGCACTAGCACTGTGCAGGATTGGACCCGAGGGTCGTGATTGACTGTCCCAAGTATTTGCATGCTATTAACAAAGTAGGGTGCTCCTCCAAATTAAAGGCCTTGCCTAAAAGCCCTCCATCACATGTAGCGTCTGCCTTGCGCCATAAAATCTTGCCTAATTGTTTTCGGAAAGATTGAGTTATTACCCGCAAAATGGAACAAAGGCTTTATACCCACAGTGGGATGAAATCACCTCTTCAGTGGTATAAAATAGGAAGGGAAAAAAAAAAAAGAAAGTGAGTGGGAAGTTTTACTATAGCAACCAAGTTTACATAATATCAATGTGCTTCAAGTGAAAGCTCTAGAAATGCTTAATTTGAGGTACCTTTTCACAAGGCTAATTTTAAATGACGTTTCTTTCTGAAAATTACTGATTAGCTCAAATAGCCTACGGAATTGGGGGGGAGCTTCACAAGCAGCTAAGACTTCAATCCTTAAAATTCATTGATCAGCTTTAACCAAAAATTTAATTTTCTTTTTAAAAGGATTTTGGTTCTACGCAAATTTTTTCATGTCTTAAAATAAGATAAAGGGAAGACTGTTGTGTGTTTTGTTTCGTAAATAAAAAAATCCTTACTGAAAAGTTACGTAATGCAAAACTTTATTCCGATGTTAGATCTAACTGGCAAAGGTGGATTTGTTAAAAGTAATACAAATCTTCACAAATGGCAAAACGGTGCAGAATCAGATCCACTACTTTTTGCCACTCAAAGAAATGCGCTACTTTTTGCTTTTAATTGCTTACGGTGCTTACACCGTCCTTCAGCTCTGCCCAAATGCTTTGTGCAACTTGTGCTCATGTGCTCTTTTTTTCTTTTTTTCTCTTTTTTTTTCTCCCCCTTTTCTTGTCCCTCCAGAAGTCTCCTAATAAAAGTTAAGCTGATGGGCTTCCTCGTTCCCTTATAGGCAGGTAGGCTCACGTCCCGCCGCACAAACCAAAATGCTGTATTTTCTGCTGTTAGCCCTGCTACTACTTTCAGGCTCATGGTTTGCCTGGAAGGTTATTTCTTTGTGAAAGATAGCGAACACCTCATTTGCATTCAGGAACACTGCCTGGACCAGATTCCTTTTTCCCCTCGCATTAGTGGAAGATCCTGAGTGATTCCGCTGAAGTCATTTGAGCCCGCTCCAAATTTACACCGCCGTCGCCGAGCTCTGCTTCTGCCGCCTCTGTTAGAAACTTGCTTTGATGCCAGAGATAAGCTGAATCCCGAGCATGTTCATTGGCTTAGGGGGGAATAAAGCAGAGGATTTGAACTCTCTTCATGCTGCCTTGCAGCCTTGGGAGAGAGTGAAGTCATTCGGAAACTTTCCCTTGAAGTGCTTCCAACAGTAGCATTTCCTTGGCCCAATCCTGGGCGGAGGGGGGGGGGGGGGGGGGGGCAAGTTGATTAAAGGGATGGCAATTAAGGAAAGGGTGAGGAGGGGGTCCGGAGAGGGGCCATGATGTGAGCTCCACGCTGGATTTGGCTGTGGGATCTGGAAGGGAAGGGGGTGTCTGCTCTCTTTGTCACTCGCCGGATGAAAGCCACGGGCAGTGATGTCAGAGTGAGCTCATACAGCTCGACAGCAACCCACCGCTCAACCCCGGTCTTTCTCCGGCTGAACTTTTTTGCAGGTTTGGGGGTTTGTTCTATTTTTTTTTATTTTTTTTTTTGCTCCGAAGAGGTGTTCGGTTTTCAAAGGTTGAGTTGTTTGGAGAAATTGCACGTAGCTCTGTGTTCGAAAAGCCGCTTGAACGGTGACTAATCGGCAAACGTGAGGTGGAATTGCTTCATCTGCCCTGCTTAGACATCTGGAGAAACCGAGGCACAAAGAGTAAATGATGCGACTGCGGGGGCAAGCGGGGTCTGGGCCTCTAAAACGAGGAAAGGATGGATAGGAGGCGACATTTGTAGCCGGAATAGGATTAAAGCCTGAGAATTGCTGATTCCAAATTCCAGGTTCCTTCCTCAAAACTGCCATATGCTCCACCAGCTGAAAAAGCTTAGTATCGGCAGGCAGAGACAGCGCAGCAATAACGCAGCTCCTCTAAGCCAGTGTTTACATCTATTGTCTGATTTATGCCGTGAAAATTAATGCAGCTCCATTTGCCATTCCCCCTCCCCGTTTCCCTCTGTACTACAGTAACGGACCAAAGCTTCCATTTTTCCTTCATTTTTAATAAAAGTTGCTAATTTGCGCACATGTGCCAGTCGAGGAACTGGCATTAACATTACAAACAACAGAGCTGAGCCTGTAGCAGTGTGAAACATTCAGGGTTGGTTTGGGGTTTTTTTTGTGGTTTTGTTTTTCACCACTTACCCTCTGCGTTCAAGGGTTAATTCATACGTAGGCGCTACGTAATTTATGTTTGAGAACCAAATTATTCGAATGCGGTTTCTCCCCATAAGCTCTCCTTGAGTCACATCTCGATATCTTTTATAGAGAGGGTTTCTTTTTGCATTTGACCCTGTCCCTGCCTCTAACTTTTAAATGGCAAATGCAAATGTGCTTTGAAAAGTGTGTTACACTGTAGTTGTTAAATAAAGCAATAACCTATGCACTTGTAATGCTTTCTCTATGACCTACTTACATACTACTTCACCCTCCTTATAGTATGATTAAAAGCTGCTTTGAATCCACTATTCCCTCAAGGGATTTGAGGCTAGAATTTAACAAACTGCTGAGAAGGCTTAAGTCAGTAAGAGGGCTTCCCTACAGCTTCTTCCAGCTAATTCACATGTAATTAAAAGGAAAATAAATATTTCAAAAGAACATACGTTTTAATGAAGCATTTTTAAGCACTTACACCTTGTGAAATGGGGCAAATTTATAAAGATCTCACTGTTCCATATGCAGATTTTAAGCAAAATTATTTGTGATCCTCTTCTCCTTCCACCTTCGCATCCTGTGCAAAGCGTGGATTTACTTTTCAGGCAGCAGCAGTGGGACCGTGGTCCTTAAAAGCGACAAGCTGGGGAGACTGAAGTCCCTCAGATTAAGCATGTACCAAAAAAAAAATGATGATGAAGAGGTATGGATCCAGCCGCACAGGGTGAAGTGGGGGTGGAGACTTCTTACTTAAAAGAATATCTTCATCCTCACTGAGCTGCCTGTATTTCTTCTGAGCTAAAACCTGCCCCTTCTGCAGTGGCAAGATTTTGAAATTGAAAGTTAATCCAACTCTGCTCTGGGCTGGATTAACCACCATGGAGGCCTCAGATCAAAACCCAGGTGGCTGCATCCAGCTGGAGAAAGTTGTGCTGGTTTCTCCTTTTATTGCGACTTTGCACTTATTTTTTTATCCGCTGTACAGCCTTATGCTGCAATGGATGGGTGGCGTAGAGGAATTGCCATTAATTTAGTAAAGAGGAGCCATAGCTTTGCTTTGTGCATTTCTATGTGGATGTTTAGGTGCCATGGTGATGAGGACAGTATGTGAACATATAGAACAGAGCAGATTAATAACACTATAGATATCTGTTCAGGATTGCAGCTGTCCTACGGGGATTATGCTGAGGGCCAAGTGAACCTTTTCTTTCTTTAGACTTGCAAAGTGGGCAAAAATTTTAGCAGCCTGAGGGGTTTTTCTTCCTTTTAGCTGTTTAAAATGGAAAAGTGTCTTGGTGCAATAAACCGGACACTGAAAATTTGCCTGGTCTGTATTTTTATTATCAAATAGAAGATGGTCAAAATTTAAATAAAACTTGGCCTGAGCGACAGCATATTTATTTATGGGTCAATTTAATTTTATTTTAGAATACTCTTTGAGAAGTTGAAGTGTAGTAGTTCTAAATTCGCGTTTGTTACTATTTTCAAGTGCTGATTATCCAGAACAAATCAAATTATAAAACCTGGAGAGAGCTTCAGAAGGAGAAGCACACACAACGCAGAGAGACGTTTTCTCTGTCTAGACTGCTCAGATCACCCACTAATCTTCGTAAATATGTTAATATTCTTTCGCCTGGAGCTGCTTTGTATTGAAGCAAGTAGGTTTGGGAGATGCAAAGGAAAAATTATACAGATTTTCAGGGGGCGGTAGTGTGGAAGGGGGGTGGCTCCAGCTATTTGTATGTGTGGAATTTTGTGTGGGTCTTGGTGGTGTGGCTGGTTGTGGCCGGCTCCGGGGTTGGGAAGGGGTTTTGGGCCGGTTACAGGCGTGAAGGGAGGATTTACCATCGTTACTTACTTAAATCCCAGTTTTTAAATCCCAGTTGAGAGTTACAACCAAGTCCCTCCCGAGCCGGGAACATCCCTTGGAGGGCTCCAGGGGTGACGAGGTCCGAACGGCAGGAACCTGGGTAGAGACACCCTCTCCCGAGCGACCTGCCTGAACATTCCCAGCGCTCCCAGTACGGCAGCGGCGACTTGCGCCTCCCGCCCGTACTGGGAAGAACTGGGTATGCGCAAACCACTGGTAGAAACCGAAGCGGGGGGCTCTCCGCCGCTGCCTGGCTCTTCGCTCCGCGGGGAGGAAGGCTCCCCCTCATCACCCTCCCTTTCCCCTCATCCCGCCGTGGGCGCCCACCCGAGCCGTGAGCGTGGGGCGGCGGGGGAGATGTTGAGGGGTCTCGGCCGGCTCTTACCTCCCTCCCACGCCGCCACCCTCAAAGTTTGGCCCTGCGGGGAGCCCCGGGAGGGGTGCGCCCCCCCATCCCAGCGATGCTAGGCCTCTCCCCGGGGCCGGAGGGGTTAACGGGGAGCCGCAGCGGGGAGATGGCTCCGCCTCCCCGCTCAGCACCTGGCGCTCCACCGACGGTTGCCTCAGCAGTCGATTTCGGAGGGGATTGGCGGAAAATAAAAAAAAAAAAAAATAAAAAAAAAATAATAAAAAAAAAATAACCCACACCAAGAGAGAGGGAGGGGGGGAGGGAAAGAGAAATGTGACAACTGCCGGGGCTGGCGGCTGCCGCGGGGAGGCCTCCGCACCTGTGCCTGCCTCTCCGCCGCCCGGCGCAGTTGTGGGATCCGCCGAGCCCCGCCGCATCCTCCCGGGAGCCAGACCGCCGCGGCGCCCCCGGAGCCCAGCATGACTTCTTCGTTCAAGCTGGATTTCCTTCCGGAGATGATGGTCGACGGCCGCTTGCTGGTCTCTGACAGAATGTGAGTGGTGGCGGGGCTGCTGCCGAGTAAACCCCCCACCTCCCCCTTCCTTCCCTCCCTCCCTCCCTCCCTTCCTCCTCGGTACCCCCCGCCGCCGGGCGCGGGGCTTCGGCCGCCCCTCCGCGGCAGGAGAAGGGGGTCCCTCCCCGGCTCTGTTTTTCCCCCCCACCTCCTTCTCAAGTCACTTGGTGGTCTCCGTGCTGTGTGTCCCCCCCCCTCTCCCGAAACGGCGGCAGCCGGGTGTGTGGCGTTCCGGCGGGTCGGTGAAGGCGGAGGGGCGGCGGGGTGAGGGTGAGGGGAAGGGGGGGGGGGTGTCTACACGCTGCCCTTCCTCGGCAGAACAAAAATCCCCTTGCAAAACCTTCCTCAGTTTTCAAATGAAACGCTGAGCATCCGCCGGGAGTAAGACCAGGCAGAGAGCAGGGATTTTTTTTCTTTATTATTATTTTTTTTTCATCCTGTTCCCGATAGCTGCCTGGTACGGAGAGTGTTAATTAGGGTGAGGTGGTTGTTTTACGTGCGGTTGAACTGGGGATAAGATTTATCGGAAGGCGCTGAATGCTGGAATTTCAGAAAGAGAAGTATTCCCCTAGCCCATCTCTGCTCCATTAATCTCGATCTGAAAGTTTCTATTATCATCCTCTTGGGCATTGCCAATTGACAGGGATTTTCAGGTAACCTAAGCCTTTTATGAAAAAAATAAAAGCGAGAAACAAGGCAGTAGCCACTTGCTGAAAGCTCCGAGAGGCTGAGGGCTGTGCTGCGTTTTTACAGTATCCAAAACGTCTTTTATTTTGTTGCTTTTTCTTCTTTCATCGGGGTGACAAATGTGGTTTGAGTTACATTAGAATGAAGCGAGAGGCTTTGGCATTGACTCTGTACTGGAGCTATTCCGGTTGAGGCAGCGCTTAAGTTACAAGTGTAAATAAACCCGTGTGTGCAGCAGAGACTGTCACCTGCGATTTGCACAAATCAGGTTGCATACTGTGCCCCCATCTGAGACTATTCAGACTTTTATTACCTTCTTTACTGGCAAGCAAACTTTCTCCTAAGGCGGAGGGCTCTCCCTTGCACCAGCGATGCTCGGCGTGGAGATATTTGGGTGGTGGGCAGCTGAGATTTATAAAGTGTGTGGGAGAAGGGAGAGGGGCAGGGGGAGAAGCTACTTGGTGCCGATGACTTAAACTATTTTTACAGTCCTTGAAGGACAGCAAAGCGTTTGCATAAATGCTGCCCCGTGTCTCGGTTTCGCGATCTTAAATTCAAACAAGTTCTCTGCTGTGTTTTGTTTTTCCCATTGTAAGATCCCTGTTTTTATTGGCACGGGTCAGTTTTGGAAGAGGTGCTGTATTTCTCGCCTTTTGCATAAAAATGGCCCAGGTTTGACTATCAGGGTACAAAGTTGCAGCTGAGCATTGGTATCGCTTGCTTTGCAGCCCTCTGTAGGGACTTGCCACGGCCGAGCTTCCCCTCGTGTTCATCCTCTCAGCTTTGATTAGACTTTCTACCTGCTGTCCTTCCAGGCAGTCGGAAAAGATACTGCTAACAAACATCTCCAAGCTCAAAGGCACTATTAACTGTGGCTGACGATGCCCTGTTGTCACTTAGGCTTATATAACTTTATCTCCAACTTGCCCCTCGAGGGGGGAGTACCATGTCAAACTCTTCCTTCTGCCTTGCTATCTTTGTACTCCTCTTCTCTGGGAAGTGTCCGTAATATATTTTAACACAGCTTGAAACGCAGTCAGCGTTCATCAGACACAGATCTTAATGTGTGTCCAAAGAAACCAAAATTATTCTAGAGATACTCCAGCTTCTAAGCGGATCTCTAAATACGGAAGGTTAATAATGGAATTGTTAAATACGCACATCCTTGTAGGATTTGATGCTGGTTCTTCATATATTTGGGGGGGGAGGGGGGAAACTTTGTAATCTCTTGAAGAAAAAAAAGTTTACCTCCTGCATTGTCAGTGTTGTGATGTGCTTCCTTGTATTAACCAAGCTTTGCTTTGCTGCTGATCTAAGTAATTGTGAAGATGTATGTTTTCGAGGGATCGTGTGTCATGCATGCAAATTAATATTGAGCCTAAATTGCTATTAACTAAGGGAGCTTCTCCTAAAAAAAAAAAATAAATATTGAAACTAGATGCTGTCTGTGGAAGCTTTGCTACCCTGCCTTTCTAAAACTCTGTAATTTGCTATTTCAAAACATATTTATTTTGTCCTTCTAGCCAAGTGGTGACATAACATTTATTTGCAAGTCCCCAACTCTCTGGACTAATCAGCGCTGACGAGGATGCAGTTTGATTACGCGTAGGGGGTCACGGGCACGTATGCACCTTCCCCTTATACTGGCCCAGCCCAGCCGTGCAGCGAGCCGCCAGCAGCGTTCAGTGGGGTGGCACAGCGCGGCGCGGAGCCTGCTCCCAGTTACGACGCTGCACAAAACTTTTAACCTCGCCATCTGGTCGAGCCATTGAGTATAGCTCCGTCCAGTCTTTAGCATTCCTATTTTAGAGTGAGGCAATTAGCAAGACGTACATAAAAATATTTCACAATGAAAATTTGCAGAACTGGATTTTTTTTTTAATTTTTATTTTTTTATGTCGGTGGCATATCAGATGTTTTAGGAAAACAGCACCATACAGTATCGCTTCTGCTTCCGTTGTTTACACATTTAAAAGTTCTTTGTAAATGGATTTCTTTTCACTGTGATCCATTCTTTCAACAAGCAACCGAGAAGGAGAATTTTCAAGGAATAACTTTCAGTGCATACCTATTGTGAAAGTTAACTGCCAGCTTGATAATTGTCAAAGTTAAAGCACTCTTATCTCTGTGAGACTGTTAATTGCTCTTAAATGTTGCTTGCTTCCAAATTTTGCTGCTGTTGTTATCTAGCTAAATATAAGTGAAATAGAACATCAGCTACTTTGAGTATGACTATTTAGTTACTTAAACTGTATGCATGGCATGGGTGTACCTGGTTAGTAACTGAATGGCAATTTCAGTAATAAAAATTCATTAATGACATGGCATTGGAAAATAGGCCCTCGAGGATATGCAGCATGATTGTTCTTCAGGGCGGATGGCAAGTTGGATGCTTTAGCCCTCGTCAGTGCTTGCAAAGGGGCCACTTGGTTAGTGCTATGGTTACAGGACCAGAAATTGTTTGACTGATGTTCTGCGTAGCCCGTGTGTGCTAATTGTGTGGAAGAAGCAATTGTGAAGAGAAGATGTAAGTGGAAACTGTGTGTGGCTTTGGGCAGGGTAGGAGAGGGTTAATGGTTACTAAGTGCGGTTATAAAATGTGAGTTCAATGTAATTTGCTTAGTAATTTCACTGCCTTACATGTACATGCCAACTGGATGGTTGTAAAGTGGTTGCTTTGAGGATTAAATACTCACCGTAGTTACCCCCCACGTTGATTTCTGCAATACCACCAAAGATTTTTCTGTTCCATGATACACATTCCGCTGCCTGGGATTACCTTTAATGTAAATGAGTAATAGTGTGTGTTACTATCGAGACGAACTCAAAATTTAACTTTAATTTTTGATAGCTGTGTATGATGCCAATTAAATATGTGATGCTTAAAGCACCGCACATGCGATTGCATGGGTTCCATGGCAATTACGTGTAAAAGTATTTAGTCTTTGAATTGCTGCCTCTTCTTATCCAAGATGAGTCAAAATCGGATATATGTGTAATATGCTGATTAAAAAGGCAGTGAAGATCAGTTTTCAATACTCTTTGTTTGTTTGGATTTATTGCTTAATAAATAAGGGATGTCATCATTCACAGGCATTCTTGCACTTTACAAAACCAAAGCTGCCCTTTCTGCACTAAACCTGCAAAATAGGACTTTTTCCAGTGTAAAGTGGAGGTAATAAAAATAACTTTTTTTTTTTTTAAACTTCACCACAGGGAAAACTCAACGTGCTGCCAAAAATAATTTCTCAACTATTTTTTTTTTTTTTAAATATATGTAGAATATCAAATGATGAATTGCTAACTGCAAATTGATAGTTGGGTATCAGCTGTTTTTTAAGTCCATAGTCTCATCCTTATACTGGCATTTTGTTCTAACTTTGATTTAGTAATACCTTTATTTTAAATATTATGATTTGTTACTTGCATGACAGATTGCTTGGGCCACTACTGAGGGAAAGCAAAGCAAAAGAAGAAAATTCTTGACTCTTGACAGCTGCAGAAAGGAAAATAAATCTTTGGATGTTGATTAAGTAATATGATTTCATGGTGTCTTTCTCCCCATCATCTTTTCTAGTAGCTTCCTAGAACCCCATCCAGTATTTAACCTACGATAACTCTCAGCACATTAATATTTAAATATATCTTCCACTTCCTATGATGTGATCTCACAAGTTTTTAAGCCTCCCCCACATGTATTCATCATTCAAATTAATCATCAGTTATGATTGCTTTAAAAACTTTGATAACTCTAAATATTTCATTGGCATTTTCAGATGTTTGATATCTTATGAGCATTTTGACTATTCAAATTTCATAATTAATTCATAGATTAATATAAAAAATATTTGACCCAACTGGTATAGGAGAGAGGTGTACAAAATCTTTCAGATTTTAGAAGTTCCTGGAATGTAAAGAATACACTTTGGCAAGACATAACTGTCTAGAGAAAAGGTATTGTCTTACAGTTTAAGCATATAAAAATCTCTCCCCTTTTAAAGCGGAGAGGTGATTTTTATATTTTATTTTTTTATTTCTACAAACAGTGTTTCCTACAGTGTGTTTGTATAACTGTGAAGTATGTTGCATCTCCTGACACAGTTTCCTTTGATTAAAACAAACTTGTGGCAGGTCAAGGTTAACCAGAGGCTAAAGTCACAAAATAGAGAATACACGTAGGGAGTGAGGCTGAGCTTTCCTTCGCGAAGAAGTGGGAGAACAGGAAAAACCTTCATAGGTGCAAGAAAAATGCAGGAAACAAGAATGCCTATTTGGAAAATAAAAACTAATTAGAGCAATAAATGTAATGTTCTCGAGTAATTGTGAAATAATTATTCCCCTTTAGAATCATCATACTTTAATTGCTTTCCCCCCGCATTCCCGCATTCTGCATGCCTATGGAAAGGGAGAGAAGTGCTTGTGTTCCCTCCAGGATTTCATTTTTCATTTGCAGTAAGCTGCTGGCTTTATCGTAAAGGTTTTCAGAAATATGTTGCCTTAAACGCTGTTGTGTTCTTCCATATGGTGTTAAATAGAAAAGGTGAATGGCAGATGCTGAAGCTGTAAATTCACTCCTATCGTCCAGACAAAGCACCTTGAGATTTAGTTGTGCTGTTTATCCAGCCTCTGTATCACAGATTTATAATCAATCTCTCATTTTCATTGAGACTGTGTTACGTAAATAGGACACACTTCAGCAGAGTATTCTCTTTGCTCACAGCTTGATCCTTGAAAAATCATCTGACAATAGTTTAAAATTATAATATTAATAAAGAGGAGATCATCTGGCCTTCAAAATGACATCTGAAAGCAACTTCTGTTTTGTGTTAAATCTTAATTACTGTATTTAAATGAATGCCTAAATGAGCCAATTCACAAAGGAGTTGCCTACTGTACCAATAGTGCCTGTTTGGTGATTTTTTTTTTTAATATTTTTTTTTTCCTGTGGGTTTACACAAATATAAAAACTGGTTTATACTGAAGAGAACAGCTATGTTCTCTTGCCTCTTAGAACTCAGCTGAGGAAGACTGAGTATCTTGCATCTGGTCTCTGCCCCACGACAGCTTCTCCCTTGTCCTTCAAGTGGTGGCAATACTTGAAGCCAAGTTCAAAAGCAACGTTCCAGAGGAAAGATGGGTGGGAAGGACTCCGTGCTGGCCTCCTGAGTGTTATTTTGCGACTTTACCCATCACTTACTATCCGGGGCAGCATATTATCACAGCTGAGGGAAAGAGTCGTGGGAAAGAGTTATGGGGAGAGACTTAACACCGTGCCTGTAAATGCACCAGCCCTGCTGGAAGGGATGCGCCCGTGGTCCAGCTGTGCCCAGGTGACTCTGGAAAGGATGGGCTCGTGCCCGGCTCATCCCGCTCCCTGCTGCTATCTGGGATGCACTCATCCTCTGCAAAGGAATATGTAGGAAATTTATGTCCTTTCTTTCCCTGTCAGCCAATATGAGTTGAGCCACTTCAGGTTTCCCAGGAAAACAACAGCAACCTGAGTGTTTTGTTTTATGATTTTCATGTCCTTGTTAATTTCTTAAATTGTTCTGTGGATCTTACTCTGGGGTTTTAAAGTTTATGACTGTGGTTATTTCAGAGATGCAGTCATTGATCTTTCATGAAAATGACACTAGTGATCTGCTGATTTTTATTATTAGTAGTATTATTATTTTCCTTTTTCCATGTACATTAGCATCATAAAGCAAATATAGTCCTGACAGAAAGGCCTAACACTGACTGTCTCCCAGCAGTGGTGGTAATTCATTGCAACGCTAATTTACAACTTTTTTTGGTTTCTTTTCACTCAAATATACTGGACCCCAGACAACAGTGGAGTTGCTGTATGGGTAAGAGAGAGATGTCCAGGTTCACACCCCCTTTAGCTGGTGCGTGTAGCTGGATATCTCTACGATGGGAGGACAGACAGTTCCTTTTGAACCAGCTAAGACCCTTTCTGTCCCAGACTATACTGTGCTTTTTCTTGTGCTCTGTTCCTACATCCTATATCCTTTGAAGCAGTTCCAGTCTGATTGCAAGTCACAGCTGACAAGAGCTATCTTTTGTTTCATAACTCTGAATAATAATGAAGATCCTTCATCTTATTCCAAAGGCGTGACGCTGTCGTCTTGTTTAATATGCACGTGCTCTTCCCATTTCTTGCTTCCCTATAGCTTCACATCACTAACTTGCTCAGAGATGCAAAAAAAATAAAATAGAAAAAATACAGCTTGCTTGACCCACCACTTGTTGTGTCACTGACTCCAGAGCTCAGTGGCGCCTGGTCTGGTGGCAGCAACGGTGCCTGGTGTGAGATAAGTACACTTCATTTGCCTGAAACAGACCCAGGTAATTGAAAGTTATTAAGTTCTGGCAGAGGATAACTGTATTTGAAAATCTGTAAAATCAAGTGATCTATTCCTTTCTATTTAATTTTTTTTTTTTTCTTTTTTTGGCTCATTCAATTGCTTGGATCTGTCAGCCTTCACCTCCAATTCATTGCTAGTGAGAGAGACATCTGGCTATGCCCTTTATCAATAAACGCTTGGTTTTTTAAATATTTTACCACAGATGGATCGTAGAACAAGCATTATGAGTCTGAAACGTTGTCAAACACACTCTATGCCCAGTGGCTATCTCTTAGAGAAAACCCTGTTTGCTACCTGGCTTTCATACAAAACGCTGTAGAAATTGCACGTTAGATGGCTGCGGTTTTGCGTGATTTCACCCTGTGTTTTAGTAAACTTGATTCCCTTGTCATGTCTTTCAGGAGGAAAAAACAATCTAGCATTTTGTTTGCAATGTTCCTATATAAGCATATAGAAAAAGTTGATCGTTTCATTAGCCAGTAAATGAACTTTCAATTTTTTTTTTAATTCAGTGTAATTTCTTCTTCCAAAATCTTATTGCTTAGAAACCTTGTTTTTGTACTTTAGCTCCCTTATCCAAACTACTCTTATACCCTGCTGTCCAAAAAACAAAAGACAAGGGAGAGAGAAAAAAAGTTCAGGAAATTACAGTGACTGTTACTCTAAATACAAATTTTATTGTGAAAATTCCTAGTGCTTTTGGATTGTTTAGTCTTTAAAATTGATTTTTGAAAATATCCTGATTGGGGGCTGCTTCAGAGATTTTACCACACAACCATAAATGCCCAGTTAAGGGATGGCCACAGGTGGAGATGATCTCTCCAGAGAAAAAATTGCAAACGTTGTTCCCCTTGTCCTAATCTGACCCATGTAACGTAACTTCTTCCTTGAAGCACTGAAATTTTAGGATTGCAAGGTGAATGCTGGGTTTCTCTGGCAGGTTCAGAATTGCCAGCTCCTTCTGGAGATTGGTGTTGAGTGGGAGGGGACCAGGGGGAAGAGGAAGAAATAAAATTAGCATTTAATTTTGCAGGATGTCGAAATTAGATGACAAGTGAAGCAATTCTTAGAGAAAGAGAACGTCCCTGGACACGTAAAGCACTATTATCTGATATTTTATTACCAACTGTAGCCTGCAGTCCGTGTTCGAGCCAAACTTCCAATGGGTTTACAGCAGCTTGGCTTGAATGAGGAATGCATAATGCTGGGCTTTGCATCCCGTGCCAGGCTGTCTCGCTCTGAACTATGAATTGCAATCATATAAATGTTTTTTGTAGTCTATTTTTTTTTTTTTTTGGTCGCTCACTTCAGAGTGAACTTCAACATGGAAACAAGAGGCAACTAACTTTTCAGATACCATTCTACCTGGCTGGCCAAGTAGGATGCTATCTTGATGGTGGAGTGGAAGATAAATCAATTTTAATTTGGCATGTATTCTTTTGAGGGATCTTCACACATCTCAGGTTGGGGCAGGGGGTTTCTTTTGTTCTTGATGAACCTTTTCCCCTTTGCCAGAAAGGAGGATTCATCTTGATGCCTGAGGGCTCTCAGCTTTCACTGACATTCATCTCTATCGGTTGGCTGCAGAAGATAGAGTACAACTTCTCCACAGAGAGCAAGCTAACTTAAAAGGAAAAAACAGTAAATGCAGCAGCTTCGTAGCAGTACTCAGATGTAGTCAAAGAAAGCCCAACAGTATATTACAGATTTTTAAAACAATTGTGTTTGCCTGATTTCATTGTTGTTTAAGTGTAGCCTAGTATCTCACGTGCTAGACCACATTTATTTATCTTCAAGACAAGGCTGTGTAGAATAGGAAAACCTCAGAGTTTTAATATCTTCTAACCAAGGTCAACGCCTGTGCTGTTCCTGGGGTATTTCACTGGAATGGAACAAAGCTTTGTATGCTGTGTTATATATCGTAGAGCATAATGACTTTGAGGCAGATTCTGTGTATTTTTAAGCTTTCTTTTTCTGCAGTGGCCGTTACAGCATGGCCCTATAGGTGTTGTTGTACAGTTCCTAGCTGTCATTGTAAAGTAAAACGGAAGCAACTCTTCAACGTCCTATGCAAACCCTTCCTTTGAAACAACCACGCAGCAATTCATAGAGGAGTCAGATCTGTTTTCCAGCCGGAAATATTGTTTACAAGGCTTAGTTTGGCCCAAGCAGCCTTCAACAGCACTGGCTGATCCCTGTGTTTTCTAACTATTATTCCAGACTTCTTTAGGTCATTTCTTCTTCCCCCTGAGTGTACAGTTTATCGGATTTGGGAAGAGGTCCTGCAGCAGCAGCATTGTTGCCTGAGTATCTTTGTCAAGGAACAGCAGGCTACTTATAGCAAGAGATACACGCCGGGATTCAGAAAGGAACAATTTTCAGCTTGCTAAGATGCCTGTATTGCTACCTGGAAGCTCTGCAGGAGCTAGAGACTTTTTGGCTGTTTCTGTGCCTCTTTGCTCCCTCTGTCCTCACCTCCACATCAGGGGATACTTAGACTTCTTTACTTTGCTGGCCTGCAGAGGATTTGAAGGTCTCTGAGCTTCCCCGGGCTCTCAGTTTCTGCTCAAGTGGGAAGGGAAATGGAGAGGACTGCTGCTGACTTTGGCCAGTCGGGTCTCGGATTTTCCTGTTCAGTTTGAAGCCACAGATACAGAGTGAATTTGGAGTTGAGATGCCAGGCCCCTGGGTAAGATGAATATTGTGGAAGGGAGATGTGCAGAAGAAAATGGGGGGAGAAAGGTGTGTATTTAGGCAGACTTTCATAAAAGATGCAAATTCAGGATTACTTAGCAGAGACAATAATAATTTAAAATTAATGTTATATTTAAAAAGTGGAGCGTCATTTGTGTTAACAGGAACAAAGATTGTATTTTTAAGCCCAGAAAAGCCTCAAATCCCAGAAAATGCAAAATTGCTGCTGATAATTTCTGAATGCAAACCTGGAAGGCTTTGTGGAAACTTAGAAGGAAATAAATCAACTTCCTTCTCCTTCCCCAAAACTCTTTGGGCAAAAAAAATCTGTAAATATTTAACAGCAAATAATCACATTGCCAAGAACCAGCAAACAAAGCCCTTTTATCCAATCCTATAATATGCTGTAAATAATGAAAACCCTCATAGATCTAGCTGAAAAACCTTTTTTTTTTTCCATCAGTGAAGAAGCTTAGCATCTAGTACTTTAAAAATCCATTAACAAAGCTAAAACTTTTTTTTCCAGTCTCTTACCGCTTCGTGTCATATTTTTCTCTGTCCTTGACATATGCAATTTGCCCTGCTCATGTCTGTTTAAAATGCTGGGAGCCTGCAGCATGCTCTGCTCCATGTTAACATGCCTGGAAGAACCTTCTCCCATGTCCTACCTTGCCGTGTAGGATCTACCCTGCTGTGCTATCTCCACTTCGCCACCACTGAAAGGTCTCTTTGATTGCTGGGTCATCCCCTTATCCTATGTTTAGACAACTCTGTGATTCCTCCTCAGCTTATCTGGTGGAAGAAGTTCCTATAAATATCTGCAAAACACGTAGTTTATGTTCCTCCATCTTTGATAAGATGGGCAAGAGAAACCTATTGATCTTGGAGAACCAACTATAATTTAGATCTGAACTGCTTAATGATTTTATATTCTTACTATCTAGCTTGTGTCTTGAAAGTTCCTGGAAGTCTGACCATCCTTTTTTTGGTCTGTGCTCGCTGACCCAGCATATTGGAATTATCAGCCCTGCCTGTGATTTTTCTAGGTCTTCTGGGAATCTGTTGTTTAATAAATATGTTGACTAACAAAATATGGTAGGTTTTCTTGTGGTTTTTTGTAGTGGATGTTTTATTAGGTAGCTCTGTTTTTTTTAAACAGCCTCATACAACAGTTGTGAACCAAATACAATACTATCATGTTGTTTTGTGGTTCGTTTTTTTTTCCACAACCACAAGTTGCCCTACTTACCCAATGCAAATCACTGTGGATCTACGTAATATGCCTTTCTCAAGGGCATCTGTTAATTCCACGTGATAAGCTGGGAGTTTCAGCTAGGAATGTTGAGTATTGAAAGAAGACCTGGTTAAACTCAGTAGGACTTAAATTTAATCAAATATTAAGCAATTCTCCCACACTGTAGCTTTGACAGACTTTGTGTCTGAGCAGTTGCTTCAATGTTGACATGTTTAGGTGAAATTTTTATCATTAAGGGGAATGGTATTCCCCTATACAGTAAGTATATGCAGCTGCAAGTTGGATGATGCAGCAGGAAAATAGATACAGGCTTCAGCACAATATAGTCCTTTCTTTAAACGCTTGACTCTATACACACTGAAACTGGTGGTGAAGTTCAACTAACATGAGTGGTTTAGAATCAGCTTGGAGATTCCAATTCCAGAAAGACTGGTTTTTCTGAATAAATTAAGGGCTGAATCCAAGGCTTGTTGAGTCAATGGGCAGACTCCCTTTGATTTCAAAGCGCTCTGTATCTGTGATCCAAATGCACCGCGAACAAATAAAAACAAAGAATTTATGTTGATTGGACATATTCAGTGTGACAAGAGCTTAAGTCTGATTCTCCTCTTTGCTTATGAAACACAACTGTGTGCTTCTCCCCGGGGTTGCTGGAAGATGAGTATTTTGGTAGCTGCATGCTAGGACTCCCAATTAGTGTAAGCGCTGGCTCCTGCTCCTAGTGCTGAGAATCACAATGCTCTGTGAATGGAGAGGAAGTTATGGTTGATAACAACATATTTTTGGGGTTATACTGATTTACCTTCAGGGTTTTAAGGCATTCATTTTACCTTTTTTTGTTTGTTTGTTTGTTTTCTTCCTTTTAAAAAGAAGTCATCGCGATCTTTTATGGCAGTAAGTTTAATGGCATCACAAGACTTGCAGTTAAATTGTGGTCTTTAGCGAGATGAGGTTCTCTGCTTGCTGACCGCCCTCTGTTCTCATCTCTTTGTGCTGTTTGGGGAATATTTCGTGGCATCAAGCTCTGGGTCTGCCTGCCCCTCACGCCTAATTGCCTGTGAGATTTTGGGAAGCTGTGTAGGTTCTTTGTTCTGACGTGCAAACATGCATCCTCTTCTGTGTGAAGCGCTGTTTTCTTTAGAAAGCAGGTTAATTTTGTTAGTCAAGGAGCTCAATGCACTCCAAGGGATGGATATGTTCAAAGTTGCACCAAAGCAGCGTCAAGATCACTTATGCCTGAGGCTGATTCTGGTTTACTACTGAGGCAGACGAGTAGTTACACTGAATATAGAAGTAAAAACCACTTTTACATAGGATATGACTAGCTTATATGAAGCGGAACTCCTCTGATGTGGATTTCATTTTTAATATCAGATACATGCATTTTGTTTTACCCTAAAATAATTTACTCTGGGTGGATCTTCTGACCAAATCAAATGCTTGATTTCTCTTCCTGAAATTGATGACCATGTTATCTTTGAAGCAGCCTTCAGTCTTACTTCTAAACCGAACCTGGTTAGTTTGTCTCGATGTGACTTCCCCTCTTGAGACATCAATAGCTTTTCACCTGCTATCTTTTTGGGTTGAACTTGATTTACTTTTGCAGCTGCAAAATGCATGGTCATTTGAACAATGTGTGCTGATATATCTCTATATTTTTAGTTACTGTATTCTAAATTCTTTATAGACATCAGACTTTCAAAGTAACTCTGATAAATCTTTATTCTGGTTTATGTAGGTTCCCCTATGCAAAGAGTAGAATAATAGAAAAAGTAAAAGCAGAATGTATGTATGGGTTAGTATAAACCACAATCCTTTTCATAGTGAACGTTAGCTTGTTGAAATGCCTCCACTCTTGGCAGAAGACAAGCTTCGTAACCTAAGAGGATGTGATTTGAGTGGAGTTTTCATGCCCCATGTGCTCATTGTGTTCTTGCCACTGATGCAAACATTATCTATAATTACATTTTCAAGAGACTGAAAATTGCAGTCTTTGTGGAACAAAAATGCAGCTGAAGAATGGAATGTATATCCTCTCCACCCTCATTAAAAGGCTTATAAAAATCAAACTATAAGGCCCAGTACCGTAGCTTTCAGATACAGGAAACCGGCACCATTAGCCTGTGTTAGAGTATTTTTCACTGAAAATTATGGCCTTTTGATGATCAAGCTAGTGCTGTTATTTCCAATAGTTTGCACTTGAAACTCGTAGAACTAAAATTTGTAATTTAGATCAGTATAAATAAAGTTGGAGTAATTACTCTGTTTGCTTATTTATAATATTATTTTCATGGATTTGAGATTTTATTCCCAATTGGTGGTAATGTCAAAGATTTATTACACAGGTCATAACATGGGTGTTGAAACTTCCTACCACACCATGCTGTGGAACAGCCATGTTTTTCAGGAGGAAAACAATAGTACTGAAAATGCTGATTTTTATGATGTTCTCCTGGACACCAAGGGCTTTTAGTGTTGCAGCTCGAACTCTGCACATCTAACTAAAGCACCTCTTCCCCACAGCAAAATCTTACCGTTTTCCGTTCCAGTGGCTGAAGTACCAGAAGTAGAGAGGAGAGAGGTATCCTTGACTTCCTAATTGTGTAAAACAAGCACTGGAAACTTAGACAAAAACTCCTAGATGGAGACAGCTAATCCTGAACTTTTCTAGTATGCTTTTTAGAGTAGAAATTCATAGAATCACAGTATATCAATCACCTGTTCATACCACCCAGGCGTTCTTTTTCCTCTCATGAGCTTTAGGTTTAAGTGTTGGCTTTTTTCCCCCCAATAAGTGGGGCATTTGAGTTCTCTTGGAAAGTGGAATTTGACTCTCTAGGGATGAGCCCAGGGAGATAAATGCATTTGAGAAAAGCACGTGCAGTTATCGGTTCTGTGATTTACTGCATTGAGGAGTGTGGGTAGAGGTGTTGAATGAGCACATGAATGCTAATAAATAAATGAGGGATGGTCCTGAATGCCTATACATCCATGAGCAATTAGTAAGCGCGTGCATGTAGGTCAGTGAATTTATTGCTAGAAGCACAAATAGTCTGGACTAAAATCAGTGTGTGTCCACCACTTTCCTTTCAGTCTGGCTGTTCTTTTTAATTCTAAAGAAAGTGATAACTTGGATGATCTTCATAGCTCTTGGTAGGTTCACAGTTATTTTTAAAAGCAATTTTAAAAATAATTTAAATGAAATAATATGAATCTTAGTACATATCTGTTTATGACCATCTAGCTTTCTGTAGAAGGGGCTCTGGGCAACTTCATATTGCAGCCAGGTGACAATAAGGGCAATTAGATCCACGTGCTTTATGCAGTTGCTGCCCAAGTTGGTAATTCTGCCTCCAAATTCTGCTGCCTGATTGCTGCAAGTTATGCACAGGAACACCACGGTGATTGAGTGCTGGAGTTCCCAGGACGGCATCTATTCTTAGTGGTCCAGCAAAACTTATTAAGAAAAGTAATTAGAACAAAGCTCAAGTACATTAGCCTCTTTAATGCTCCTGAATTCTCAGAGCTATCTTCAACATTGGCAAAGGCTGTGTTTCCAGTAGAGAAATTGAAGCAACTTTCTTTGCTGAAGTTAAACCCACTTTGGTTTTTAGCATCGTGATGGGAGTTTCTTCTTACATAATAGTATCAGGACCCAGACAGATAAAAGGGCAGTGATATGTCAACTAGTGAAAATAACCCACCTTTGATTTTATTTTTATGGTTAATTTCTATTGAGATGCAAGGTTCTGTGCTTCTGCCTGCCGCTTATGCGTGATGTTCTTCTGTGCCGTGTCACCTTACACCTTTCTGTCAGCTCCTGAGGCCCGAGAACTGTAACATGGCTATATAGCTAACTTTTTCCCTTTCAAGAATCTCTTTTTTTTTTTCTTCCTCATCGGTTAACTCTGGTAAGCTAGAAATGTATTTTCTTTCTCTGCTTGCAACATCACCCGCCATTACGTTTGCTCAACAAATCATCTCCACCATCCTCCTGAATATTTGTTTCTCCATTGGAATCCAAAAAGCAGACTCAAGCCTATTCAGTCTTGTCTGGTGAATCAAAGCTATGTTTCCGTAGGCCTTCAGGATCTCTTTTGGGAGATGTCTCTGGTCTTCAAGCCGTGCAGAAATGAGACCGGAACACCCATCTTCCTGGTATGGGAATGTTCAATGAATTTGAAGACCTTCAGTACAGGGAGAGACGTGTTCTATTGAGTGGGCTGCAAGGAGAGCTGCTCTTCATTTTTCTTATTGCATACTATATATTCATATATATTGTATATTATATATTCAGCTTGGATAATTACCCCCTTCCCCAGGCATCCCCCTCCCTGCTAATGCTGATACAGATGGACAAGAGTTAGCAAAGTGTCCTTTGCACTGCAGGATGTCCAGTTAGGTAGGTATGGAGAGTTCAAACCAGGCAGGAAAGTTGATTTCTAGGTTTTACAGGTCCAGACTACTCACATTCACTTACCGAACAAACAGTCTTTTTATAAAAGGAACTACAAGTTATTTTTTCTTCCCTTATGCCAGTTAGTGACAATTTTTAGGTCTTCTCTTCTTCCACACTTAGATTTTTATTTTTTTTTTTGGTCTTTATTCTTCAGTCGCCTTAGAGAGGTCTTTTGATGCTTTCTCTACTGTTGCCTTTTAGGCCAGATAGTCGTGTCTGGTGTCGCTCCTGGCAATGTGCAATCTGTAGAGTAAATTTAATAGCATAGCACTCACTTGTTCTTTTTCTTAAAAATTAATTCCTTGTTCAGGAGAAGTTGCTGAATTGCAAGGATTGCACGGCAGCTTGTGTTTCTGTGAACACCTACAGGACCGTTGAGAAGACCCATCTCTGTGACCACACCAGTACTCTGGCATTTGGTTTTCCTTCCTGGCAACCTTTAGACCTATGGAGGAGGGAAACAGAGTTTTCAGTAAATGGCTTGTTCCTGTGTTGAATCAAGCTTGGGACATTTCAGCTCTTCGTGTCTTAAATTTCCAGTGGCACTGAAAATATCACTTTTGTTAATTTTAGAAGAATTTCAAGATGTTCCCGAGGATGGAGAAGTATGTCCCGTAACTCCCAAGGAGGCTGACTTTTACCTGGCACTGCAGACAGGACTGATGTTAGTTTCACAACCAACTTTTTAATAAAAATACACTGTTTGAATATAAATATTGCAGTAGTCAAAAAAAGAGTCTGCCGTTACCTGCCTTAAAGTGGCTGCTTCCCCACGCTGAGGAGTTGGATGCCGATCCTCAGGCTATTTTATTCTGTGATGCTAATAGCGCTAATACAGTATCATTGTGTTTGAGGCTTCAAAGATACTATACAAGCATTTTCTTATGATTCCCTGATCTTTGCATTTATACCCAGCTGTTTGTTATTCAGTTCAGCCATCAGCATCTAAGTCTCAATGGACCATGTAATATGCAGCTGTAGCCAGATGTAATGCTTCCTATTCCTAAATGTTTCTGTTAGAAGCTAAGAGTGGCAGGCTAAAGACTACTGATAACAGTGTTGCTTGCATTAATTTAAACTCTAGAGCTACACTGATTCTGTTTGGCAAATTTATTCCACGGCCAACAAGCAGAGCAATATTTCCAATCTCCATCGTTGCTAGCAGTGTTGACATTAAATACATCGAGTATGTCTACACTGATACAGAATGTACTTATAGCGCTAATTCAAATAGGAGAAGGATGTCCAATTTGCATAAACAAATATATTTTCTGATACAGTTCCATTTAAGAGAGAGATAAAGACAGAAAGGAGCCTGTTCTAAACAATGACTCGCAATCATTTAGAATAGTTCAACAAATCTTCACGTTCTTTAATTTTTCGTTTTCTATGGATAGATGGGAAGCCTTTACAATATCTTGTTCAAGCTGCAGGCAGGTCTTGTTCTGCTCAGCTCTCCTGGCTTGGGTGCTGATACCAAAGAGAATCGCAGTGTTTGAGTTTTCTGCCATAGATCGCTCCGAAGCATTTGGCAAATCACTTCAGCAGGTGACTGGGATTGCACACATGCTCGGGGGGCAGGGGAGGGGCGGGTGTTAAGCCCTTCACTAGAAGTTGATGCCAACACGTGGTTCGAGACGTCTGAGAAACTTTTGACAGGAGACTTCTTCACAACTACAAAATGCCCTGTCAGTGGGGACTCAGCATACTACAAAATCTTTCTGAAAATTAACTTCTCTCGAGGGATTTTCATTTTTCATTGGCACTGCATCTTTATAACACATGCTTTAGGTTCTTCTTTGTCGTTTCCAGATGTATAGTTTAACTCAATGTAAAAATGAAAACAAAATTAGATGTATAGTGGTGGCTCCTCATTTCTTCTCTTGCTCAGTCTCTGTCCCCACCCCCAGCCTGTTTTGTCTTGTTTATATTTTTGTTATTACTCTGCACATTGAGTAATCCTAATCCATGAAGGGTGCTCAGATTATGAGCAGTGCCTTGCTCTCAGCTCCTCCCTCTGCTCTGTGCACGCCCAGGGCAGTTAGTGCTGGAGAGCAGCAAAGGTTCTGCCCCACGTGCTGGGCAATATGGGCTGGTGTTTTGATTCCAGAGCGAACAGCATTACAGGAAGGATGTGATGCGATCGTAATGAATTGCAGAGGGGGAAGGGCTTGTTTGAAATCAACTCCATTAACTCTGAGCACAAACCATTGCAAAGTCAACAGTTTTTCTGAGTGGCTACCGCCAGCCATCTCTTTTGAAAACACTAATGGGCTGTTTAATTAGGTGATGAAAATTGTTTACAGTTGGTGATCCCAAGTTTTGTCATTTTAATAATGGTTAAATTCAATCTCTTGTTTGATTCTTGGCAACTCTCTCATTGTTTCATAACCTGCTTATGTCTAGTTTAATTCATTTGCGTGTATTAAAACCGAACCTCTCTCATGCAGCAGTGGTGTTTAGTTAACTGCACTGTGTCTTTATGATAGGTGGGGGATGACTAATATACAGCAGTGGATGTTAAACAAGTGTAGCATCGCAAGAGTATATTTACATTTGTGGAAGATATATTCCTTTTGAGCTAACTGTATATGAGACCTAAAGATCATCCTGCCAATACCATCTAAATTTTATTCCCATGCATCTGTTACTCCTGGGGTGTGCTGGCTTCTCTTCTCGAGAGCTTAATAATATCTGTCACTTTGAGAATCTAAGAAGGGACAACTTACAGAAGTGTCCTTATGTGCTTGGTTTTTGGCTTCGGTTGTTGCTTTAGAGCAACCAAGAGCAGAAGTTTTCTTTTTCTCTTAATTTTGTGATGTTGATCCTTAGAGAAGGTGGACTGGAATTTTGGGAGGCACTGAACTGACTCGTAATTTTTTTGAATGTTGATAGCCATGTGATGCCTATGGGCTCTTTTTTCTCTTCAAAGACCCCGCCAAAGACCCGTAAGTCCCTGTTTTAACAAGCATGCAGTGTAAACAACATGAAAAAAAAAAAATGGTTGGGAAGTGAAAAATGAAGTGGAAGTACACCTGAATTACAGGAAGTGCCTCCAGACTCATTGGATGGCACAGGCAGAGGCCAGGAGATGCCTGGTTCCCTGTCTCTTGGTCCTATGCCCTCTCAATGGCCTTGGATTTTGGTTTGGTTTGTGATACCATTAGTTATGTGCCACATATTTTGCAGATACTTTCTGCCAAGGAGCTTAAGCACGGGCAGATAGACAAACTGGCAGATGCTGGGGGAGGAAATATCTTTTGTGTTTTGGGTTTTTTCCCCTTTCTATTTCAAAAGCATGTCACATATGGTTCTTTGAATTCAGAAGGGGTAACAGCCTTTCGGATGAGTTTTGGATGCCACCAGGAAGGAAACACAGAGTGGGTTTTTTTGTTTGGAGCTGGTGACTAGTCTGTTCAGAAATCACACTGTTGTTGGGTTGATACTGTGATACGAAATCCAACAGTATTTCTAAACCTCTCTGCACATCCTATTTTTGTGTTGCAGATGTGAACACATCATTAATATAAGCTATGCTGCATGGGTAATTAAAGCATTCCTGCATAGCTTTCCCTTACAAAGTAATATCAAAAGTAACAACCATATGTGACCGCACCTAGATAAAGGTTGTGCTTCCTGGAGCTCCGAAACTATGTAGGAAACCCAATCCCATCTTCAGAAGGCACTTGATGGCTTCTGAGTCCCAGTTACTTTCAGCAAGTCCTAGTTTCCTAAGATGTTTTCAGAGAAAGTCCTCCTGCAGATCAACTGGCTCAAGCGTTCTTTAACCCTAAAAGTCCACAAAAAAGGACAAAATCTTAGCTCTAATTTTAGAGCAGGTGTTACCATGGCAGTTGTACATGAGTGAGCAGCTAAGCATGTAAGAACCGGAATGGTAAGAAGGCTGTACACAACAGGATAGGCATCTTCACACATGCCGGTACTCACTTAAGGTGTTTTCCACTGCCATCGTGTGTACTCAGCTTTCTGAAATCAAGGTAAATAGGCAAGTTGTGGATTGTCATACTCCTGTGTCTCTGACATTACTGGACTTGTGGAAAGTATTGTGATGTTGCTGTACTATAACAGGTGGTCTATTATATAAATAAGAATGGCTAAGGAAGAAAATGTTTATGTTCAAGGAGTAGAACTACATAAATAATTCAAAGGAAATGTGATTTCTCCCATTTTCAGGCTGCTGTATTCTTAGGAAGTTCTCTAAATATGCATAGAAAATGCCAGCAAAATAGGTTTTTTTTAAAATTTCTAATTGTGTATACTATTTTCTCTCCAGGGAGCACACAGATGAACCAAAATAAATAAAGTTTATGCTACAGCTTTAGTGAGAAAGATGCTTGACCTGAATAATGGTGGAAAGTAATGAATGCAAACGTTTGCAAGAATCTGTCATGTATCTTTATTATGTAATCAATACATAATAGTTGGGAATACGTTCACGTAGCACACCCTATTAAAATATTATGGTTCACCACAAATGTAATTTCAAGACCACCACTCAAAACCGCTACATATAAGGGGTGTTCTTAACAACTTTTTCCTCCTTACCCTTGTGTATTAGTTACACGTTCAGAAAAGTCTCTCCTTTGCTTCAAACTTTGTATAGCAAACTGCACAAGAAAGCAGTTTGATGAAAAAACCCCAAATAAACCTCAAAGTTGTATTAGCTTGGCTATTTTCAAAGGTAGAAAGCAAAGGGTTAAAAGGAGACTTTGTATTTCTCTATTCCCAAACCAACATTTAAATTGAAACATAATTTTATAAACATTACGTCTGAACACCATTTCTCTTTACAGGATCTTTTACCTCTGGGACACTGGCTTGGATCAGGATTTTTTTTTTTCCTCTTGCAACAGCTGTTCAGTGCATGAAATAAGCCAGTGGATGTGGTCCAGTTTATAGTGGGAAAGTGTCCATCTCAAAACCACCATCTCAGTTGGCACTGAGTAACATCCTTCTCTCAGCAAAACGGCCAGAAATTGAATGAGCATGAATAATGCACCCTTTGCAATTGTCCAGGTCAGGTTGACAGCAATTTTGCCTCTGCGTATTGATAAACTTGGCAAAGGTTCTGCATTTCCAGGCGTGCAGAGGCCTTTCTTAATGATTAATTCTTTAAAATAAAATGCACGGAGTTTAAAGTCGCTGTAGTTCTTACTGCTGGTTAATACGATGATGTAGTTTTGAGAACATTTTAATACAGAGATCTACTTCTTACTCTGAACAGTTTTCATTTTAAAATCACAACTAGAGGAACGATACAAGGTGGCTTCGTGTTGCAGTAATCCAGGATATGAGATTTAAATAGTATAGATTGTCACATGACCTACATTTTCAAATTTGGGTATCTAAAGTTAGACACTGAAAATCAGGCCAATTATTTTAGTCTTCCTACCCATTTTTGCAAGCACAGAAATATATTGTAAAGCCTCATATTCATTTTCTATGGAAGTAATGATGGTTTAGTTTTAAGTTAGTGCTTTTTCTCTGAGGAGCGCTGAACATTTTTATGAAGTATGTCAATGTCTTGGTAAAGAAAATTTGATATTGAAACACAGGGAAGTTGAATCTGTGTTCTCATCTTAATACACAACTGTCCTTTCAACCTAGCCTGGAGCCTTTGGAGGTATTTGCAAGGAGGATCGTCTTTCTTGGCTTCCTCCATAATCAGTGGAGAATGAGAGGCTCCGATTCTGAAATGTCCTGTTGCAGCCAAGCGTTGGTGCTTTGCGTCATCCGTCTGAGGAGCTTTTTGTTTCGTGTCTGTGAGGGATCCCAGGGCACTGCATTCCTATGCCTAAAACTAGCTTTGTGAGTGCCTTCTTTTGGGGGATTAGTGCTGTATACAAAGATAGCGATTCTTCCATGGTTGCCACATGGAGGACTTTTGTCCTTTCAGGTCCTGCTTTTTCTTATCGTTGCGAGATCCACAGATAAAACCCTATAAAATGCATGTGTGGGGCTGATTAATCTTGGTGTTGTCAAGTATTTACTCAAGAATAAGCCTTTGCCTTTGAAGGGCCTGGTGGGACACCCTTTTGTTGCACAAAAATGAGACCAGATTTTTCCATGAGGTTTGTCTTTATGTAGTCCATCTTGATGTGAGGCAGGTTAGGTCTTGCCAATTGTCTGATCGATTTGTCCTGGGTGAGCCCTAGAGCTGCTTTCAGCAGCTCCATCCAAGCCAGCTAGAAAGCGGTAGGCTCAGAGAAAGCAAAAGCAGCATCCCAAATGCAGGCTTGTCTCAAAAGTTCTTCATCAAACTCTGAAAGCGACTTGGAAATTTAGGTTTATGTGGTTTGGGAAACTTCCAGTGAAAATATTCTCTTTGCAAAATGTCAAGTCTTTGTTATCACAGTTGGTTTTGTAGAAGTATGCCAGCTTTCTGTCAAGGAGTAGTCCTTTGCTCAAGAGTGGAAGTGGGTAAAAGAGAGATTGATTTAGATGATGTAGCAAGCTACCAAGTGGGCCACTGTCTAGACTGACCTGGTTTGAACCTCAGTGTCTTTATATCAGCTGAGTTCCCTACCTGCCAAATTGTTTGGTGATTTCCTGTGCAACAGTGGAAGAAGTAGGGCCTTTCCCTCCCTCCTGTTCAAAGCTACGCAGACGGTGCAAGACAGATCTAGTCTTCAAAATTCAATGTTTTCTGGCCTGTAGATATCATAGCAATTCTTATGTGTAAGTCTCATCCCATGTCATTGCTGCTGTCCCTCCCCAAGATGGACTGTAATAGAACATCCAGTTGATCTACGCATGCCTTTTCTAATCTTAAAGTAAATATTGTTCCTTTAAAGGAAGGCTATAGAGCTAGGTCTGCATTTCTGTGGTGATTAGTAGAGTAATCTAACTATTTATTAATGTGCTATACAGCTCAAAGGCTGCTTTGCAGTGTAAAAGCTATAGAAGATGGTCCACAAACTGACCACTTACAATCAAGAGCTCACCTCTGTCCCGAACTCCTTTTACTGAACAAATTTGCTTCTCATTTCAGACTCATTTGAGACCTTAGGCTGTGTGAGGTCTTCAGAGAAAAGACCATTTCCTTGTGCTGTGTTCATATAAAACCCAATTCTAGGGACCCTGATCCATGAAAGATCTGAACAGCTCCTACAGTGCAAATAATCATTTGGGAAATATAGGCTTAACCCCTGCAAAAACAAATGTATTTGCTGGTTGTTGAAGGGTGGAAGAAAAAAAAAAATAGTGTGCATAAAGAAAATGGCATCTGGTGCGCTGCCGGAAAATGGACCGGTCTATTAGGAATTAGTGCTAACAGGGCTCTAAGTTTCTTTCATCAAAATTACTGCAGTCAAAAAAAAAAAAAACCAACAAAAAAAACCACTTCACATTTGTGCTTAATTTCACCTCTGTTTATTCTCCTCTCCTGTTCCCTGAAGAATGTAGATGAGGTTTAAGTTAGTCTTAATAGTAATAGGTTTGGAATCTAGCACACTTTCACAAAATTAACTTTGCTTCTGTTGATTTGGGAATTAAAATGCTTCATTAATTTAGCGAGTCCTGGTTTGACAGCCAAATAATGCATTTTGTGACTTGTACTCTTTAAGTCTAAAATTCTTATCTGCAGTTCTCCCTGGATGTCTCTGACATTCAGGGCAGCTTGGAGATCTGCACGGCCTGGAAAGGAGGAAAATGTGCGTGAACATATACACATATAAGCACTTTAATACAGTTTATATGAGTGACTATTCTGTGTCCAAGCATGTCTTTAAACGTGCTTAAACCTACTGTGTGAGTAGGTAACTATCAAGAATCCTGTTTCTCTCCTTCTTTACAATATGCACTTGATTTTTTCCTTTGTTTTTTCTTCTCCTTTACCAATGCAACTCAACACAAGGATGTTTCTGGTGAAGGTAAAAAGGCTTAGAGGCATGATGGATTGCTGTGCTGTATGCTGGGGCTAGGGAGCAAAAAAACCCCAACATGTCTATATTAAAGGAAGAAATTTGTCATCTCTCTTCTATACATTGGCACGAGGTGCTAACAACTCCTGGGAAACCGAAGAGATGCCTATACGTATTCTATAGTCGTATATTAGAGAGGCTGGTGACTATTTAGAGTGTTCTCATGTTGCTGGTTCCAGTCATTCTGCAAATGTTCTTTATACTATAGGTGTTTTACACTAAAAACGTCCAGGAGCTACGTGAACCATGCTATGATCACGTAGCAGGCTTGGGGACTGTGCTATTGCATGATACACACGTGCAGAGGATTTGTATGGTGCTTTTGGTGTTTTCCCCATCAGAGAAAACCAGTCTCTTCTTCACATCTCTTATAAACGTATGTGATGCCCCCAAATCACATCTATTTGTCTTGTGGTATATCTCAAGTCTGGTTCTGGACTGTAAGACTGTGCACTCAAATTGCATGGGCACAACCCAGGCAAACAGCCACAGAACACAACTACAATAAGACCCCAGGATCCTCAAGGCTCCATAAAACTAATGGTAAAGCACTGAAATACAAAAGAAGTTGAAATAGTTTTGCTGTATTGGTGTCTAAGAATGCTTTTTCCCCTTTGGTGTCACCTCAGAGTGGTGCAGTCCAACAGCTTTGCAAGGAAATAATATAAAAGCCAGGGGCAGGTTCCCCAGCATGAGGCATCCCTGGATTCCAGGTTATTAAAGGTGAAGAGATTCATCCAGCCCAGTAATCCCGCCAGCCGAATACCCTCAGTGTATTGTAGCACACTAAAAACCAACGCAGTAGATGCAGATTAACACGTGCTTTGTTTTTTTGCATACTCCCAAGATTTATGTTGTATCGGTGCCCACTGAAATGTTGCGCAAGGACGATCAACTGCAAAATTCTGTTTGTGTGCCCCGCTGAAAAAGCAGGGATTTTTACCCACACTAGATGAGTGAAATTTTTTAGATTTCTTTTCTCTGCTTTAATTATCATAAGAGGAGTCTGTAGATTCTGTAGCTAATTGTGTTTTGTTTGGTAAAGGATGTGGAGTGAAAAGCAAAGTATGTTTTTGTGACATAGTGGTATGACACTTTCTTTTTTAGCCATGCATTGCTATATAACGTTGGTTATTTTAGTGGTAGCTCTTCCTTAATATGGTTCAGATAGCAAAATTCACTATTTCTGCTTCTCTTTTGGGAGGGGTGGGGGAAGAGTTAATTTTGCTCTTCTGTTGTCTAGGAAACAGTGGTTGTACTTACTTCCCTTTTGAAAATAGATAGTGAATTCCACATACAGGGAGCAATGAATAAGATAAAAAGCCACAGATTAGAAGCTTGAATTAGACACCATTTGAGAGAGCAGAGATAAGTTCATGGGCGATGGAAACTTTTAGGTTGCACTGAAGTTAATAGGAGTGGGGCTAAGATCGGCTTTTAAAGAAGGTGCTCAGGGCTTTAAGGCTCTGGATGTGTTGGCGCTGGTTCAGCAAAGCATTTAACTAAGTGCCTAATTTTAATGATATGGGGCCCCACTGAGTCCACGGTTAAGGACATGGTCCGGTTTGTACATTAAGTACTTTGTCTCCCACCACTTTGACAATTCAACCCTGTGCATGTAGTGCTAAAAATGAAGAGAGAGAGACACCGACAACTGCAATTTGGGTCTCTGTGCTGAAAACAAGCTATCCATCCAATTTAGGGCTGTAAATAAATACTAAAATTGGAGACGGAGTTAATGACTGAGAACAACAGAACAGGGAACAGGATTAAAAAAAAATAAAATCCAACAACAAAACCTTAACAGTTGACACAATGGGCAGTAAATGACAATTGCCTTTCAGTGCAAGCTGAAGATGATTATACTTGGAAGAAGGAACTAAAATATAAAGCAAGGGCTGGATGCAACACTGCACGTTCAACTGGAAATGTAGGTTATGTACTTGGTACTAATTCATGTCCCAGCGAACAGAAAAAAAAAAATCTCTCTTCAGTTCAAATGGGACTTGAGCTGTAGATTTTTCTGCCTAAAAAGCTCTGGATAATTCTCTTCTTATGTATTATTAATAGTTCTATTACATTAAATCTTAGGTGCTCAGAATGATCCTCCGGAGGTGTTTTCTCCCCCTCTCTTTCTCTCTATTGTTCCCAGCTGAAGTCTGGGGTAACAGTGCTCCTGGGTAGGTGAATCTGGGTTTGGAGAGCAGGAACGCAGATGCATATAAAGAGAGACACAATTTGCAGGACTAATTTCTTGCAAGCAATTCAGCAGATGTATTTTTCAGGAGGGATTTTATTGTAGTCAAGGAGGTGCTGCCCTCCAAAAGGAACAGTTTGAAAAATCATGGAGTCCTGGGAAAGAAATACTAAAACAAATGAGCAGGAAGGGGGAGGGAGTGATAAAAAAAGGAACATGTTGGAAGTGGTGAAGCAGAAAGATCCTGGCAGGGAGTGAATAAGGGGTGTTCTGGATGTGTTTGAGGGTGCAAAGAAGGGCAGTGTCAGAGACAGTAATGCAGATACTAAATCTCCTCTCAGGATTTGTGACTACTGTATTGTGATTAAAGAAAAAAAAACCAACAAACAAACACAAAAACACTCAAAGTCAAGACACGCAAAAAAAGTCACATGGAAAATTCTCCTGGCTCTTCTTTTGTGTTATTGATCACAGGTGGTCCCTTGTGAAAGCGGTCAGTATTACTGTACAAATATGCATGCCGTGCTTCTGACCAGCAAATTCCAGCCCCCCTTGAGGGGAGTTTTGAAAGAGGTTTTGGAAATATAAATACAAAATCCAAAAACCGAGAAGGAATATGAAAAATGGAGAATGCTCAGGAGGATTTGTGACGGCTTGGCAGAGGGGAAAGTAGGATGCGAACTCCCAGGTTGGAAGAAGTTTCTGAAATGGCAGTCAATTAAAATTATATGTGATAGGGGGTTGACAGTCTGCATGTTTTCAAATGATCCAGTCATAGCTTGCAGTGCGGTGGGTAAGGTGCAGAGCTTAGTTGGATGTCCTCCTATGGTAGTCATTAGTCACCTTTTCCTTCCTATAGAGCAGAGAGAGCCCTAATGACAGTTGGATATAACGATGCCTTCAGGGATGCTTAAGGAGTAACACAGCTGCTATAGCAAGGTGTAGCCTGATTCCCTTCATCTCCTCTGTTTCACCAGCATGTGGAGGAGTCGAGGACATGCCTCAGAGGGGTTGTCAGCCCCCTCGTCACCCATCCTCCCCCTTGAACATCCCAGAGCCGATAGAGAATCAGCAGCTGCTTTCTGCGCTTGGCCATAAGTCAAAAGGGAGCTCCACCTGCCTTGCTTAGGGCCAGCAGTCGTTTGGCCTCCGCTGTAGAGAGCTGGGAGATGCGAGTTTCCCGCTCAGCCTGAGCTGTGCATTTCACCGTAAAGGGTTACCTAGCGAGTCCTCTGCGAGGGGCATCCGTGTCTCCTGACGAGCTTTCCTGGTGCTGCTCTCACCTCATCCCTCTCCGACATCAACTTTCCCGGGCTGCTGCAGCCTTATGTAACTGCCCCAGCTCTCCCAGTAGCCTTTCTTTTTGGGGGGGAAAAGCTGCTGATTCACCCTGCGGCTTTGGTTGCAGCTTTTGGGTCAGGCAGCACCAAACTCCTCTCCTGAGCAGAGCTGGGGGAGATGTAAAGAGAGGGGAAAAAGTTGGAGCTTGAGGAAGGTCACCCTACAGCATCCATGTTTCTAGCTCTCCCATAGAGATGCTTGCAGGGAAAAGACAAGACAAACCTGATGGATGGTTGTATTTGCAAGAGGAGGGAATACAAAGCAGGTGGTACTGGCACTTAATAGACCCAGGGTTGTGTCCATGCTGCTTTCGGAGATGCCTCCAGCAGGCTTTAATCCTGGCTGCTGTGGGTTGTGCTAACAAAAAAGACACAATGGCAGAGACCACAGGGTGAATGACCCACGTGCCAGGCCCCAGCAGAGTGGTGCATGATGCTGAATGCCAGTATTAGTGCCTCTTTGCTGTCACGGTTGATATTGTGGTGATAATTAGCAGAAGTCAGCGTAGCATCGGTGCATCTTCCCCAGCCACGACACCATCTCCCTGCAGTGGTGTCATGGTAGCATGCAGTGGTAGCAGCATTCACCCTGTGCGGTGCTAGGTTGTGCTACAGAATTGGTTTTCTACTTATGGATCCTCTCAAGGCTGTAATCTCGGGTTCTTCTGTGCTCCTTGGTGGAGGAGTAGAGGTATCCTGGGATGTTCATCTCTTCCTGAGCTGCGGCTGCATGGCAGACCAACCAAATGGCCTTGGAGGGCCAGTTTCTGTCCATTGATGAGAGAAGGAGACAATCCTGTGACCTACAGAGCCACAGATATCAGGACTTCGTGCATCTGAGAGGGACAAGGTGATGTGCAGAGAGATCTAGGGACATGAGGAGAAACCATGGAAGGGAGGCATTTAAAGATTGTGCTGTTTTAATGAGTGTTTTCAAAGCAAAGCAAAGTTGAAGTCCTGGCATAAGGCAGTCTACAAAGATGCCTGACTTCAAAAGCCAAAAAGGAGGAGATACCTGGTTTTCAGTGTACAGAATACACAGTATATAAATATATATATTTGGAAGGCTTTTAAAAATTCAGAAATTGGTCACAAAAGAAAGGGAAGAAGAAAAGAAAAGGTGAGTTGAAACAGAACAAAGAGGGGTTTCAGGGTTTTCTTTGTTGTCTCAGGTTTGGGTTTTTTTAACCATTCATCAAAGCGGGAACTCTTCATCAGTTGGCTCTAAGAAACTGTCCAATGAAGTGTCTCATCTCACAGGGATTAGCTGCTTGTTGTGAGTGTACTAATTTCTGATGATAGCCCTGAAAGTGTGTTTTCTTTCCTTGCTGATAGAGACCGTATTAGCCAATAAAAATAATTAAATTTATATTATCTAGATGTAATTGGTGATTATGCCCTCTAGGTGGGAAAAAAATGCTTTCAGATGAGCAGAAGCCTATATCCTCTGTTCAAATGACTAAACTTCTTTAATTTCCACAGAAGTGGACTGCAGGGAGAGTGATATCCCCCAAGCCTGCACAGAGAGGGTATTAGCAGCCATTTCCTAAAGTAATTTATAGTATGGTTCGCTGTATTACGCCAACTCTAACAAACTCTCTCCTCCTTTACTGCTAGCATGGCTGTAATTCCGGTTACTCTGCTGGGAATTTGAATCTTGGAAAGCTAAGTGATTTATAAATTTTTAAGGAGTGATGCATACACCTAATCTAAAGGAAAATGGGCTCTTGCAGCCTGTGCACCTGCTGTCTGGGAGGGGAGAGGCTTGCACGCAGGATTCCTCTGTCAAAATGGGAAAACGCTGATGATCTTTAAGGTGGCTTGTTTTAACTTAGCGTTGATGAAAGGTCATTGCCCCTTGAGCCTACGGTCATTGGTTTACCCCAAACCAGTTAAAATTAAAGATGAGGATTTTGCAGCAGTGCTTAGTCTTGGCTTGTAAGTATGAATTTCCAAAATACTGGCTACTTTGCTGTTGATGTGGGGATGCAGTTGGTTCCGAAATCATGGTGGCATTTAGGTAGCTCAAACTTGAGTCTCTTCTCCTCACATCCCTCCCCAACAAACCTTCAGAGTGGAAAACAATGTCTTGCTAGGAAATAATCTCTGAAAAGCCTCTTTTTCTTCCATCTAGGACTTATGGGCAGTGGAGAACAGAATTGAGGTGCCAGGAGGGTTGCGAGGCAGGGAGCCTGAGAAGAAGTCCTCCTCGGTGAATTCATACTGTAGTAATTTGATATTTGATTTCTGGAAGGCTACAGTTAGTCGTGAAGTTTGGGAATTGCCTCTGAAAGACTTCATGTATGGATACTCAAGATAAACATACGCTTCAAAATGTGACTTAAAAGAATTTAATGCTAATCCATTTTCCCTTAGTCCTCACCAAGGTCCAGGTCAAAAGTTGCATGGTGTTTCTGCTCCCCCGACGTAGTAGACAGATGGAGAAGCTGCTGTCTGCCCCTCTTCAGTTGTTAGTGTGTCATTGTTGCTAGAGAAACACAAAACCTTAGACTGGGATTCTGGCAGAATAAAAGCTTTTCAATTCATATTTGATCACATTTAAAGGAGGGGGAAGGAGGGACCTTGTAAAACCCCTGTTCATCCACTAGAGAGCATATAGGCAGTGCTTCTCCTTGGAGAAAATAGAAATGTCAAGCTCCTATCATACACAATAATGCAATGCAGTTTAAATGTTTACTGCAGTTCTACCTGTCGTGGTTATATATGGAGAGGAGAGTAAGTGTAAACTGGAAGAAGACTTTCAAATATATAATTTTCATGTTTAAAAGCCTCTTACCTCCTTGTTAGTGTTTAATATCCTCTTGTTCTTAAAGAGTGTTCCTATTTTCCCCATGGAAATATTAAATTATTTACAAAATTCCTGAGAAATCCAGGAGTGGACTGGAGAAGGTGCAGAGCAGATCTCTGCAAGGGCATTTTATGGCTTTTAGAGAATTCAAGTGTTTCATTTCTAGCTGATGTGGTTGGGAAGAAGCTTCTGCAAACAAACTGGTGTGCGACTGCTCGTTCCACAGATGATCAATGCCAGAAGCTGGTGCTGAGAAGGTGATATCCTTTGAAGTCTAATGATATTAATGTTGACTCTTAAATATTTAATAGCTGCTACTCTTTTGTAGTGATTTTAGTGCTTGAGTTATGGAGCACACTTTTTTCCCCCAATCTAATTTCCATTTTTAACCTCTAAACAGACTCCTGCGTGTATACAATACACCTACGTAACTTCAAATGTAAACCACAGGGATTTGCATGTGCTAAATGAATGGTGGTAGACTCCACTAATTAATTAATTAAACTTTTTTTCCCCCCGTGGGTATCAAATTTACTTTTTCCAAAGGCAATGCTACTGTGTGTTAATATGGTGTGTGTTAGAGGCACTTTCTTCCAGTGGAATAAGTCACCAACTTTTTCTGCTGCCCTAGTTAACCTTATTCCCTCCATCTGTAGGTTACAGATCATTCAACTCACACTCGTAACCTGCTGTGAGAGCTAGGTGTGAAAAATAGTATGTAAACCCCAGGTAACTCTTGTGATACGTATCTTTTCCTCTGGTTTCTTTCTCTATGCTTGTCTTACTCTGTGGGCACTAAAATCCTTCATCGCTATGTTCAAATAGAGCAATGTGGTTTTGGTGCAGCTCGGATGTGGATTCATTACGTGGCATTTCCAAGCACTTGGTAAAATGGTATATTTTTACTTTTTGTGAGCCACAAATCTTACTTAATAGTTGGCAAAATCTTTGTGTAGCACTTAGACACTGGATGGATTTCCATGGAGAATAATGGACAATCTGGTCAGGATTTAATTTGCCCTCAGCATCAAGCAAAACTTTCTTTTTGTTGCCTTTTGCAAGTGATCAATGGATCCACTTACATTATAACCTGGAGTTAGGAGCAGAATTGTATGTTAATATCTCTCATTGCAATAAAACGACTGTTAAAGTCCATTACTTTTCTGGGAAAAAAAATGGGATGTATTTAATTTTAACTGCCTCAGTAGTGTACTGGTGCATATATAAATCCTGATGAATGAAATCAAGCAATTAGGATTAGAAATGAATAACACAAGGCATCTAGTCATTTCAGTGTGTTTGCATTTTGATTCTGATTGATTTTTCTAATATTTGCTAAGTGCATATGTAACAGCAAAGACCCTGTATCCATATGTTGTATTTTTAACATGCTGTCATGTTGACTTCTGGGACCTAGATCTGTTATTTGACAGCATATTCTGATTTCATCTCAGTTATCTGAAAAACTGCACCATTAAAATAGCTGACGCAGAATTTAAGCACGTCTGTTCATTGTTATCTTTTTCAAGGTTTTTTGAAAATTGCACTTGATGCCTAACACTGCGGAGTCAGTTTGCATTTCAGGCAAGGTTACTTTCCCTCTTTGAATGACAGCAAGTATTTGTGTGCATGTGCGCAAGGGTGACATGAAAATATGAAGATAGCTGCCTTACAGTTTTGTTTTTGCTTTTTAATTGATATTTGGATGATATAAAGCAAGCAACTGCCATATGACAATAAAGCAGACTAACTTTCCCAGCTGGATGTCATATTTTACAAAGTATGTAACCAGAGAAACTGTGAATTATGTAAACTCCTAAATAGGATTCTGGGTGTAACTTATTACCCCGCTGGCTGGAAGATACTGCTTGTTACTTGCACTTTCTGAAGCAATATTGTTCTGGCTGTTTCTCAGAAGTGCTCAACTTTGTTATTGGGGAAAAAAAAAAATATAAAAAATTTCAAGGAGTGAGAGTCTGGTTTCCTATAGTGAAGGAGTGGGAGGTTTTGGAAGGCTGGAAGTAACTAGTATTGAGTACGACTTCGGAACAGTTGGCTGCCGTGCCTCGCATGCGCCTGATCCGCTGCCTCCAGGTAGGGACCGGGATGAGCTAGATCGCCTGATATCTCCTGACAAGGATGGATGCTGTTGTCTGGGTTGGCCGAGATAAGCGTTCAGTGAGCCAGTTTAGGGTGGTGGGTTTGTTTTATATTCTGTGTTACTTCACCAAGGGATGTTTTATTTGCTTGTCGGTTGTGTCCCTTTGTATTTTTATTCCTGTCTTTTTTCAATTAAACTGAATCATGTCATGTTTTTACATGTAGTTCTTGAAATACCCCTTTCCTGGCATCATGCATGTGTTTTGCTGCATGAACCTAATGCAACTTCACCAAAACAGGTATTTTAAATTTTATCCTCAATATAAAACTTGCTACTTTATTTTTTCTGCCTTTCAACTTTGCTGCTTTTCATGCGGTGTCTGCTGTTCTTGCTCAGGGTCCCTGGATTTGCTGTTGGACCCTGTGGAGCACATTCTTATTTATCAGCCACCATGAGTGTAGTAGGTGGAGGCAGCCAAACTTTTTACAGTAGCATTCGAGTTCTGTCAGGAGGTTGTATCTATGCAAGGGTGTGCAAGTCGGTTTGGTTTTAGGAGGAAAAACTCTTTGGAAGGACCAGATTTGGAGAGGAGCTTTGCTGTTGTGCTAAAAATTGTGTTGCTCCATGGTAATTGGGCTGGGCTTGTACAAAAACTCACTTCTCAGAGCAGAAAACTGGAGTCATAGTAGGTGTGAGATTAGCATTTGTGGAAGGTTTGCATGTCAGAAAAATGTTCACATCCATATGTAGTTGGGTTTTTTTCTTAAAATGAGACAATGTTTGCTGCTGGCATGACCTAAGTTTCTTATTCAAAGGCACCTTACGATTCAGGGTCACCTCTTGAATGAAGAACAGTCCAAGAAGACTGTGTGAAGAGGTACAGGATGTGATGTTGAACTTATCAGGCCTGCTGTTTGGATTTTAATGTTAACTTTCTTTACCTCCTCCAAAAGGCCTGATGTGTCAGGCCTAATGAAACATTTTGAGGAAATCCCCCACAGCTTCTTTTCCTGTTCACCTTGCTGTCAATTAGAGCTCAGGCTACAGGCAAAATTGAGGTAATAGGCAGCAGGATCAGGCCCCAGGGCCATGATCCTCTCTGCTTTTCTGGCCCTGGAGGTGAGGGGACAGTCCAGGGGACTTGCCATGTTTCCATCTGCAGGTAGAGACAGCTCGTCTTGCATGTCTCTTCATTAACTGGAGGAGACAAAAGTTGGTAAGGCAAGTGGTGCTTTAAATATTAAAGTTTTGAAATGAATACTTGAGTTTTAAAATAAATATTTTCATGTTTCTTCCCTTTTTTTTTTTTTTTATTTTTTACTTCTGAGCTTTTAGGTTTTCTCTTTTTTTGTTAATGGTGGGGTTTTTTGAGTCTTCCAAAATTGACAATTCTGTGCAATGGGAGAGATGAAAGTTCTCTCCTCTTCAAACCTTTAAAGCATTTCTTTCTAGGACATGGTTTCCCACACTCTTACATGTGAACATTGTGCAGGGTGAAGAAAGTACAGGGAGAGGCAGCAGTGCGGCTGGGAGAGGCAGCCATACTCTTGCCTTGACCTCTACCGAATGGCAAACCTCCTCGTTCCTAAAGAGATGGCCAGAGACTTTCTTGCTCTTGTAGCTAGCAAAAGGCACTCACTTTTTAAAAATCCCACTGAAAGAACAGGAAAATACCAAAAACTAGAAAACGCTGGCATTTTTCCCCTCTTACAGAACCTTCCCAACTTGTTGGCAGATGAAGGAAAGACCTGGTGCATGCCTCCAGAAAGTGTTAGGTTTCAATTCATGGGTATTTTGCTGGGTAAAACCTTGTTTGAGATACGTCGGATCAGCTTATAGAGTGGGCCTGTTGGGTACAATACACTGGGAACTGCTCTTTCCCGTAGTCCTGAAGGTTTTGGGGGCTAAAAGGAGTGTCGTTGTGGTGCTGAGTCACAAGAGTCTCGTGGTGCTGCGTGCCGTGACCTTCATGCAGGAAGCTCCGTTACAGCATGGAGACTGAGTGCGCCGTGGTACAGGTGTATGCAACCATGTGCATGCCCCTTCCTCGGTGTTCGTTCTTGTTTTGAGCTGTAAGGTCTGCAAAGCTGTGCAAAAATGACAAGAGAAAATCGGTTTATATTGCTGTAGGGGGAAGGTCTTACAGAACCTCTGCAAAATGCCAAATTTTGCATCAAAACCTTAGGAAGCTAAAAATACGTAGACAACTCATCCTTCTCCAACCTTCCCCAAAATATTTTATTTTTACATAAATTCCACATTCTTCCTGTTAATACAGCCCAATTACAATTCTGTGATTTTCCACTCCCCATACAAACCTAAATCTCAGTTTAATATACTAGGCAAACTGGTAATATGCCTAAAGTTTTTGAGAATGCAGAAATTTAAAAATTGGTGTTTAAACTTAGGTTGATCTGTCAGGATTCAGGAAATGATGTGTCAGTCGTTGCCCAGCGATTCCTATTGTACAATGCAAAACTATCAGGCTTAGCGAGAAGGTATGAAAAATGCAACAAAAATGAACTTTCATTTTCTTTCATGGTTTTAGCTTTTAGATTCAAACTACAGTGTGAATGTAAAACTTCCTGTCTAGGTCTCATATTTAAAAACTAAATGCGATAACATATTTCCACTTACTCACATCACTGTAAGATCATAGGCTTTTAGAAAAAACTCAAACAAGTAACAAATGGGAGACTCAAGAAAAAAGTGAGACTGATGTTACATGTATTTATTGCATATGCATAAGCTTAATGAAGAAATTAACTGTAACATTTCCCAGTCAAATGTCTTGGGCTGAAAATTGGAAAATTTTATAGACTTCAGTACTCTGTATTCAAATGCTGCTTTTAAAACCTCAAGGTAGGAGTTCTTAAAAAGTCAATTTGCTGATTTCCAGTAGGTTCCCGTTCCCGGTCCCAAAGATCCTGTTTTTGTAAGGTTTTTTGAATCTTTTCCTTTTATTATAGTTGATCTTTGTGTTCTGTATGCAATTTGTCAGTTATGGGGAAGAATCACCAATATAATTCTCTACCAACTCCAGTAGTATCTCTGCCCTTCACAAAATAATGCAGAGAGCTCAGCCTCATCCCAGGTCCTTTTTAAAGAACTGGTTCTGCTGGCTGTGAGGATACTCAATAATCTCACTTTTGTACTACTTTTTTTTGTGTGTGTGTCTTGCAGTCCTCATGCATCCTCATGCTTTCAGTTTGCAGTTTGAATTTTAAGTCCGAGTGATTTTTTTTTTTTTTTTTTTTTGTTTCCAACATTTGGTCTGTACCGAAAATGCAGCCTTTTCAACTTTTCCAAATTTCTTTTCCCAACTGTCTTCTGCAGTGAGTTCAGTCCCACTTTTCTGTATTAGTTAACCTTTTGCCCTATAAATATTTGTTGATGGAAATTTTTCTCGGTTGGCTTAGGGTTGTGATAGTCAGCGAGGGGAGGCTGATAACGAACCCCTGCTGCCGGCGTGCCGAGGAAAGCATTAAACCCCAGCTGTACTCCTTCCTGCTCCTGTCTTTACCTGCCCCTAGCGCATACCATTACACTTGATTTATCCAATGTAACGTGATCCTTATGCAAAGCCAAACTTGGTTGTCATAAGACCGTCCGTTTTTATGCCTTTCTTGTCTCTTTTCCAGCTGCCTTTTCCCCAGTTCAACAAATAGCTCTGATACAAAACTTCCAGAGTGAAAGGAGCCAGGACTAAATTTGGGCAACCTGGATTTGCATGGGACTCTGAGGGATGAATGTGTAATTTATTTTTTTTTTTTTTATTTTTTTATCCTTCCCACTTTCAGATTCTTTTTTTTTTTTTTTTTTGTGATTTCTTTTATGTGATATTAACTATCTTGGTTATCTCAGTACCCAAGAAAGTCAGCAGTGAGATGCAGCGCTGCGTAGCATATCCCGTTGTCTACGTGTTTTCTCGGTCTGTGTGTAGTTGCCTCGGGAGCCCAACTGCAGCCATCTCAGGTTGGCTTTAGGGGGATGCAGGGGGCAATTTTGCATTTCCATGAAGCTGAGTGCTTAAAAGCTAGATAAAGTAGTCTGGGCAAAACAGGCACAATTCTTCCATATTAAGTCCCTCTAGGACACCTTCCTCTTCGGCCATGGACATAAAACAGCTCTTAGTGCTAATCTTTGTGTTGGATTCAGCTTACAGTGAATTAAGCAAAGAAAACATTTATTCATGTCTCCTTGCAAATTTAAAACAGTCAAAAGCCTTAGAGTAAGATAAAACAAATTGCAAAATTGGGAGGTATTGCTAAATTCAGGTCATTAAAAATAATATCATGCCTTTGGAAATCTTTAAATTGACTGAAAAATGAAAGATTTCTGTGAAATAACAAAATCCTACCTAGATACATATTTCTCTATCTCTAGGATACTCTTGTTTCATGTTTTAAATTTTTTTTGTTTGTAACCACGTTGTCCGTTTTTTAAAAGTGGAACCTGAGCATCCGCAGTGATGTAAAAGATTGTGTTCTTTCAGTTTTGATTTTGATTTGTACTGAGTGTTTTGGATGCATCAAAAACATGACTTGCAATCAGAATATGAGCGTCCTTGTCAACGTTTCAATAAACAGAGGTCAAACTGGAACATGAGAATATAACTTACATATTCATAATTGCATAAATTGTCCCAAAAGGTCTTTTATTATACACTGTCCATTTGTGTGCTTAGTTAATAGTTTAGTGGGCACCATGAAGATGTCAGCTGCTCCTTTACTCATATATTTTATTTTATTTTGCATAAGCCTACATACTTTTTCAGACAAGAGTGTTAGTGTAATTTCTTTCTTTGTGTTAGGGACATGAGTTCAATGCCTAAAAGAAGGGATGGTAGCATTGTATATCTCTTAAAAAGGAAGATATATTCCATTCACCTATGCAGATAAATTGCCTAGAGATTCAAACAGTCCTTAAAACACTGAGGCAACTTCACTGTATCATCTAGAAGTCTATGAGGACCTGCCTCCAAAAAAAACCCTAAAAAAAACTGGCAGAAAAGAGAAAGTTAGTAAGTATGAGGAGCGATTTGGGGGTATTTGAAAAGATGAAGCAACTACAAACAGTTACTGTACTGAAGGTAAGGCACTTTTTAAAAAGTATGGAGAAGGGAGTTGGGGCAAGCAAATCATGTGAAAACTAATGTAAACTTCAATGAAAACTGATGTGTTTTCCATTATCAGTTTTAAGGTTTTGGTGAAAAAGCCATATAGTGAAGGGGGGAAAAAAAAAAAAAAAAAACCCACAACATAATTAATGGTGGTGAAGCCCATAGATACAGCCATCTGAAGATGAAGAAAACAGAAAACCAGGTGTGATCCACTGATGCCTTGGTTCAGTACCTGGTGAGATCTTTGTCATTGCTGACTGTGCTACAGGAATGTTTGAGGGTGTCAGCTTGGATCAGCTCCATACCACCCTCAGCACAGTGGAAAAATGCCCTAAACTGCTTAGTCAAAGGACAGCCCAGCTACACCTGCCTTCAGTTGGGGCAGCTGCAATGGTGAATCAGGCCAACACCTGAGAAGAGGTGACAGAGTTGCAGGGAAAACAAAATACCAGGGGTGGAACAGAAAACCCACCTGATTACTTGGTTTCCCCTTTTTTTTTCGCGAGGATGTGGCTTAGCAAAATTGCCACCATGTCCCTGTAGAGGTGATGAGCCCCAACAGAAACTGCAGGACTTGGAAACAGGGGGGCTGCACAGAGCATGGTATCATCTGGGCAGCATCATATGAGGTATGATAGCTCTGGGGGGCAAAAAAAAAAAAAAAAAAAAAAAAAAAAAATCAATCCGAGAGGCAGCATCTACGTACTGAGAAACACAGGGTCTCCGCCAAAGCCCTGCGTGGGTCAAACGCATTTGCGCTTGTAGGAAACAAGAGGCGAGTCAAAACCAGAGCAAGGGCAGCGGCAGAGGCCCGGGATGGGTTTGTCCTCGGGCAGCTCCGAATTTCAGGTCTGCTGCCCTGTGACGGTGCCTCCTCCCTCTCCCAGCGCAACCTCATGCCAAATGGGACTGTAATTTTTATGAATGCCTTGAATTGCAGCCAGGTAATTACCTTCAGGAAATTTTCATTTTGCTAAATGTTAATCTATAGAGATTGAGTGAGGAAGAGGGGGGGAGGGGAAAGCTACAATTTAATTGCATGATAAACAACCATCTCGATTTAGAAGCTCTAGGTGTGATCTTCAGGGAAATACTCCATTTCTGTAAGTCCTAATCCCAGGAGGACACTTTGCCTTTGGTGGGTATAAACAATGTCCGATCCAGGGCCCAACATGTTGAATTTTGTTCCTGACCTACCCTAAATTAGCTTTGAGCAGCATCGGCCTGCTGTCACAGTGCTCAGTGTCAGATTGTTGCTTGTGACTTTCCAAAAATCAAAAAATAACATCTCTGCTGAAGAGGCTGTTTCCTCAAGCTGTCTTTCAGATTTATTTTTATTTTTTCACTTCTTCTATTAATTTATTTCCTGCATTCCATTAAAAATGGCATTTACAGGTCAAGGAGCATTCAAATGATTTCATTTGCAAAAGAAAAAAAAAACACAAAAACAAAAACAACAGCAGCAAGAACCTCTTTGCCTTTGTTGATTGTGCACTTTACCAAAGATTTACATTTTTCACATCTGTTGACTTCCCATTATAGTTTTCTTCTTCCATGTAAAATTGATACAGCAAGATAAACATTCTCCCAGTGGCTGGAGTAGGGGATTTTAATAATGGCTCTGATTATTTTTTTTTTTTTTTTCCAAAAGAATACTAAAACAGCCTGTATTTTTTATGATGTCACAACTAGTGGAGAGTTTGACATTATCACATTAACTGCTAATGTATAAATGCAACACTAATGTACTAGAATTAAAACATTGTATAATGACCTCCCCTTGGTTCAGCCATTAAAAATACATTAATACTCTTTCTTGCAAATTGGGCTTGGCGCAATTTATTCATTGATAACTGGTTTGTGGGTTTGGGGTTTTTTTTGTATGGATATCTGTGTTTATTTTCTGAAAACTTCTTCTGACTTTGTCTTCGTAAAAGCCGTCAACATCTCTGGTGCACTTAACACAGCTTTTATTTTATTTAGAAGAATGGTAGCCAGAACAGGGAAACTCGGTCTCCCTCCTTCTAGCTTGTTTTCCAGTACTCGTGTTGGCTAGCTTTATCCAGCCTTGTGTGCTTCAACATACCCATTTGTAAAATTAGTATATTACCCTTCTCACATGCAAATTGAGACTTAATTAACAGATGTTTGTGACTGCTTTCACATCCTCCTAAGAATGACACTACGTGAGTGCAGAGCAGTTGTTGCTGGGAGATGGGAACAACACCGGAGCAAAGGCTTTATTGGAGATGGGGTGAGGGTTAGATAGGGCTTATTTTTGGCTAATATTGTTTTAAAGCTACTTTGGTCTCTTTTTAAAAATCCCTGTTTTGAAGTAGGTGGGGCACAAGACAGCAAAAGATAACTCCCATGTAGTAGATGCGACTTCCCACATCCCCCTTCTACATCCCGCGTGCATCGAGGTTTTAAAGCTTTAAAAAGCAAGCTCGGAGCTGAACAAAAAGACTGCTGGGACAGCAGTGGGCTTGTTGCAGCACACTTGAAGATAACAGCTGTCAGGACACAGGAGATGAAAATGCAACCAAGTATACAGGCTACAGGAAAACTTGGCCTCGGGCATTTTGCTTTCATGGCAGTAGTTTTAACCCTTTGCACACCAGAAGCCATTTTTAAAGTTGGGGGGGAGCACAAAGGAGGAGAAAATCCTTTATGAGTTGTTTCTGAAAATTGAAAATACGCAAGTAACTAGTAAATAGCTGCTGGGTCACAGTTATAAAGTACAGGCAGTGCTACAGTTAGACAGCTTGGCTTTTATCTGATTGTGAGCCACGTGTTTCCTCATATGGGAACTACTGCCGACCCAATTTTAATCAGTTACAATTTTGCTTTTACATCTAAATTAGAATAGTTTGGATTGAACGGGGAGGGAAAAGAAATGTCTGATCGGAAGTGTTTCTATAAAGCAATACCTCTCTCACTTCAGTTTCATCGAGCGCCTCCGGTCTGATATTCTTCATTTTACCCAAATATTATCAGGGCTGTAACTTGAATGTATTTTACATCAGCCTTCTGGTTGCAAAGTTAAATAAACAGTTCATGAACCATATGGGAAAGTCTCCCTGAAGACCTCGTTCTTTAAAATGTGTGAGTACAAGTATGACTCAGGAGATTGGCGACGAAGAACGGAAACTTTCAGTTCTGTTGTTGTCTCCAATCCACCTTGATTTGGGAGCAACCAAAAATACTCCTTCCTGATGGGTGTCCGGGGGCCTGCGTGAAAGGAGTCGGTGGTATCAGTTACTGCAAGTAAGCAGATGCGTATTTGGCACATGCCTCAGCAGAGAGCAATATAACCTCCCGGCCAAGCCGAGGTTCGTTAGCGGGACAGCGCTTGATTTGTGGCTAAAATCTGGTCTGTGACCCAACAAAGCCTCTCTCCACCGAGCCTGTTGCTCCTGCCCTTCCCACCTGTATTAAATCCGGTTAAAACAAAACCAGCTACAAACAAGCTTCTGCTAGATTCTGTTTCCATGCTTGTTGTCTGAAACAAAGCCTAATTATCACAACCCCTTCCTTGATATTTTCTTTTGACTCGGCCAATTGTCTACAGCCTTGATATCTAGAGCATAAACGCCAAGGCTGAAACATGCATTCAATTAGAAGATGACTCTTGACTGACCTACATAACAGTTCATTCATGAGATAATGTGACCTGGAGTCATGGAGATAGAAGTCAGTTGATTGAGCTGGGTTGGCTGTGTACACTGCAAACTCTCCAGTGATTGAGAAATCATCTAAAATTAGACATACGCTGTACGTTATCCAGAGCCTTTCAGATCCGGCTCTGTTGCGGTGATATTTCTTTTATGAGATGGGCGTATAATTTGGCACATTGTAATCCTTTAATTCTGAACTTTATTAGCATGAAGTACTTAGGTATCAAATAAAATGAGCAATTAAGTGATTTATATTGAAGGTCTGCTCTCAGTTCAGGGCTTAGGTGGGCAGCCTCCCATGAAGCGGCGAGGGCGAGCGCAGTATTTACCACTTCCTTCGGAGAGCTACAAGATGGTGCTTTTTGAAGATGAACCTGGTTGTGCATGTAAACCCCAACTGACTATTACTGCGCCTCAAGTTAATACATATATTTATATTAAGGGTTATTGTGTGTTTGTAGTGAACTACAGGATATTTTTCCTCGCTCTCACCTATAAAATTTACAAATGGGTGAACTCGCAGCGTTCAGCTGCAGGGGGAGGGGGGGAGGAGAAGAAAGTTAACCAGCCAGCGAATGGTTTAAGCGACACTTTTTGTATTACTAAGCCACAAAGGAAGCTCAGATAAAGGTTGTAGGTCGGAAAGAAACCTTCAGGAGCATGCTCGCGAGGCGAGGCGGTTCAAGAGAGGCTGCAGCTGTCACTTCCAGGTCTAAAGGGCTGTGAGGTATTTCAACGATTTTCTTCTCCTATCTTGTCTTAGAGATTCATTAACAGAATAATGCGAAATTATCTTGGGTTCTCTAGGGTATAAGTTCTCCTTTTTTTCTTTTTTTTTTTTTTTTTTTTAATTTTTTTTCCCCTGGGCTGTAAGGGCGGTAGGAGAAGTCTCTGTCACATCCAGCCCCGGTTCCTCTCGGCCGAAGGCGCCTCGGCACTGACTGACGTTGTGAGGAGGAAGGGGAGGGGGGGTACATTTTGTGCAGGGAGGCTCTGTCCTCTTCGAAACACATCTGGGGCACGGCACTCCGGTTTTTAAGGCTTTCCCAATTAGTAGGTGCATCTCGTGGTTTTTACATGTGTGTTTAAGAAGCAGGTTGCGTGCTCTTCCCTTCGTGTGGTGTTTAACTCCGTGCTGGCGGTTACAATCCTCTCGAGGGGAGGGCGAAGATTAATCGGAAGCGCAGGAGTTTGCTGTCAATCTGTCTGGCAGGAGGGTGCCGGAGAGGCTTTTGTGAGCTTCTTAGTTTGTTTTGGAGTTTTATTTTTGCTTTACGTTGTATAAGGAAATAATTAAGGAAGCGACTACCTGGACAGGAGTAAAAAGGCGTTTAACTTGATCTTTCACTTTGTATGCTCTGCAATGCTTTCGGGCGATCCATTTTTTTTTTATGCTGCATACCTGTGGTTCGGCTTTGAGTGAAGGAGTTGTTGGGGGGGCTGGCAGAGGGCAGCAGGAGAGAAATTTTTTTTTTTGGGGGGGGGGGGCGCGATTTTTTTTTGGTTTAGGGGGACCACTCTGGCTGCAGGCTGAGGCTGAAATTGCACAGGGCCCAATTAGCGCCTGGTACGTGTTCTGTTTGCTCTTGATTGGTTGCAGAGTCAGAGGTTTAATTAAGAAGAAATGGGGATGTAGAGTTAATGTTCATTATAACTAAAATCGAAACAGCTGTTTACCTTGCCGAAGCCTTGTGTTAATGTCCATAAATCTCCCCCCGAGGAGAGCTTGGAGGAACCATCCCCGGTGAAACACTCCCTTCCAGATATCGTGTTATATCATTTTTGCAACATTTCCTAATCATATTAATTAACACATTAGGGTATAATTCTCATTGTCTACAGAATTACTTCAATTAAAACTATTAACATATTATCATGATTGATATATTATTACAACTCTCTTTGTTACTACTCAAAAACTAGCAAACACGAATGTTTGAAATTAGCATAAACTGCCATCTTTGTGCTTTTTCTCTTAACCGTAAACTCCCTGAATCATCTCTGGTTCTGTGCTGGGGTTTCTACAGCAAGAAAAGATGTGAGGGGCCATGGCTGTCCTACAAGATAAGGCTAAAAGAGTTTGTCTTCATTAGCCTCAGCAGTGCCTACCAGGTTTGTGACCACTGTGCAGGACCATATGGAAAGAGTAAATGCTACAGGGAAGCACAAGACAGTAATGGATATAAATTAGCCATATTCGTGCTAAAAAATGAGTAGGGTGTTTGTTTTGTTAGGTGGTTTTTTTTTGGTGAGGGCTGTGAGTTTTTGCATTGGCTGTCTTGTAGGAGGAATGAAGGCAAGAGGCATAACTAGTTTTAATATTGATCATTGTTACACTCAAAATCTTTGTACAAGCAAGACTAAATGTGCCCTCTGTATAAAGGCAAAAATTTATTGTTAGCGTAATTGAAATCTTAATGGCCTAATCAAATAATTATTATTAGTCCAGATCTACTTAGTAACTGAAAAGAAAGAATACTGTTATGGGGGAGAAAAGCTTCAATAATGATGCAGTTTTAAATGGCTATACACACATTTCCGAGTTTCTACCCCTTTCTGTGGTGTTTTGCTCACCCTTTCTCCATGGGTCATGAGTCTGTTGGCTTTAATTTTTTGGAGCTGGGGAGCAGTTATGGCAAGTTGTCGGGTACCGAGGCCTTCACTGAGAGGGGCGGGGGGGTATGTTGATAGCGGGGGTTTCTTCTTCCTCTTTGCCAGGAAGACCACAATGCTGGTCTTGATGATTTCTTCCTCTTTACTCTGAGCTCTGCTTCTGGCTATTTTTATGGTTTCTAATTTGCTTTTACACCTAGCTCTTTCTTCATTGGGTTGCAACACCACCTTACCCCTGAATTCAGTATGTATGCCATGTCTTACATAGGTGGGATGCTTGCTTTCTTATGCCTAAACCCACAGGTTTGCATTTCTTTAGGCAGCTGTGGGTGAGTTTTTATAGCCCTGGGGTCTTGGGGAGTCACTCTGTGCCCCGTCTGATATCAGCTCGTGCTTCCACTCCTCTGCACTGCATCGTGTGTTGCCTCTTCCGAGGCCTCTGCTGTGATCCCATGTCTGTGCTCCTCTGCGCTCTGTCATTATCCTGGGATCATAAATATTTCATCCGATGCAGAGTAACTACTTGTTACTACTGCCCGTATAAATATTACACTTAAACCACATCGTTATGCGAAGATAAGCAAAAGTAAAATAAATTAGGCGATAGCCACCTGGTCATTAGGAAAATCGCTGCTGCAGCTAAAGCAGCTGAAACGAAGCTCCGGGCTGGGCAACGCAAGTGTAGGCAAGCCTGAAACGCTTGCTTCCTGCGGCCGTGCAGACTCAGCACAAAGTTCGTGGCCTATTAGTGGCACCAGCAACGCCGTGTTTACTGGACTACGAGGCTCAAATGTGATGAATGAGATCATTATTTGGATTTACCCATGTTGGCTGGAGACCAAGCCTGGTGACGCGGGGTGTCCGTTCTGGTTTTAGGATCCTAGCAACACCTTTAAGTGTCGAAATAGGAAAAGAAATACTTTGCCTTTACAGAGGAGATCTACATTGGTGTACTATTAGCAGGAAAGTTGAACAGAAAATAAGTTGATCTAACTGAAGTAGATAATTGCTGTCATTATTCTAAGCCATATGTATTCTATTCATCTTCGTGATAGTGCTGTGAAAAAGCTGTTGTCCTCCTTTACAGATAGATACTATTTACCTACAGTTGCCCTCTGATTCCTCTGTAGTCAATGGAAAGACATTGCTACCTCCATTTTACTCCACCTGAAGCCTGAATTGCCCTCTAAAATGATTATTTCTCTTCACGGACTAAATAGGAAATCCTGCACACATAAATTTAATAAATCTGAGCCAAAGAGATTAGAGATTTGTCTGCAGCAGATGAGTTTCCGAGCCTGTGCTTTCACAGCTGTTACTAGTAACTAGCTTAGCTTAAATTTATTTTGTATATGGTCTATATAGGCGGCTGCCGTAATTTAGATTGTGCTGTTACTATACCCCAAATGAGACATGTCCACAGAAAGCCCATGACTAAGTGTGGAATTCCGTTCTCATATTTCAGGTGAGAAGATAATGCCCTAATCAGTTCTCATCCATGTAATGCGGTCAGTGGCACTACTCAATTCTTTTCAGTTTGGCTGCCACTCCAGACTGTTAAACCATCTGCTGGCGGCAGCCGAAAACGTGACAGTATAATAATAAATTACTAGAAAAAGTTAAGATGCCTCACATCTGCTCTCCACCAAGCTTGAGCATCTTCCCTGTATTGCTGTTGTGTCATCTCGTGACATAGTAAGAGAAGATGCCTGCTCTGAAGTTCTTGCAAATTCAAATCATTTGCAGCTGGACCTGCATTCCAGGCATCCATCCTCTTGTGAATTTTAGGCCTAAATAGGGAATAACAATAGAGAAGGGAGAAGACAAGCACAGGAGAACAAATAGCTTCTTAAAATACTCTAAGAAGTTCCTGGCACACGTAAAGGCCTGCATCTCCTCATTGTTCGTTATGATTGATGAAGAAATACCTAATGATGGCAAGCAGAATTTTGCAAGACAGAAATAGAAACTGCTACCTTTTAAGAGCCACATGTCTCTGTGTCCTGGATTTATGTTCTGCATAACGTTTTAATCAAATAACAGTTTGCTTTGTAGCATGGACCTCGTTGGTTAGTGCAAACAGTATGCAAACATATTCTAGATAAGATTATGCAGCTCTGAAGGTGCTTGTAGGCAGACACTGTTGAGAAAATATACACATAATATTTACTTAATACATTCCTGGAGCCTCCTTTTGGTGTTATTAGTCTGTCATGAAAATCTGCAAACATACACTTATCAAAAACTCTCTGCAAAACATTAGGCAGTTGGTGAAGTCAAATACAGAGGGGTGGATGCCATAGCAGAGCACAGTTACTGGTTGAGCTGTGACTTAACTTATAGCCAAGTGCAAACATAATTAGATTAGAAAAAGTCCTGAACCAGACGCAGGAGGTGTAGCTTGCTTGGAATGCAAAGACAAACCTGGATCCTATCCTACTGCTTCAGTCTCCTGAAGTAAACCCGTAGGAGACAGAATTCCAGAGCTGAATCCAGGTTAAAAGGTGTAAAGTGGCCTAGTCATTGCCACAATGTTCTGCTCGGTATTTCCATACAAACTTGCACAAAATGACATGATCTAAGAGAAAAGACTTCTGGAACACAGGGCTCGTGGAGGTTGGTATGGCACTAATTTGGGGGATTTCTAAGTTTTTCTCTAAGTTGATTTCTAATTTACTTTTCTAACTTTGAGTCTAAAAATCTCCTCTTAAGACATGATTTCTCTAAGCATAATAATTGATTTCTTCTACATTCTTAATTTCTCTCACGTACATGGCCCCAGCAGTTTATTACACTGTGAAGAGGTGAGGGAGGAGCAGTCAGCACAGATCCCTCTGTAGCAGATCTCCCATGATTTTAAGCCAGCTCAGTGAAATTCCACTGGATCTGAGTCCACCTTGAGCAGAAATATGATCCTTGTAAATAAACATGAAATAATATAATGTAGTTATAATTACTAAAAGAGTACAAACATAATAGCAAAGAGTGTAAATACCTAAATACTCCAGTAGCCATCACTATATAGTAAACCAACTGGATTTGATCCTGGGGAGTATCTTCCAGAATGTATTCCTATGAGTCTTGTTCTGCCACAAATCTCTCATCCATCCATCCATGAAAATCTATTCTTGCAGATCTAGAATTAGAAGACATTTCTCCCTGTTTTCTCCTTGCAACAGTAGTGTTCATCGTTCACTCTGCTGCTTCTCCTCATCTCTTTCTATCTCCTGATTAGACCTTGGGGCTGCTGGTTTGTGTTCCCTAGGACCAGCAATATTTTTCCTGAGCTAGCCCCAGTAGAAGTGGTAAGCAAGCTGTATTTTAGCTTATTTAAATTGGCAAGCACCAGCTATGACATGGTGACAGCTGAAATAAGGAGCCAGTGGGCTAGCAGTGGAAACCTAATTAAAAGAGAGCATCATGGTGGTAGCTAAACTGGGATACCTGCCATGAAAGCACCTGGACGTCTGTCTAGGAATGGGCGCTCAGGTTTATGTCATACTGTACCAGCCTGGAGAATTTCTGAGGGGTTACTTGGATGAGCTGGGGTGGTTTGTATGGACCAGTGCTGTTCGGAAAAGATGGGAGAGTAAAAGACTGTGTGCCTGTCCCCAGCTGACATGTTTAACCTAATGCAGAAAACTGAATTAAACCTGTAGCTGTCACTGTCTCATCCCAGCATGGTGACCAGCTGTGACTGACTGATTATAACAGGCTGTTTCCCCTTTTTAAAGGTATTATTTATAGCGTTATCTTTTAGAGGAAGGTGTGAGACTGGTGTATTTGGCTGGATAGCAGTGTCAGTGTGTTCGTCTACTACAGGGTAGAGGTGATGTTTCTAATCAAGCTAGGGCTGAATGGACTTTCCAAGAGGAGTAAGGTGAGGTTTCTAAACAACTTAAAGGATTTGGTTCAGAGCAGTGATTAATCAGTCATTAAAAAGCAATTGCAAATGCCATTACTTTCTGTCCATCTCTAGTGTTTCTCAAGCATGCCCCCAAAAGCTCGACACCATTCTGCAGGTTTAGCAGTAATTTGAATGCAACAAATTGTACCTGCAAAGCACAGATGTTGAAAGCTGAAAAATCTGAAGGTGCCGTATGTTTCCTGTAATTGAAAGCAGGTGCCCTGAAGGAAGCAGAGATTCTGTTTCACTTTATGAAGTATCTAGTTGGCAGAGCAGGCAAAAAATACCCTCTAAAGCTTCATTCGCTAGGACTGGATAAAACAGATTAAAGCTGTTGTTTTATGATAGCTCTAAGGGGCTCCAACAAGGGATCGGGGTCCTGTTGTGTTGGGCACCATAGACAAAAGGAATTAAGTCGCGGAACTGCATGCATTTAAATGATGGGATGAAGGGGAAGGCCGTAGTAACCCTGCTTTGCTCGGCACTGAAAACCAGGCCTGGCATCTCCAGCACTTTGGGTCTATCCCACTCTGCCTTGGGATGGATGTTGCATCCCAGGTCTGCGTCTCCCAGTTGCCCCAATTCTGAACACTTCTGTCGTTGCTTCGGTGAGTGCTCAGTATGGTGGGCTACCAATCTACTGCCTCCGTTGTTGTATACAAAGAATCCAGGCCTAAAAATGCATAAAAGCTATGAAAAAGTATGCTTTCAAGGATGACTTTTTGGGAAATGGTCTGTAATGTGAATCCTGCAGGATGATGATTGGGAAGAGAAGTGCCCGGTGTGTTCTAGCTGTGGTTCCACCTGCAGATTTCACAAGGCTTTCGGGAGGGCATTTTTGTGTGTCTGTGCCTCAGTTTACTCATGGACAGTGGTAAAAGCCCCAAGGGTCCTCAGAGAATTATTCAGTTGATGTTTGTGGGGCTTTTTGTGTGTTTTGTGGTACTTTTAAGACATGTAAAAGCCAAATGTTATTGCCCCATGGAATTTAGCTGCATTCAAGCTGAGCATAGCTTGTGGGTGTGGGTAGTATTTGATACTTAGAAAAACAACATAACAGAAAAGCACCCCAAAGCGTCAAAAACTTACTAATGCTGCCAGCCAGCTTTGCAGTGCTGCAGGTTTGAGCAAGCCAGGACTATTTCCCCTTCCGTTCTGTGTTTCGGTAACTGTAGCAAGTGTAGAAAGAGGAAACAACTTTGATCAAAACAGTTTGCAGCTCTAATGAAACAGATAGCGCCCAGCACAGAGCATCGCCGTGCAGTTATTTCATCTCCCCCAAAATACTTTTGTCAAGTTCTGAAGGTGCTGACTGACCTGTGTGCACCAGGCTCAAGGCTCTTCCTCTGAGTCTTCAACTGCCCGTTAGAGACTCTGTAGCACTTTCACAGTACTCTCTCTTTCTCTTTGGATTGCCCGTGATTGTTTTTTTTTTTCTCCTTCAGTAGTAGGCAGACATTTTCTAGGAATTTTTCTCCTTTAGCCTGTCGAACCACTTGAAAGAAAGAAGAAATATCTTTTGTCCAAGTTGTGACAGAGATCATAGATTTGCCTAGAAAATTGAGATTTATGTTTACCGCCTTTCACTAATGGCCAGGAATAGATAGGAAAATCTGCATTCCCAGCAAGTGGAAGAAAAGGCCTAATTTTCAATAGGTATTAGTCAGGTTTTCATTCTTTTTGACAATCTTATTTAACTGATTTAATATTGGATCTCAGTTCCAGCCAAAATTTTAAAAACTAGGAATTTAATGACTGTCCCCATCATTTCTCTCCGTATGGCTTCCTATACATGAAAGGTCAATGTCAGTCAGACTGTACCATTTGGCATGAAGATGAATATAGAAGCTAAAGAGGATTTAAAAAATACATGATCTGGCATTTGAAGCTGAAGTCTGGGAGTTGAGTCCCGCTTTTATTCCTTTATCTGCTAGTGACCTAGCAGTTTGTCTCTTATGGGGTGTGTTTACAGATTTAATAGTCTTCTTGTCCTAACGTATGACAGTGGAGAAAGTCCTGCAGGGGTTGAGTCAGATTTTAGGTAGGTGGGAGAAGTGTCTGGGTGATGCTACCACTCTCCCTAGAGGCATCTATGTGCAGCAAGTACAGAACACGGAGTTAATGCTCTCCATACCTCACAGAACCCAAAAGAGGAATCCATTTACCTAAAAATCCTTGGCAAGGCTGTCTGGTCCCCTTGTTTCTTATTATTGACTGTAGAAAGAAGGGAAAGTGGCTGGGTTACTAATGTGGTACTTACTCAGGCTTCTGTAGCTCAGTGAAATCAGGCTGACTGTTAGTGTCCTAATTTTCCCATCTGTGAAACGTAGGCTATGTCTCACAGTGGAATCGTGATCCTTACTAATTCTGTGTTCAAAATATGTGGAGAAAGAAGGCAAACTTAAAAGAAAATGTGGTATACCGATCAGTGTGGTGTTTGCTCTATAAAGGCAATATACAGCCTGAAAGTATAGCGCAGATACATATTATAGAATCATGGAATGGTTAGAGTTGGAAGGGACCTTAAAGATCATCAAGTTCCAACCCCCTGCCATGGGCAGGGACACCTCCACTAGAGCAGGTTGCTCAAAGCCCCATCCAGCCTGGCCTTGAACACCTCCAGGGATGGGGCATCCACAACTTCCCTGGGCAACCTGGGCCAGTGCTTCACCACCCTCACAGGAAAGAATTTCCTCCTAATATCTAATCTAAATCTCCCCTCTTCCAATTTAAAACCATTACTCCTTGTCCTGTCACTACATCTCCTGACAAAGAGTCCCTCTCCGCCTCTCCTGTAGGCTCCCTTCAGATATTGGAAGGCTGCTATGAGGTCTCCCCGGAGCCTTCTCTTCTCCAGGTTGAACAACCCCAGCTCTCTCAGCCTGTCTTCATAGGGGAGGTGCTCCATCCCTCTGATCATCTTCATGGCCCTCCACTGGACTCATTCCAACAGGTCCATGTCCTTCCTGTGTTGAGGACTCCAAAGCTGGACACAGTACTCCAGGTGGGGTCTCACGAGCGCAGAGTAGAGGGGTAGAATCACCTCCCACGACCTGCTGGCCACACTTCACTTGATGCAGCCCAGGATGCGGTTGGCTTTCTGGGCTGCCAGTGCACACTGCCTGCTCATGTTGAGCTTATATGTGGACATAAACAGTATGAAAGTGTAGTACAGAAAAAGAAAGGAGTGCTAGATGTCTTATGAGCCATATTTCTTTGTGCAGTAATGCTTTTAGGTGTTACTGTTAGACATGTCTGGAAAGCAGTTAAATATTTCCAATCTTCGAAATACCCATTTTAATGTATCAGCAAAGGTGGGACACCTTTAGTTATGATTTGAATATTTGCAAGCAGTTTGGGCTCTGCGTAGTCCCTCTGCACCTGCTGACTTGCTCTTCTTTGTCTTTAGCTTCTCACTTTTGTTAATTGCATGAAACTTTCAATTGAGAAATACATATATATATACACACATATGTAACCTTATTAGGCATCGTTAAACAGTCAGCAGGCAGCCAGTCTGCAGAATCGACCACTAGTTGTTCTTACAAACATCATAACAAATGACAAATTTCCAAACTTCACAGCTTTGTATGAAATTAAGCCTGTCTAGATAAGCCACATCTTCATGTCATCCATTTGTCTTTCTCTGGAATCACACAAAACTCTCTTTGGACACGTATGAGCCTTTTACTCTTCTAGTGCCACGTGTTGTACGTTTTCCTCTGTCCATCTTGCCAGTTATGTGGCTCCAGCATAGGGTTTGAATTGTAGTGAAAGTATTAAGATAGTTAAAAAGATCGAGAGTATCACAGTAATTAGATTTTGGGAAAATGTCTGTCTTAGAGGATATAAAAAAATATTTTTTTTCTTTATTGACTCATATAGCTTGGAGATGATTTGTAAGTTTGAGCTGTTAACTGATGGTTCTTGGACTTTGAAGCACATTGTTATTTAGATAGTCTGGTGGTGTCTCACCATCTTATCTGTTTTTTAAGGTGCTTAAAAAGTTAAGTTGAACCTTTGGAATCAAACAGGCCAACAGCTACAAGTTAGTAGCTTTTGTCTCAGGTTGTTTGTAATTTAGTCTCTGTCTTTCAAGTTGTTTCAGTGAGAAGTGGTTCCAAACTACACATTTAGCATTCACTTGTGGGGTTTTTCTTTCTTTGGAAGCAGAGCTATAAAGGGTTTCTGAAAGGTTGACCTGATTGGTGCTCATGGATCCTACACTGAATACCAAATAACTCTAACAGCACTTCCTTAGGGGCTGCTAAAAGTTTTCTGTACTTCAACCACTGCGATGTGGTGTTCTGGATGACTGCCACTCTTATACCTGCATGTTTAATTGCATAGCTTAGGGAGTGGAGGGTGCTACTGTGTAGGAATGTTTCCCTTCAAATGTATGTTACCTTGCATTATTTTTCTCTTTTATGGTTTTGTCATGCATATATAATATCAGTTCTTCTAGACTAACTTTCCTGTGTTTATAGTATGAGCTGATTTTGCAATTTTATATAAACTACATAGAGCTTTCTCTTCTGTTTTCAGGTACAGAGAAATCAAGTATCTACTTTCTTAGGATGCCTAGGTTATCAGGTGCTATAAAATATCCATCGCTCATTCCTACGTGGTATGTTGTCATATGCAGAGAGCAAAAATCTCAATCCCTAATTGCCACAAATCACCATTTGTCACAAAGGACAGGTTTTCTGAACGAAATCTCAGATGATCTGGTGATGTTTAGCCTCTGCAAGAAAGTTGTTCTTTGCTAGTAAGTGGCTCATAATTTATCAAAACCAAAATACTTTGATACTCCCTCTCCTGTCACATAAGACTGAGCTGCTGCTGTGGTGCACGAGATAAGGTTATGCTGCCCCGGAAAAAGAATTCACTTTTTTTTTCATACTCTCTGATATTTCTGTTTCATCCCTTCATGATGTGATGGCTTTCTGTTGTCACTTCTCATTTCTGTAAGGTATTATTAATTGCTCCTGCTGCTGGTAGTAACAAGATCATGTGATAACTCAGGTTGGAAGGTCCCTCAGGAGATCTCTAGTCCAACCTCCTGCTAAGAGCTGGATCAGCTGTGAGGTCAGACTGGGTTGCTCAGGGCTTGATCAAGTTGGGTCTTGAAGATCTCCCAAATGGAGATTGCATAGTGTTTCCGGGCAGCCTGTTCTAATGGTTGACTGTCCTCATGGGGAAAATGCTGTTCTTTATATACAATAAGATACTTGTAGCTTATATCTGTTGCTTCTTGTCTTCCCACCTTTGTGCCATGCAAGGGAACTTGTCTTGTTCAACCTGGAGAGCAGAAGGTTTCAGAGAAACCTTCGCATACTTATGGGAGGCTATTGAAAAGGGAGGGCCAAGCTCTTATGTTGGTAGATTTTCCCATACCATTTTATCAATGAAGCTTGATCACTCTTTGAGAACAATTTGGGAGAAGGTGTTTTAAAGAAAAGTGATATAATTTCTGCCAATTGGCCACATGTGTGAATTTAAGGGATTCTGTCCCTCCTAGGGACTGTCTTTGACTTTTAAGTCTTCCTCCTAAGTCTTTGACCTCAGGAATTTATTCTTCATCGCATGACATGTTGCCTGTCTCACGACTGAAGCTACATACCATTGCTTTATTCTTTGAGCATCCATAATCCATTGGCAATCTGCTAATAGATGCAGTGAGACTTGTTCTGCTCCAGGTTTTCTAAACAGGTATAACAGGTTTCCCCCCTCGATTGCCAGCACTTGTGTATGCAAAAATAAGAATGGCTATCTCAATTTTTGCATATTTTCTCTCCAAAAGAATGTTAACTTACTCGCATGTTAACTTACTGCCTGAAGTTATACAAATTACTGCTACAAATGGTTAACACTTAAGGAAATGGGGAAATTGTTTGTTGTTCAGACGGTACCTATCAGTCTGGGTAGCAAGTATACAAAAACTTGTTGCATTGTAAGGCAGAGTAGCACCCAAAGGCAAATTATTGCATCCGTGTTCTCTCGCTATTTAATAACACGGTTTCTTTTTTTCTTAAGTCTGCCAATAAATACACATCTATTTGAGCTGATTTTTAAAAAACCATTTGGGACTATGCTGTTATTTCCTTGTTGTATATTTCCAGGTTTTTGCATTTTTTCCGTAATGTTAAGAGAGAAATAAATGCAGATTTCTAGTCAGAGATGACTCTCTAATTTGTATTTCTAAATCTTACATGACCCTGTTCCCCCAGCATGGCAAATTACCTTAGTCCTAACTGCAGACCTAAATGAAAGAAACTTCTATTGTATTTTATTTCTGATCAGAAGAAAAATGAGTGCATGTAGTTATTTAATGAAAAGAATATCCTTCTCAGTCCTTTCAAAGGACTTGCCACTTTTCTCATTTTTGAATGTTTGTTACTATTGCTAATGCTACTTGCAGTGTCTCCAGAGCACGCCTGCGGATTTCACAAAGACAGAACAACTTCTTAACCCAAAAAAAGTTTGTCTTCTGTATCTGGAGAGTCATGAAAGTAAGGAATGGGGAATAGAGAAAGGAGAGGGTTTGAGTTTTTATGGTAAATTATTTTCCAGGAGAGAGACAGGGGGCTTCTGTTCCTGGAGCAATGCTTGGTAGCTAGACTATCATGCAGTTTAACTTAAGATATGACTGAAAAAGAGGATTAAATCTTTTTTAAAAGCTCTTTAAACTTCAGCACTAGCTATGTAAAAAGCACATGAACAGCTTTACCAAACTAAATGTTGACTTAGCCTAGTAGCCTGTCTTCCACAGGCACCCATAGAACCTGTACTAGTAAAAATAAACAAAATAATAAAAATAAACAAAGTAATGCTCAAGGATTATTTTTTTCTTCTGTAGGCTCTCCCAGATGTTTTCAAAGTGAAACATGGTAACTTCCAAACCTGAAGTTGCACCTACATGTTTGTCTTAAATAGCTTTTGTTTGGTTTCTTTTCCACCAGGGAAGAATTCAGTAGGTCCTTCCAGGTCCTCATCTACTGTGCTATTTTGAGAGAGAAGAGCTAGATATATTTTCATGATATCACTGTTTGCTGCTACATTATTATACCTCCTGTACATTAATAGTGCTGAGCTATTAGCATCATCCCACACATTCTGTGTTTGCGCCAGCATGGTGAATCAGAAAAACATCTGCCTGGGAGGTAGAAATGTGTTTTTTTGTACGAATGCATAAACACAAACACTGTACACCTTATGATTTGAACTCACACCAGAGTGCACAGGAGACACCTGTGAATGTCTGTGGTTGGAAACTGGCCCTTGTGAAAATCCCGTGTGAGAGGGTTGGAAGGGGTAAGGTGTCTGTCCACATCCATGTTAATGAAGAAGAAAACTGGCAGAGTGGCGGCTTCCTTGGAGAGTAAAGCTACAGACGTCGTGACACTGAGATACACATGCTGTTATTTCATTAGCATTCGTCATTAATTTAGGTCAGTGTTGCATTGCCTGAACTTAAGAATCAGTGCAGGGGATATTTGAGGTAACATCGATCCTTCCATGTTAATTTTTTTTTTCCAATGGCCTTTTTTTTTAATTTTTGAAGTATTTTAATTTTGTCCGTTCAGGATGAATGGTATATGCTAAGCATGGCGACTCCTGATCCGTGTTCAGCTCAATGATATTGGTGAAGAGACTCAATACGGGGAAAAGATTACTTAAAATAAAGGAGGAAGTCTTCTTGCACATTTGTGCATTCAGAGAAGTGCGGCTACCTAAAGTTCCCAGGACACACTGAGCTTTTAGTAAATAACTTAATAGGCTCAGGGGTCACAGTGATCCTCCTGTTGATACTATGGAGTTTGCTGGGAGCTGACACCTCCACGGAAAAGCAGGAATGTCAGCAGATGAAAGCAGCATTAGCATCTTGACAGGTGCATGTAACAATGGCATCTTTGGACAGGTTTGGAAGTAAACCAGGCTCGTGTGTTTCTTAAACTTATTTTATGCCACAATTACTGGAGTTTTTAAAGTCCCAGAGCTGGCTGCCCGGACTTTCAGGAAAAGCCCAGGGCTCTGTCACTCAGTTCTGCCCAGAGGTTGCATTATTAAGACTAAGCTGGGCACAGATTCCCCTTCCCTCTTTAGTCTCAACCCTTTTATTGTTTTAGGCATTTTTTAAAATTGCATTATATACCAAAATAGAAAGTTCATCAGAAACCTTGCAGATAAGAAATCTTATAGCCGGTGAAGATGCTGTACAAACAGCAGAGTCGTAAGTATTTAGCAACATCACAGTAGCCTAGTTCCACATTTGCAATTAATACACGTCTGTGTTTGCATTTGTTATAGGACTCTTGACAGCACCAACATAACAAGAAAAACGAACAACCTGAGTAATAAATCTCTGGAGGCATTCAGCAAGTGCCATAGGGCTCATTAATCTTGATTATTCCCTGTAATAGATAACTTCACAAATCATCTATTCTCCCCAATCATGCACATAAGGATAATGTATATATTATAGCCTTCTGTACAGTAAAACCCCAAATAGAATTTCATTTCTTAAATATAAGTCTTGACAAATGCAAGACAAATATTTATAGAAAAGGGATGGGTATGAATAACAATGAACTGGACTGAAACAAGTCAGGCAGAGACTGTTGTGAAAAGAAGGGAACACCTTTTCTGGGTTTTGGGTTTGGTTCTGCACACAAACACTTCATGATGTCTTTATTTGAATCAAGGAATTCATTTATTTATAGCCTGAAGTAGATGGGATTTTCTTTCTGAGAGTTTTGGCCGGGGAGATAAAGGAGTCTGCAGCTGCAGCCTTCATGCATGCTCTTTAAGTAATGTAGACAGAGCGAAATAGGAGCCGCTGAGAAATATCCTGAATTCCAAACAATTTTGTATTTATAATTTATACTACTGATTCTTTCTTTTTCTTGTACTCTTCCCAAAGCCTTCCTTTGAAAAGCACCAAAGTTAGAGAAAACGACAGTTCTGATTTGACGTGGTCTTTACCTGTTTGTCAGGTTTTCTCAACTGCAACTTAAATACGCCAGTGCAGCATAAGAGATCTGTGAAAGACATCACATTTAGAGTAAAACTATACAGGATCCTTTTGGTACGAGAAATAGAGATGCTGTAATACCCATAGTTGACACTGGACTGCAAGCTGTGCTCCAGCTCAGAAATACCTTGGTTATCTTAAAGCTAATTATGAAAAGAAAAGAAAATATAGGAGACACGTTAATTTTTTAAAAAATGTAGAAAATATTCTGGGTTTAATGCAATTGGTGCTAAAGAAGGACAAGCAAGTGGAGTAAGGAGGAAAATAGAACTTTTTTTCTTTTTCTTTTGCGTAGAAGTGAACCAGTACCTTTTCTATCTTCATAATTGTAGTGACCTTAACCTGATGCTTAAAGAGTAAGTTCTGCTGATTGAAGTTTCAAAAGTGCAAGGCTGTATTCACAGCTGATCCTTCCTCTTATACAGTATGAAGCATGAGATCTGATTGCCCTCATCTTTGCCTGCAACCCCATTTTGCCACCTTTCTTCTCCCTCCCTCCATGTGTCCAAATGCTCTCAAAACCTCAGGATTTTGTTCTGTGACCTGGGGCACTAAAATAGCAGTTTTGTGTGAGTGGAAAGGAATTAAAAGAGTAACAACTGAACCGCTTTAAGGGAGGGTTTCCTCTTCTTGTTCACTGTCCCTCCTCCATCCTTTGTACCGAGTACTCAGGTTTCATTTTCCTTAAAATTCGATAGAAAAGAGAATATGTGTATAATCTTTCAGAGCTGAAATAAGAACAAACTGAGTTTTGGATCCATTACTTTTTCTAAAATCTGCTGTGCACATCACTTGAGCAATTCTGCCGCTTTAATTCTTTTGCCTGTGAATGCAGTACACATCTATAAAATATCTTGGTCCTTTAATAGCCTACATTGTGCCCCTGTTCCTAAATACGTACACATTAATCATATCCACAGGCAAAATACCTTCTGGCACTGAGGTGAAGAATGGGTCTTACCTCTAAGAAGTTTTAAAAAGGGGAGAAAAAAAATGGAAAATGTTCACTATCTTATAAGTTTGATTAGATTGATTCAGAATCTTGTAGATTTGGTTTTTGCGTTTAGACCCATTTTTCTTCAGACCTCTGCAAAGAACTTTCTAAGACAGTGTCAAACAGCAGTGCATTTTGGTTTGAAATTTTTCTTTGATATCAGCACACTCTGGTAGTTTGAAGCACAGTTTCAGAATCAGGATAAATGAGTTGTATTCCTAGCTGTCTGAGAAAAATTCAGGTAACTCCCTTATTCTCTCTTGGCCTCAGTTTCTCCCTGTATAAAACTATATTAATAATGCTTCACCATCTTTGTAAAATGTTCCACAGTCCTCTGATGAAAGGAATTATTTTAAGTTCAAAGTGTTACTCTTAATGAAAGAATGAACTTGCTTATTCTTGAAGAAATACATTGCATAAACATCAAAGAGCTGTTTGTACCAAGTGTTAGTCTGCCATAAGGTGCTCCTGTGTCTCAATTAGCAGTATCGTCTCTTTCACTTTTCCATGAAAAGGAATTTATTTGGTGATCTGGGTGGCATGTGATACAATTCCATGAATGTCAACGTGTGCAGTAGAACTAAGTGTGGTGATTGGCATTAGCCATAATTTCCTATTCTGTCAAAAAATTAGCATGCCAATGGATGCAAAGTGATGTGCAGTCACTTGTAATCGTTTTCCTTCCACTGCCCTGCCTGGTTGATTTCTCCAAAGAGCCAGGAGTCAGCACTGGAGAGCAGCTTGAGTTCTGCAGTTCAGGTTGTGCCTGAAAGGCTTACTGGACTCATCCTTAGGTAACGCCACTTGCAATCACGTCCAAAAGTGGCAGTATCCTCATCTTTTGTTGGGGGAGATTATCAAAATGTAGGGGTTGTTTCTTTAGAAGCTAATGCAGGTTACCTGTTCAGGTAACAAATTATAGTGGCTGACCACCAACAAAAAGGCATCAAGCAAGTGGGAAAACATGATACATTCTTTAATGGATTAACACACATTTTAATATTTTTCGTGCTTGTTGAATTTTTCTACCTCCGGCTAGTCTCAGCTCAGCCACATGAACTTGGTTACTTCTCTGGCTCTTCTCTCTTTGATAAAATGCAGAGCGACAGCAGCCCGTCTGCTTTCTGCATTTACCCAGTGCAGCAAGTTATGGGTTAATACCTCTTCTCAAAGAAGTGCTTTTTTAGGAGGCAGCTGGAAGATGAGGAGGGAGAAGGATAACACAGTAGAGTAGAAAGTGGCCCTGGTGTAACTTGCACCTCATCTGGGTTAAAGGAACAAAAACCAAGAGGGTTCATAGTGACCCTGAACAACGTAAGTCCTGAACGTTCATGTTGCTTGAACAGCACCAGTTCTGACTCTGATACTCTTGGGTTTTTTGCATCTTGAAAAGGCATTAGAAAGCCTTCTCTTCTTTTTTTATTTATTTTGTTGACATAGTGGTACAAAAGGGGATAGTGACCCTTCTGGTTTAAACGGGGATAACTGGGCTTAAAACGGCAAAGAATTGAGTTCAACAAGGCCAGAATATGAATATCGGGATGACTTTGCATCTCTTTAACTGATGATGGAAAGAGAGAGGACAGTACTGTATTAAGACACTTCAGTTCAAGTACATGAAGGGTTACAAGGAGAAGCCGGTCCCTCTCCAGGCCTTGTTGAGATGGAACTATAAATACAAATAAATAAGTGGCCAGGGCATTGCTGGAGGGGTCATTTCCATTTTCCAAGATGACATCTAGTATTGTGAGGAGGCAGGACTTAAAAACACTTACACTGGTGTCTCCTTTTACCTGAGAAAACGTCTCCGTAAGCACTTTGCCAATAGTCCCATGCTTGCTTCAGTGAGATCAAGTGACCAAAAACCTGTTCCCAGTGTAAACAGAAAAATACATTAGCTGGCTTATTTTTAAGTTGTTTGGAAACTTGACAAGTGAAAGCAGCTCTAAATGACATCCAGATTCAAAAATATGTTACTCTGAGTATTGGAAATAGAAGTTGTAGTTGTGACAGACTCCCAGTGCTCACATCTCCAGAGCTTAAAAGATGAGAAACACATGTTTAAACTCAGATGTCCAATTTAGAAATAAATTCATACAGGCTCTCAATCACTAGACTAGGACCTGTGTTATGGAAAAAAAAAAAGTTTATGTAATGCTGTTTCCATTATAAATAGAGACTAATTTTCTTGAAAAGACTCTTAATACTAAGCAAACAAGTAAGTTTAGTACTAAAAAAATTCTCAGTGCTTCATTGCCTTGGGTTTACAATATCATTTGCACGTCAAATTATATTTCATCTTATGATTTAGTAATGCCAGAAGAATAGATCTAATTCTGTGTCTCATGATACCCTTAAAGATGGAAGATTGCTTTCCATGGAGTGTAAAACTCAATTTGTAGTCATGTGTATAAAACATGACTTTATGGCAGATTAGCTTGCTGTAGATTTAGTTCTCTCTGACAGTGAATTGAAAAATATTAGCATTTCACTGAACACAATATTAATGGCAAGAAGAGAGCATTATTATAACATAGAAAGTAGAATGGGAATTTTGAAAGTAGAACCAATAAGCAGAAGAAAATGTATTTAGAGATTTGCAAGGAGTTTAGATAGAGTTGGTTTAACTTTTTTCTTTTCTTCCTCTTTTGGTTTGTTTTTTTTTCGCTTCTCTGTGAGTCATTTTAAGAAACAAAAGAATATTTGCAGTTCATAGACTGACCTGCCACTGATTTTAAAGAAAACAATGATTACAATGCTGGAAAACGCCTTTGACCCATGTCTGTTTCAGATGACTGTAGTAAATCTGAATTTTAAAAATTTTTTTAGAGGGTTCCTTTTTTTGATTTGCAAATGTCTTGCTTAGGGGTCAGATGTGGTGTTTGCTTTTTCCGGTGCAAGGAGAAGGTATAAGCAGAAGATGAGAGTGATGGTTTCGATGCAGTTGTTATTTATGGTAGTGTGATGGTGGTGTCAGTTGGCTGAAGCGGGTAGGCATCACCTCCCGGCTGTGACCAGGCTGTCCCTTGGCGTGAGGAGTATATGTGTTAAAAATGGGCCCGAGCCAATTAACGTACCACTAAAATCATTACATCCATTTGTTACACTGAGGACTTTAGTTGAAGAGATGGAAGAAGGAAAGAAACAGAAAAAGAAACCCAGTAGACACTATAATTAAATGGTGTTCAAGAGGAGAGTGTTTCATGGAGAGTGCTTCATACTATTCCGTATCCCACTCTTGAATTTTTCCAGCATATCTTATATGGATCTTCCAGAGAGATCCAACGTGTTTATACAGAGTCTGCTTCTATAATGTGACTGATAGTAATGCAATTCTTTATGCCTAACTCAAAGTCAATATATTCCAGATATAAATGATATCTGAGGGCATAAAAAGCACTGCAACAATTTAGCTGCAGTTGTAGAAAGGTTCCCCATGCGTCTATTTTAACAGGATACTTTTTATTTATTAATTGTATTCATTTTAATTCCATAGAAAGTCAAATAAAAATGTGTGAAAATGGCATAATTATGCTTTGATATTTCTGCAAAAATAATAACTGAATTCGATCTGCTTTTAATCTTTCAAGCTTTTCATTGTATCTGTGCCTTATTCCTATAGTTATCTTTTTCCTTATTCAGTTCTCTTTGATTAACAGGCAGTGGGGGTCTACCTGCTTTCTTGGGTTAGGCAGAAGCTCTGCTTTCTTTTAAAATAGCTTTCAGTGTGATTACAGTTCCTTTGTTTCCATTTAGGAAAGCATTTAAGATTGTAAATGATGTGCTAAATTGTACCATTCTCTACAGAATATTTTCCACATATTCCAAAGGTTGAAAATTATGACAGTGTGCTTGTTCTTAATTATGCACGCTTATATTAATTCATATTTTCACTAATTTTCTTTCATTTTTAGCTACAGCTTATACTGTGTGGACCCAGTCCTGCAAATACGCATGCAATTAATTTTTCTTGCCAGAATTGGTTTTGTTGCTACTGCTTTTTGCAGTCTCCATAGAATCATAGAATGGTTAGAGTTGGAAGGGACCTTAAAGATCATCAAGTTCCACCCCCCCTGCCATGGGCAGGGACACCTCCCACTAGACCAGGTTGCTCAAAGCCCCATCCAGCCTGGCCTTGAACACCTCCAGGGATGGGGCATCCACAACTTCCCTGGGCAACCTGGGCCAGTGCTTCACCACCCTCACAGGAAAGAATTTCCTCCTAATATCTAATCTAAATCTCCCCTCTTCCAATTTAAAACCACTACCCCTTGTCCTGTCACTACATCTCCTGACAAAGAGTCCCTCTCTGCCTCTCCTGTAGGCTCCCTTCAGATATTGGAAGGCTGCTATGAGGTCTCCCCGGAGCCTTCTCTTCTCCAGGTTGAACAACCCCAGCTCTCTCAGCCTGTCTTCATAGGGGAGGTGCTCCATCCCTCTGATCATCTTCATGGCCCTCCGCTGGACCCGTTCCAACCGGTCCATGTCCTTCCTGTGTTGAGGACTCCAAAGCTGGACACAGTATTCCAGGTGGGGTCTCATGAGCGCAGAGTAGAGGGGTAGAATCACCTCCCACGACCTGCTGGCCACACTTCTCTTGATGCAGCCCAGGATGCGGTTGGCATTCTGGGCTGCCAGTGTGCACTGCCATCTCATGTTGAGCTTCTCATCCACGAGCACTCCCAAGTTCTTCTCCTCAGGGCTGCTCTCCAGCCATTCTCCGCCCAACCTGTGTTTGTGCCTGGGATTGCCACATCCCGGGTGCAGCACCGTGTCCTTGGCTTGGTTGAATTTCATGCGATTTGCACGAGCCCACCTCTCAAGCCTGTCCAGGTCTGAGAGGATGTGCTTTGCAACATATACCACATACAGCAACGTGCACTTGCTGTGGGACGAAGCTTTGTTTAGAGTCAGAATAGGGCCAGAAGTGATGGAAGGGGAAACTGGTTGCAGCCCCCTAATGTTGACTGGTTTGTAACTGGGCGATTGGGAAGAGCAGACCTGGCAACACAAAGGCTGGCTCAGATGGCCGGGCGGTCTCAGGAAGCTGAGATGCTTCTTCCCAGATCTGCAAGTAGCTGCTGAGCTCAGAGTTACCACAACCACATTGCTAGCAATACCTGAGCTCCCCAGTGGAAACCAGTCACCATGGTGGTGGAGCCTCAGATGAGCAAAGTGAGTTGTACGGGAAGACAACAGGGGCACACGACTCCTCTTTCCCAAGCCATCCTGCTGTGATGCTTATTTTACAAGCTGTCATAAAAAATATTTCTAATCTATACAAGATGGACTATGTTGTTCTTTAATCTCATGGTGGTATCCTTGTCTTTGGTGGTAGCATAGGAGGTTAAGTGGGTTTACTTGGAGGTAGAGTCTATCTAGACTGAGAGTTTGGCCCTAAAATTTTGTCTTTAAAATAGTTTCTTCATTGCCAACAGACTTCTGCTTACCATTGCAATGAAGCAGAGATTTCAAGGAGGAGACAGAGGGACCTGTCTAGTGTGACTTTCTTTCTCTGTCCACTTATGTCCCCTACCTCAGGCAGAGGTGGGGGGTGCACACAACTTTTCCTCTATGAAAACCTCAAAAGTAAAATAAACTTTTACAGTTTGGCATGTGAGTTGTACACAGTTGGGTGCGTGCCCCACGCAACCCATCACTCACGTTTGCAGTGCACACATGTGCATCACGGCCCTGTGGTTGCTCTTTGGCTCCGTGACCCAAGTGCAGCTGATATCATCACAGCCCTCAAAACCAACCTGCTCGACATCGTGTTTCCCAGCTGGGGTTTGTCTCCTCCTTCTTTGTGCCCAACACAGCCGCTCCCTTTGCACATCCCCAACTATTTAAGTGGCACCGTCTGCTGTGGCAGTGGTAAAAATGCATTTCTAGAATAAACAGGGACAAAAAAGATGGGGTTGCTCTAGAAATCCCAAGGAAATAGAGACTTAATGACATCTTAGCCTTGATGGGACCATAGTGATACCAGTTGTTAACCCTCTGAAGCAAAGTATTTATTGAAATGTTGAAATTTATTTTAAGTTGAACAGGCCAGTACAAATACTGAGGGTTTCCTGTGGTTTATCTGGCTTACTGACGTGCTAAAACTGAATCAGCCAAGCACACCTGAGAGCTGTAAATAGGTCGGGTCTTCAAAAATACGTCTTATTCCATTGCAAGAGCAGTGTCTTTTTGCCTCAGCTTTTAGAAAAGCTCGTATCACTAAACATGGTTTTCTGTCTTGCATAGTTAACAAAAAGATGCCTGGAAAAGACGTCTTCAGTTTGTGGTGTGTGCTCTGTGGTACAGGAAAAGAATATCAGCGATGGTTTGTCTCTTAGCCAGGGCAAGGAAACCACCCTTAGCCATGCGGTGCTATTAATAAGAGCTAAGATGTTGTTACTGCATGGTACAACTTAGATATTTTTACTGTGTAGTGCAACAGAAGTTTCTTCTTTATATGCAAGAATCAAATTTTTCAGTTTTAAGTATTTAGAAATACATGCATGTATGCGTTTTTAAGGGCTCTCAACAAGCCTGACACAAGCACATTTTGTCCTAACACTTAATGAAATTTTGGCAGTTTTGTTAAGCACCTACGAATCACTTGAGGCTTTAAAGGTTATTTGTAGGAATTGCAAGAGGCATTCCAAATACTAAAAAAAAAAAAATAGATGTGGGCTTTAAATAGTTAATGAATGCACATCATTTACCTAAACAGTGTTTTTATAGATCTTTGCAAATATGACATTAATTAAGGAAAGTAACTAAAGCTGAAGTGCCACAGAATGTTAATCCTCAGCATCAGTAATTAGCTGTGGATGAGGATTTTTAAAAATATTTCCAGTTTATATCATTTTGTTTTGGAAGAAACACAAATATGTGGGTTGAATTATTAAGAAAACAAATGAGCCCTGAAAAAAAAAAAAAACAAACTCTTAAAGAGTGGATGAACGTAACAGTGCTATTGCAACGAGCCTCTGTGGGTGTGTGGTGGTAGTGACTCTGTAATGGAAGATAAATCTGAGATAACCCTGAGACATCCCCTTCCCCCTCTCTCTCTCCCCTGAGCCCACGCAGGGGGTGCTCTGTGTCCTTTGCTCCGCACCAGGAGAAGCGGGCGTCCATCAGCCCGGCCGAGGATACCGTCCCATCCTTGTGTTTGCAAACAGCCAGTGAGACCAGGTAGCGCAGGCAGCTCCTCGGTCATTAATTTGATTGTGTTTTTAACAAACTGGTAAAGGCAGATCTTTGAATCTCTCCCTCCTGCACACCCTGATAATTGTTTTGTTTATCTGCACAATTTTACTCGCCGCAGCGGGCAGTGGAAGGGCTGTCTGTATTGTTTGTTGTCTTAAATTGTTAAATGAAATGACTCAGAAGATTCAGGAAATTAATTTTTGTAGTCTAGATATATGGCGAAAAAAGAAAGCTTTGAAGTGGCTATGTCAGCGTAGCCCCTCTGAAATTCATGAATTGGCCTTTGCAAGATTTTCAGAGGCTTAAAAAGTGAGAATATTTTAGAATAGTTGCATCCTTTTTAGTTACCTATTGATATCTGAACCCTAACAATTCGTGTCACTCCAAGCTTTATTCAATGCACATTTTGTATGAAAATGAAAGCCAAGATACCCATATAAATACGACTTCAAGAGTCAGAGCTTTTAAAACAAAGCATAGCGTTATTATTAGACTCATATTAAAATTGTGATAATAGCCACTGTTACCTATTCTTTTTTCTCTCTCTTTTTTGTTTTTTTTAGGATGATTAATTTAACAGCTACTATTGAAATAGCCATAAACAATTTAATAAACCTAGTAAAACTTCAGATGCTTCTTTATTATGCATTCAAATAGGATTCTCAGCCTCTTGAGTCCTACTCTACACCCTTGAATGCTGCTAAGTAGTGCCATTAAAACAGCAATACGAGGAGACCATTCTCATTTATGTCGATTGTGAAATTGGGCTAAGGCACTGGTTTGGATTTAGTTTGAAAGAGATATGTTTCAATAATAAATGCTAAAGAAAATACAGAACAAACTGCAGCGTCTCTGGTACCAAAAGGTTCACTTTGTCCTGTTGACATGTGTTAATGCTGTCTCTGAATTTCCTGTGTTCAGCTTGAATGTGTGTTAGCAAATGGTAAAACTGGATCTTCCTACCTAGAAGACAGTCAGAATTGTGGCTAAAGAATGGTTTTGTCGTACTGAAATATCATTAATTTTTTATAGGTTGATTTCTTTCGAGATCTAACAGGTTTTGTTAGTTGAGGATGTTTAAGGGGAAAAAGTTAATAAAATAAAATATTTTGTATTGCATGCTTGTGAAGGAATAGTTTTTCAAGGTATTTGATAAAAAATTATATTTTGTCTAATCTCTTGAAATTCAGGCCTTAAAGACATTTCATTAGTTGAAACACGTTATGCAGGATCTTACATATTTTCCCCTCATTTTTGTGCTATATATTTACAGCTAATAGCTCAAGCTGCATGACAGCCAGGTGAAATGTGAGCCTGGGGTGTTCTCCCCGGGTGAAAAAAGTTGAAGCCATCAGCCTTTGATTTCTTGGTTATTTGAATATACAGATACGGGTGTATCGTTCAGAGGCGTAGTCAGGAGTCATCTTTGCAGTTGTAGAGATATGCAAGAATTGCACAGGAAGTGTCCTTTGGCTTAAATTTGTAAGGAGTCTTCTCTGGGGACTATGGGCAGAGGTTACTGATGAGGAGCAAGTGGACAATCTGGTGCACTGCTCCTGCCTCCAAGAAGTCAGCTTGCCATTCCTTTCTGACACCTATAGTGTTGCTTTGCATTTTTCAGGGGTTTTCTGCTTCAGTGATGAAGCTGGAAAACAGAGTTCACAATCAGTGATTGCAACAGACCCACTGCCTTTCTCTTTCTGAATAAGACGGTCAGGAGTTGCCGAGTTCTTCATCCATTTGGTTGAGAAAGTGGATTTTCAGAGATGGCTGCAGAACAGCGCTCGTGTCTCTGATAGACCCCTCCTTTGCTGATGAAATTTGTTGTTCTGCACAGTGACAAGCTGATTAAGAGCAATTTTCTAGAGAGGAAATAAAGCTACCTACAGTAGATGGAGAAGAGAAAAATATTAGGCTCTTGCGTGAACGTCCTTATATCAGTGGTTGTGCTCCAGTAATTAAATTCTCACAAACAGATGAACAAACAATCTCCAGGGGTAATGAGGCTCAGTCAATGAACCACAAGTGTTCACAAGTACTAACAATAAGAGAAAATACAATTGAAACCCCTGCATATGTGTTACTCAAAAAGCAAGTTAAGAACTAATTAAAGGGATTTCTGTTTTCCTCTGCATGCTCTGCATTTAGAAATAGATTTACAGAGCATATTCTCCACATTCCAGTATTCCAGGATTCTTAGATAGAAGCATGAAAGTTGAATTTAAACTTGTTTATTTTAAAAAGGAAACTTAATAAATTCAGTAACCCCCTTGACCAAAAGTTAGCACTAGCATTATGGGCTTCTTTTCAACAAACTTGAAAACCTGTAACCAGAGAAGTGAAATCCTTGAAATGCAACGTGCTCACCCTTTGCTTAGGATGCATGAAGTGCAGGCTCATGAAAACGTGGTCGTAGAAATTGAATACAGTTTCTCCCAACCTGCTTGGTGATAGCATATTTCACAGGCCAAAATGTAAGTACCTTTTCTGCTCTTCAGGAAAAATGATAACATATGCCATCACCTTAACTGTGCAATAAAGTAACTCAAATTGGTCATCTCTGTATAAAAGTGCTTTATGTCATGTTATATAAATATCTAGATTTTTTTTTAATGTCCTTTTTCTTATCACCTGTGACAGAGGGCTGTCCTCACCACTGTCAGAATTGATTTTTTCCCTTTGAAGTATTGTTTCTCAGTTCTTCAAAATATTTTTTCCAGCAAAAAAAGATTGGCAAAATGACCATTTCATATGACAAGTATAGATGGGAAGTTGACAGTAAATGGAATATCAGCTTTCCCCTTTGCTGCCGCTGTTGGGCTGAGAGAGTTAATCCCATCAATAATGACAGTCACGTTAGTTTTATTGATATTTTGAAATCTGTCTTTCCTTTCTCTCCGTGGTTCACTGCAACCCGCTCTTGGTTAGTGACCTGCCACATGCTACTTGGTATTTAAGTGCTGCATGTGTTACTTTTTTCATTTAAAATTGTGCTTTTAAGGATCGGGTGAAGTATCTTGATGAACACTGTCAACTGGTTAGATATAAATTATTTTTTCCCCTCTCTCCCTCAATGGATCCTGTGTTTAAACTGTATTCATCGGGGTGCTCTTTGGCTGCTGTAGATAGTGGAGATCACCAGTGGCTGATGCTTTCAACTGCTTCCAGAGCAATGGACAGAGGACCTTTTGGAGAGATTCAGTAATGCATCCGTAGCTGCAGAGAAGTCATGGTGGTTTGGATTGGGCCAACTGATAGCATAGTATTAGGTCCATGATAACCTTCTATCACCAACAAAGAGTCTGCTCATCATCTGTGGAGCCTGCAGCTATAATGTTTTTTTTTTTTTATTCCTCTATGGCAGAGCCAGCCATAATGAGTACCAAGGTCTTTAGCACAGTAAGGGAAAGTCCTAATGGTTCAAAAAAACAAGAGCTGAACTGCAGTTAATATGCAAAATGTCAAATGTGGTTCTGACATCCCAGTCCAGAAAAAGATTTCTTTCTGGGATTTAGTTTCATACTCATTCTCTCTCTGTAAACAGGAAGAGTAATTTGAAAGCGAAGGGAAGGTGCGTGAAGGTTCATCTCCGTGCACAGGGGCACGTGGAACTTGTACTGTTCGGCAAAAATGGGGTAAAGCAGGGGTTTGGTCTTTCGTTTTTGCGTTTGTTTTTTTTTTTTCCTGTCTTTTATTTTATTATCTGTGTCAAAATGAAATGTCTGAGTTCCTTGGGTGTAAGACAGACAAGTTTCTATCTGTCCTCTTGAAGATGCAGCCACACTGTCCTTAATACCATGGGAACTTTCATGTACTTCTCTTGATTGGGTTGGCACTATCTTTGGCAGAAACGAGGGGCTGAAGGACAGTATGATCAGGACATTGCTGTTTCCTCTACTGGCACCCAAAGATGGGCAACAATAGAAAAGAAAATTTAAGAGTTTCCTTCTCAAATGAGATGCTTTTTCCTACTCTCCATATTAGGCCTTTTTTAGATAGAAAGGGAAGAAAAAAATCATACTAATTTTTATAGCTAATCTATTTGCAAATTTAATTTTTACTATTTAGGTAATACTTGCTGGTGAGATGGCCTGGTGTGGCCACTGATGTGACCACTGATGATGATGTATTTTACGTCTAGAATACAGTGCTATCCTTAACCTTAGATTAAAATCTCCATCGTGGGCTATGGATATAGTAAAAAGGACAGAGAGACTGAATTGGTAAGGCACAGAGATTTCAGAATTGCAAAACACATTTTAAGAATCTAGTATTCATTGATCCAGTCACTTAAAGAGGCTTTCTGCAGCATGGAACATTGCCATAAAATGAATTTTTATGTATAACTGGTAATAATGGCCTAAAATCTGGCAAATTTAATTAGTGAATTTTTACTAATATCTTACATTTTAAAACAGTGAACTTGAGTAACTTATAAACTTGTCAGTAGATATCATTGAATAAAAAATAGTAAGTATAGTTGCATGAAGGTCATAATTCAGCCATATAAAAATTGTCCTTTATTTTTAATAATACTAGTTGCTGTTGTGGTGGTGTTCACACAAGAATCTCAAACTCTTCCTTAAATGTTAGGTAAGCCTCAAAATTCCCTTATGCAGTTCTGTAGTCATTTTTCACATTCTTCTGTTGTGGCACAGGGAAGTGAAGTAATTTTCCTTCTGCAAGAGCCAGAAATAGAACGAAGATTCCCCAACCAGTGACCCCGTTACTCACTCTCTTTGTGCTCATCAGTTACGACATAGTCGCTTATTGTCTTTGTATATTCTAAATGTTTTAAGTCTTTTCTGAACTGTTTGCTGTCTGGGGATTATATTATCGGGTGTATGGTATAGCTATGAGTGGGTATTTCATGGTCTGTAGGGAGTTTCTTCCCCTTGTATTTATATTTCCTTTTTTTGTTGTCCCCTTTTCTGCCCCCCCTCCCCTGAAAACAAGTTTCTAAGCATAAATAAGGCCTATGTGTTTTGTCCTCTTGACTGATGTACAAAGATGTTACGTGCTTAGTATTTTAATTTAACAGAATTAATTAAAAAATAAGTATTTTCATGACTTCTCCCTCCTATGAAGGAAATCCCCTAACCTGATACCTTTTTATCTTCCCTTGGAGATAGCCACCCTGACATCTTACTATATTGCTAAATATACCATTTTTGACAGCTAGAGGAAAATTTCGACTGTAACTGAGAGGTTATTTATGTACAAATAGGCGCCTCCGTCCTACCCGTCTGTGCACGCAGGCGCGTGGGCATGAGCTCTTTTACTCTCCCATCCTCCCACAGCATTCTTCCCTTGAAGAGCTCTCTATCTCTGAGAAATTAAGCCTCATTACATATCCAGCTCCAGTCAATCCTGTTATCATTAAACTCTTCTTGTGGGATGCCTAAACGAGCTAACTTGCATATAGCGTGCTGTTTTCCCAGCATTAAGCAGTCCCCATTTGTGTGGGTTTTCTTCTGCCGTGGAGCCGTAGCCAAGAAAGACAAACTTCCCTCCCACAGCACAAGAACAAAGCATTGTTTCCACTTTGCCTGAGATTATTTTTCTTGAGATAGTCCTACAGGGACCAAAGCCATTTTGCCATTACCCCATAGTGCTACTTTATGTGGGATTTATAATGAAATTGCCTCAACAATTTGGATAATGATGGAGCAACGCAATAATTGATGGAACATTTTGGGGTAGAACAATTTCCTTTGGGAGACATCAACTTTTGTATTAAAATTGTAGTCCTAACATAATACACTGAAACTTTAAATAATAATAATTAAAAAAAAAAAAAAATCATCTTTGACTGCATTACTTAGTGTCTCTCACTGATTTTAGTTTCTGGTAGTACTTAGAGCAAAATTGAAAAGGGCTCCAGATCAGGAAAAGCCATAGCTAAAGGTTTCTATCTCTGCTCATCAAATAATCAAGGAATTACGCTGTTTGTATAAGTTCCAAGATGGACATTAATAACATAAGTAATAGTTTTCTGTACTTTTCACTAAGCCAAGTTAAATGAGCTTGGTGAGACAGCTTTACATTATGCTAACAGAGAGAGGGAGAGTGTTTTATTGTGGTTTTTAGTAATTTCCCTCAAATTCTTAATTTAAAGCCTATTCCCTAAGATAGTAATATGTTTTACAGTGTCTATTTTTTTTTTATTGTCCAGCTAATGCTTTTTTATTTAAAGATCTCGGAACATCTGACTTCAGTTAGCTTATTAACAAGTAGTCTCAAAGAGCACTTAATGTAGATCAGATAATTATATTTACTACTTCTGGAATATGGTTTTCTTCATGTGTAGATCCAAAGGACCTAATGAAAGTGGATCGCCCTTCGTATCTCCAATTTGCAAACAGGAAAAGTGAAATTTAGAGACCTTGAGTGCCTCAGCCAAGACCATAAAGCAAGCCAATGACCTGATTCATATATGCTGTATACATTAAACCCTGTCTGAGTACTCAGGCTTGTTTAGCAGAACAGTCAATCTCTTTCCATTACAAACATAGGACTATTTGCATGAATGGATTTTTGTCATGCTAATTTCCAACACTTAAATTCTTTCAGGTAAAGCAGTCAGATCAATTGCTAACAAAGGAAAAAAACCAACAAACTCTTCTGAGAAAAAAAAAAAATTTACAGCTGAGCTGTGAATTCCTGGAAAGGGAAACTGAAATCCTTGAAAGCAGAGCTCCGCAGCCCTGGAGAACTCCTCGAGAGCGCTGCGTCGGGTAGATTTATCTACTAATCAGAGCAGGTTTTTTGCCGTGAATGCTGTAAAAAAACCTGAACTTCAGCTGTGGCTCTGACGCTTGTAAAAGAGATGTTGAGTTAAAACATGTGACATTACACCAAACAGATATGTTAAAAATTGTACTTAAAGGTTAATATAATAAAAGTGTAGTTCATGTGAGAGTGATAGAAATATTGATCATAAAAATAAGTAGTGGCCCAGAAATTCAACTGAAAAGAGGGGGAAAAAACCTACTTGATATATGAAGAATTTGAGTTGTGACACTAAGATCAATGGCTGTATTTTCACCCAGTGAAGCATGAGAGCTTCAGATAAGGGCAGTTAGTCAGTGAAATACTGACTGACATACCCTTTTACTGTTGGCATTTGGTCTGCAATATTGATCTCGCCTGTCACTGCCAACAAAGTATACTGAGGCTGTATTTATGTTCAGATAATGTTGTGTTCGGTGCTTTGTGAATGATTTCTAAAAGCTCAAGGTCTATAAGGAGTTAATTCTAGCATCTGCCTTCATTTATTTGATTGCATCTTTTATATTGCTACAAGCCATTATAATCTTCTGCCGATCAGTCAGAAAACAGATAACATGGTATAATCTGCACAGGTTCTTTAAATCTGAAGATTTCCCATTCCTCTGCTGAGAAACGGTGTACTGTAAACAACAATTATATAGCGCAGTCATTCTTTGACTGTCAGTGGTGGGAACACTGTTCCTGAGTGTACAGAAGGTAGCAACTAAACTGGTTAAAGAATAAATCTTTAGGAGGAAGGCCATTATTTCTTCTGTCGGTTTGGTAGAGCTGGAAGAGTTAAATTCAGAGCTTTTGGAAATAGTAGTGATATTACAGCAAAACATGTTTACTGAGAGACATACATCAAAAAGTTTTGACGTTTTATTTTCCTTTATTTTTTTCTGCTGGCTCCAGCTGAAAATCATAAATGAACAAAAATTTTGGTTCCACACCTGGAAAATTAACACTTGAGTCAGAAAGGCTGAGAGAATTGTGTGCTTGGTTCCCAAGTGTGGTGGCTTTCAGCTTTGCTTCAGCCACCTTGGCCAGACTGAGGGTCAAGCTCTCGCTCCATTGCAGTCAGGAGCTTTTGCATGTTACGAGTTATCTGTTGGCTGCTTCAAAAAGACAAAAGGATTTATCTAGAGAAGAGTAGCTCCATCCAAATCAAACTATTTTTCTGCCTTTCTGAGAGCATCATCCACAGAGCTGTAATTTGTTGTTCATTTTTCTCATGTTTGGTCATACCTACAGGACCCCCTATGGTTATCGTAGTCAGCAGACCCAACGTGGTTTTTATTGTAGCCTGGCAAACCTTAAACTTCAAGGGAAGAAGAGACAAGGAAAGAAAGTCAAGCCCAAGCAATGGGTTCCCTGCCTGCTGTGAAGGTCTGGTGTGCCCTGCTTAAAGGTAGACTGGGGTGGGTGAGGTGGCTCTATCTACACAGTGACTACTTATTTCTGGAGAAATAGTCAGGTGAAGTTGAGTTTTGTCATTTACCCAAAACAGCTTATGTCAGTCTTAGCCTTTGACCTCTCATTCAAGTTCATTTGCTTTCTTACAGCCAAGTAACTCTCTGGGTTAATCCTAGCCAGCAGAAGAAACATCACAAGAATGAGTAATGAACTTAGAGGCTAGAGACTTGGGAGCGATGTCAGGAGCAAACTGAGAAATTGCATCAGGTTTTAAGAAGAATGAGCAGTTATCATAACAGTAATTTAAGAACATAACAGTTAAGACAAAGTATTTGCATGCAAAATTCTGTACCAGAAGCAAATAATACTGGAGAATCACTTAATCTGACTGTGCTGCATCCCATACTGGTAATGAAGCAGTGGTTAAGCCACTGTGAACTACCAGCCAGCCAGCTTCACTTGTTTCTCCACAGCCAGTTAGGAAAAACCTGCAATTCAAGAACAGAAGTTTGATCTCATTTCTACCTGTCTTTGCTTCAGATTTTGTTTTCCACACCCCATAAAGTTTTGCGGTGAATACCAGATAGTGCCATCACGGGTGCTGAGTTTTATGATTACCCACTGAGCTGCATGCAAACACGAGCTGGTTTTTGAGTTATAACTGGGTGTTTCTCTGATGGGATATTTGAAGTTATGACAATACTTCAGCTTCTTTAAAACTCTAGAGTTACACTGTACATGTCGATTCTAGAGATACTGAAAGTGCTAAATGCATAGCAATGATATATTTTTTTTAAAGTAATGAGCATTTTATTTAAGCAGAGTGAGGAGCCACGGTTGAGGTACAGATCTACAGTATTACTCAGCTTCTCAGATTGGATTGTAGTGGTGCACCTCTTAATATGGATTTCGCTGGAGTTACTGAGGGAAGTGTGACCTGTGACCACCTTTTAGCTCAAAGATGGTGAATGAATATGGTCGTGAAATGTAATACAGCATATTGAAGAGAAGAAGCATTCCCAGGTGTTGGATGAAACCAGCTGATGTTCTTTTTGCATTCTCACCTCAGGGATGGGGATAAGAAAGTTAAAATTGGGAATTATGATGCTTTACTTATTAAGGCTTTTACAGTACAGATGAGTATGGGGCTAGAAGGGGTGTCTTCTGGATCGTAAAAAGCAATTCTTAGCACTTTGAGATTTCACCTTTTCCTGAAATGGGGAAATCGTTTATGCATATTACCAGTTGCTTCCTAAAAGACAAGGTATTTTTCTGCAATAAGCTTGAAAAATGAGACATTTTCAAACTTTTTGTTTCAGTCAATCAGCTTTGATTTTAAATCATGAAATTGCTTAGATGTGGGTGAGCAAAACCAAACACCTGTGAAATACATCAGTACTGAGCTAATGCCTCTCTGATATGAGCCCAAGTCAATCAGGATCTGGTGGTTGTCTAAAGCAAGCATTCAAAACTTTGAATTTGATATTCAAAAACCATGTTTTATTAGAATATATATTAAATGTCTTTTTTTTCCCTTTTTTTTTTCTTTTTTTTCCTTCTTTTCTTGAATGGCATAAGCAAACAAGATGGACTGGAAACCAAAAGTGGATATAAACTAAGCTCCACTTTTCACCATGAGTCTTGCGGGCTGAGACCTTGTAGTCAGCAGAGTAGCTCTCTGGGTTGTTGGAAAATTTCCAGAATCCCTTTCATTCTCAGTGTGTCTGTCCTTCCATCATGTCTGTAGCCTGCTCTTCCCTGTTGTTTTCTGCTGGCCCTCTTGTCCCTTGCTGCTTCTATCATGCTCTTGCCACAGTGGCTAGAAGCATCTCTCCCAAATGCGCTTTTTTTCACCCAGAGAGCTCTGTCTACCTGTTTACAGGAGCAGGGGAGCAGCCTGAGAGCAGAGATGTAGCCTGTTGCAGACACCAATCATGTGCCAAGAATCGACCCCTTGGCTCCTTGAACATGTCAGGAATTTGTCAGGGGCTCTTGCTCCAGCCACAGCGTGACCCCCAGGTACCCTGTAGCCAGTGATCACACGTTGACTTGACTCTTTCTTTCTTCTTGGGTGAGGGTTTGCAGCACTCTGCAAAGCCTATAAATTATTGGGAAGCCCCGTACCACAGATTTCAAAGTTTTTTCAGGAAGCACTTTCTGTTTTCAGAGACAGAAAAGGGGAGCAAGGGGGTATTTATGGGGCTTCAATGTATTCGTTTTTGCAGTTAAGGGTCCTTTGCGAATGCTCTCTTCGACACTCTTTGGGGATCTGATGCAGCAGGTGTGTCTTTGGACTTTGTTTCATTTTCCCTCAATCCATCTTTGTCATGATTTACGAAGAGAACAAAGGTGGTCAAGGCTGAATGAAACCAGATATCCAAAAAGAAAAAAGGTAGAGCACACTTCAGTAGCATTTTACGATGATATGATCAAACAAACTCATACACTACTACTGACATTAACGTGACGGCAATTTAAGAGCATTAATGATCTGTATCAGCATCTTCAGCAGCCTGCAGAAAATAGGCAAAAGGAAATATTAACATAGCTTGTTACAGGCTGACTTCTTTTCCCATTTCACTTTATTTTGACATTCTATGTATCCTGCCCACCGTGACTGTTCACCTTCTCACCATCATCTTTCCAGCTTCACTTAAATTTCAATTCTTCATTAAATGTTGCACTAAAAAGAATAATGCTGTTAAGTGTTTGGAGGGATTAAAGGTTGTTTTCAGTATCTAAGGTAGATCGAGCTAGTACTATAACCAAGACTAATGACTTTATTTTTTCTTTGTTTCTTTTTTTTTTTTTATATCCCTCTGATATATTTTGATGACTGTAATTTTAGAGGGCAATTTTATTGTCATAATTTAGAACCTGGGTCCTGATGTAAATATATATGCATACACACACATATGTAATATATATGTTAGTGTGTATATATATATACACATTTTTGCATGTGCATAAACATAGAAATACACAGAGTAATCCATGTCTCCCCTTCTAAGTGGATCTCTAGATATACTCTTGAGTTCAGAACCCATCATTTCTATTCTCCTAGGCACTGTAAAATTCATTAAGCTAAGTAAAATGGCAAATTATTTGCTGCTGTTGAAGGACATAGAAGCATGCTTGTTTGATTTTTGGGCTCTTGTCTATGTTGCTTACCGAGCAACGTTGCCTCTTATTAGAAGGGTCGTGATTTCAAAAGACTCTAATAAAGGCAGTCATATTATGTGTGTGTATTAGAGTGTAGCAAAAAGCCTTTGTTCATTTTGACTGCAGTGGAGCTGACTTAATGCCCTGTTTTGCAGCTGTTCTCTAACTACCACTCACTCCAGTAGTTTTTCCTTGCAAAGACCAGTTTTGTCCATCCCATGGGTTCATTCAAGAGTGTTTGCCGTGATGTCTTTTGAGGGTTTGCTGGCCTGTGACACGCCTAATGAAACAACTGGATATTTGCTAGTATAGAAAGCTGAGGAATATTTTCTGCACATCAATTTAAGAGAACAGCAGTAGTTTTACATTGGGGTTTGATAGGTCGGAGTATCTGTGCAAATCAGCCCTCAGCACATTTAGAGAGCAGAAGCATTCATGAGTTTACTCTTTGCATCTTGAGCTCCCTTGTTACAACTAAAGATATGCCAAATCATTTATTTAAGGGTTTAGGGAATGATACTCAAAGGGCTCAACTTCAAAAGAGCCTGTCATTTGATGGTTTGTATTTTGGCACCTAAAGAAGCAACCCTAGTATTGCAGATCATTCAGCATTCAACAAACTCAATTGATCTTGTTCGAATTGTTTGCGGTGAACACTTCTGATAACCTGACTGTGTCTTTCAGATGGCTAATTGGGTGCTGAGCAGGTTGGATCTAGCTTGGGCTGGTGAGCTTATGACCAGTGAAAACCCATTCTGGGATCTCTTGTTTTCCAAATGCAGCTTGTTGGTACCCGTGTCAGTGCACTTGGCAGGCTTCTAGGCTTTGCACGTCATCCTTTTCTCCATCGGTCTGCTCAGCAGGTAGTCCTTGCTCAATAGCTGATGGCAGACGCTAAAGGTGAGAATATGCTTAGACCTCCTCCCTACCCATACGCTAAGTATAAGCAGCTGGCAAGGAATCTATCATTCGTCCTGGGTTTGAAAGCTATAAATAGCCAGATCACTAAAGGTGTCACTTACAATAAGCCTTTGTCCCCGAAGCTATTTATGGTGTGGGCTTTGGCTCTGTACAGGTTTCTAGGATTGCCAGAAGCAATGTTAATCTACCTGTGGCAGTCAGGCTGGCAGAGCTGGTAGTGATTGCCTCTTCTCTTTCGTGTGTTCTTCAGTCTCCTCAAATCTTGAAACCTGTGGGGTTACTAGAAATTCATCTGAGTGTAAAGGAGAGCAAAATTTGGCCTCATGTTTTTGTCACCAAATAAAAAAGAAAACAAAATGATCCAGTAACTGCCAAAAATTTTCACAGAAGTATTTTACATAGCGAACTAAAAATATTCCCCAAATCCTTAGTGCCCTTCAAGGGAAAGGAAGGAAATGCACTTTTTATTTTAAAGATTTCATTGGGTTCCTGCTTGCTGTCTGGGGAACAGAGAATGCCACAGTCCAAAGCCGAATACATACGCTCAAGATGAGTTGTAATGAAAAGATACAGGGATAGAGTGGTCGGTAGTTACGGGGCTATTAAGAAACTCGGCAGACCCAGAATGATTTCCCTCCTTTGCCATGGGCTTACGTTATTACCTTGGTCAGGTCACTCAGTCTGTAAAGTGAGAATTATGCTTGCCTGTCTCTAAGGGTAATGTCAAGATAAATGTATCAAGCTTATGAGTCACCCAAATACTGCTCTAACGAAGGCCATTCAGTATGGATGTGTGCAAATGTTTCGGGGATGTAAGCACCAAAGGAAAAATAGTAACAGAAAACTCAGGGCACATATCTTTAAGAGTGAACACTGCAGTTTTTTAGGATGGTGTTTCAGTTCAGGAGGCCCCCAGATATGCTGGAATCCTTAATTTTGTGCTGGGAGGATTATGGATTAGGTGCTGCTATTATTTCCCTAGTTTTCTTCTGTAATTCCAGTGTTAACAGCAAGCAACACGATTTGATTTCACATCAGCGAGGTCTTTTCCATTAGCCAAAGCCATTCAAATCATGAAGACTTTTTTCTTTTAAAAAACACAGAAGCAATTGTTACTCAAATCAATTATTACTGAAAAATGCTTTGCTAATCGAGTTAGGAGAGACTGTGCCCATTCCATTGTTTCGGTGATTCATTGAATATGACAGATTGGTTTGACTGAAGTCAGGCAGCGTATATATGTAAAAATATATGTGTGTGTGTGCGCACGCCCATGCTTGTGTGTAGCACAGCTGATGCTTGCTGAAAGCTTCTGTGCAGTGAACTGTGACATATTAATAGTGAAATCAGGGTTCGCTGGCTGACAGACATCAATTTGCCAGGGGCCAGCCCTCTTCTCCACCCTCCCTGGCACATTTGTGCACTCATACACACGCTCGGACGTATATAATCTCATCCGCTGTTTTCTGGCAAATCCTATGGATACTTGGAATGTCTTTTCTCAAGAAATTTGCCAGCCAGCCTCTCATTCATAATGTCTTGTGTGCATTCCTGCAGGCTAAAAAAAAAAAAAAAAAAAAAAAAAAAAAAAAAAAAAAAAGGAAGAAGAAGAATTACAGATGATTCAATTAAACTGATATTGTACACAACAAAACTGAGAGCAAATGCAATTTGGGTCCTGTTCATATGACTTAATTATCTCTTACCTCCCTGCTCCACCCCCTTTTTTAGAATTTAAAAACAATTATGACATAATTGCCAATCTGGAGATCCCTAGATATGCAGTAAATACCCTTTGTCTCATCGAATGCTCTTTTCCTCTATTCAGAAATGGGACCTTATTAAAAATGCACATAGACAAAAAAAATCATATAAAGTCATCAAATGACCTTCAGGAGATAAAATTCTATAATGCTGTATACCCAGAAAAGACATACCCGTGTATTATGTGAGCAAATCAGCTAAAGTCATTGAAGATAATTAGCTGTGCGCATTTATAAGATGCGCACACTTTCAACACTCGAGGCAAATCCCTAGAAGTCAATTGAGGCCTTCTCTGATAGAAGCTTGGAGGTGCATTTGAAGACCAAACATGCCTTTTTTGCTTGAATTAGTAACATGTTTCAAAATTTACTAACAGCTTTTTAATGTGTAATCAGCTTGACTTAATGGGGAAGAAAAAAATCACGATCATTAAGCAGCCCATACTGAGTGTATATATTCACACGGTGGGAAAGTGCCTCGCAGTATATGGTAGTTTGGAGTAAGTAGGATCCATTACCCATATCTGCTGAAGGGCTGTCAGATATGAAGTAAATTTAGAGACCTGCTTGTCCCTTTAGCTATTCATCACCACTGAGTGGCTCTAGCGGCAGCCGGTGGTATTTTTAGCGAGGGGAATGATACGGAATTTCTCCATGTGCCGAACATTAGCTGATCCCATTACTCAGAGCTCCTCGGAAAGTCACAGCTGACACTTCAGGTTGGTGGCAGAGAAGAGCAATTGGCTTAGAAGGGAAAACACAGAGGAAATGTCTGAGGAGAGTATGTTTGTGGGGACACTGCCACGTTGGGGCTCTCGTCAACGGCGGCCTGGTGTTACTCGGAGTCAGCAGCAAAGTGCAAAGATAATTTTTGAAATGTACGTTTTCCCAAGATGCAGAGCAATATTGCTGAGGCACCTTTTCACATCATATATCTAACAGTTTGAATAATAAGAATAACAACTCTTTGTTAACTCCATAAAGCATCTAGCTGTCGAAAAAAGGTTTGTCCTGAGCTTGGGGATATTTTCAAAACAATGTGGGCAACTGGCTATGAATAAGCTATTTTGCAAACAACCAAAGTCATCTGTGTTATTATTTATCATTATTTCATCAAAGAAAATCCATTTAGTTTAATGTTCATTTGAATTGCTTCTCTTTAAGACCTCCAAATCCTAATAATGCGTCGAACGCACTCCAGAATGTCAAAATAGTAAATTGTATGTAATTTTCTTTGACAGTAAGTGGATGAGTCCTTGCCAGAATGGTTCGTCTTTACACCCGGTGTGAAGTCATTGCTTTTTTTGTTTTCTTTTTTTCCTTCCCGTCAAGTGATATTTGACTTCTTAAAACCCACTAACAAGAACACCGCTGACCTTCTCGTAACCAATTCGGTGGTGCTGGATGGGACGGGGAGGAGTGGGCAGTTGTCTTCTCCCCGCTCTGCTGCAGCCCTGGCTCCACGCCGCTGAGAACCGAAGGTGGGCTTGTGTGCCAAACATTTAAAAACCGGACGATTCTTTAAAGAATGTACTTTTTTTTAATAGCTCTGGTACTGACCCCCAAGCACTGCGATACTGAACTTCCAAAGCTTTGGGCTTACAATGAATAGCATTCATCTTCGCTTCTGGTTCTGATCTTGTAAAAGCTAACTCATGCATGCACAACATGATAGACCATGTTACGCCTCAGAGCCTTTTTCAGAGCTATCATCTAATACATTTTTTATAAGCCAGAGTGCATTCACAGAATTCTGCCTCAAAAGGCATTCTGCTTTAATGGCTGCACTGAAATGTCTAGTCTGGGTACTTGTGCCTTTTGGAACAAAAGGGTAATGAAAATGTTGAAAATTTTTATAGTAGTCTTTAAATTTCAGGGTTTTTTTTTATTAAAGATATGATGTGTAAAGGTGGACGAATGTCTAGAGAAAAGCTGCTTTCTGCTGGTCCTAAATGAAAAGGGTCAGAATTTTGGCTGTCAAGAAGGCGTATGCTCTTTCTGGAAATAGCTGTTTGTGTATATTTTATAAAATGTATGCACACATGCATACTCAGACTGAGCTTGAAACAAATTAGATTAGGAAAAGTATTAGGAACAGCTTTCGGTTGTCAGTCCTGAGACTTAGCTCAGGTTAGCTGCTGACAACAGAAGTGAAAAGCAGAAATGGTTCACAGATTTAATTTTGTAATGTGCATCAAAGTGTGTGTGTGCTACTAAAATTTCCATTGAGAAAGGAATATTTCAAAATATGTATTTACACTTGTTGGATACATTAGTAGATGGACAGTTTTGTACTCTGAGAAATTAATTTTCTGAAGGAAGTTAGTATTGAAGTAAACAACAGTGCTCTTGAAGTTTTCTAGTGTTCCTCAGGCAGGAGTCCATTCATTTGGCTTTCTTTGACGCATTTTGAAGATTATTTTCCTATTGATCAGAAATTTGATTTAGCAACTAGAGTTATTCTTGGGTTTGTCTGTAATTGGAAGGCTTGTTTGTCTTCAAAATTGGGAAGAAATCTGTCTATAGCAGTAGAAAAACTGAGATTTTACATTATAAAGCTTTCTTGGAGTCTCAAGATAAAATTTCTGTTGAAGTAATTTAGAAAATACTTTGTCTTTTTTTAAGATATTTTTGAAAGGCTTCAAGATAAAAATTCTGTGAACTGTTTGCTGTGTATGAATGACTTGTAAAAGCTGAGCTTGGCTCTGTGTTTTTGAAAATCTGCAAAGATGGAGAGTGTGTCACAATCTGGGGCTTTGACTGACTTCTGTGTAAGAGATGGAGAGTGTCTTTTGCTTTGTCTTAAGACAGAATAATTTGTTCTGACACTATTGTCCTCAACTGAATTTAAAAAAACAGAATGTATGTATTTCTGAGTCAAATTAGAGTTAAAGACAAGATAATTGAAAAGTGTCTTTTGTGTGCAAATTTGCTGCAAAAATTGTCCAGATCTTTTTTAAAATATTTTTTTAATGATCTAGAGCCTTTGTAGAGGTTGCCACACTTTTGCTTAGTATCTTCTGCCCTTGGTCTCATCATACAGCCATTTAGCCACTATGCTTGTAGGTTTATTTTGATTCCAGCAGTGATTGCAAGCAGTCTGACCATTTGTGCACAGATGTCTTTCCATGGGACTTGAGTATCATTTGCTTTGCAGAAAAGACCCTGGGGGACGCTCTGGCTGGACAGCAAGTTGTGTGGGAGTCAGCATCGCACCCTGGCAGCACAGAAGGGCAACCGCATCTCAGGGTGTTCTACCAAAAGGGTAGACAACAGGCAATGAAAGGTGGTTACTTCTCTATTTGGTACCTGTGAGTCCACATCTAGACACTGTGTCCAGTTTTGGGCTCCCCAGTGCAAGACATTGGCATACTGGGAGGAGTTGGATGGAGGGATGCCAAGATGATTGAGGATCTGGAATACGTGATGTACAATGAGGGGCTCAAAGAGTGGCTTTGTTATCCTGGAAGAGAAGAAGAAGGGGAAATCTGTTCTTAGCTACTTATTGAGAAGTTACAAAGGAAACAGAGCACAACTTTTTTTCCAGAGGTGCACAGAGTACGTAGGACAGTAGGCAACGGGCCCAAGTTGTTAGAATGGAAATGCAGATGTTGATTAGATATAAAGAAAAAGATTTTCATCATGGTGGTGGTCAAACACTGTAACAGCCACCCAGAGAGACTGCCCTTGGAGGTACTGAAGTATCAGCACAGCCCTGAGCAACCTGGTCTAGTTGGCCCTGGTCTGAGGGTGGCTTGACCAAGTGACCTCAAGATGGTCACTTCCAACCAAAATTACTCTGTGAATCTATGCTGACACAGGCTCTCTCTGTTTAACAATGTAGTCATGAAATTTTAATGCTGACAGAAGGGAAAAGGTCAGTTCCTCCTGCTTTAGAACCATTTGTGTAAAGTTAAACAAAGCAAAACAAAAAAAGCCCTTGTTTATCACTTGTGAGTTTTGCAGGGCTTGTGACCAAAAGTGAGCAAGTTAGAACTTCTTATGTTACATTCTGCAGAAGTAGAAACCACATGGCTGTTTCGCAATGATGGCAGTAGTAATTCATGGCTCTTGCAACCCATAAGTATTTGTAGTCACCTCTGTCAAGCTCTAATTTTGTTGGAGAGTTGTTGAACTGCTTGGATCCTATAAGGAATGGAATGAGCCAATGGTGAAATATGACTTCATAATCAACTAAATGCCCACCTTTCTTTCTGCTCCTAAGACTGTCAGGACATCTAGGAGCAGATTTAACATATCTAATGTTTTAAAGCTATAATTAGCATTAATTTCTATTGCAGTAGTATTCAGAGAGCTCAATCAAGGTCAGTTGCTAGGTGAACAAACATATAAGAGAGGCAGACTGTGCTTCACCCTCTCCAACAAAAACAATTAATTTAAATGTTAAGCTGCCTGTGTGACTTGCGACGATTCACCCCACTTAATTGTAGCTGTCTTAAGTGTTCATCTACCATGGGCCTTTTACAGCCAATGGAAAAAGACTGGGTCCAGCAGAAGACTGTCTCAAATGCTTTAGGTGTTACTAGAATAACACATCTGAGATTTATCCCAACAAAAGGACTTGTCAAAGACCAAATTACTAGTACTATACCAAGGCCTGGAATAAGACCCAGGTCTTCTGAATCACGGTCCAGTGCCTGTGTTATTTTTATACTATATCTACCGTGATCCTGAAGGTACCCATCTACCTGAAACATGATGTGCTATTTCATAGAATATTATTTGCTCTGTTTTCTCCAGAAAAGTGTTTTGCACACCTGTATCACTTCTGAAACAGACAGTCTGTCATTCCAGACATTTTCAAAAGCAGCTTACAGCAGCCTTGCTCAACATTTCTGCAATAATGATGACAACCACTGGAATAATATAAACCACTTACTAATCAGTTTGTGAAGGCAGGACATCTGCTTTACACAATACAGAGACAAATTAAGGAGGCTTTCACAGTAGTCTGAAATTGTGTGTTAGAGTTTAAAAAGAGAGAGAGAGAGAAAGAAACTAATGGTAAATAAATTGGACCATAGTGCTAGTTTTCATCCAGCTGTACACAGCTCTAAAACAGCTCTCAGAAAGGTACCTATTATTTATTAATTCAAGATGACTCCAGAAAGCAATTCCTCCATAAATTTCTTTCCAAAACCTTTCTAATCTCAGTAAGTTGTTGGCAGAAGTGGTGCTGGGAGAGTATGTCCTCAGTCAGTCTTCGCTATTCTAATTCCAAAAGGCACTTACCTGTAGCCACTTGGCTTTTTAAATCATGAAGTTTTGCATGCAGGTTTATCATGTCCTAGATGTTAACTCCAAACTAGCCAGTCCTACCTTGCATTGCAGAAGAAAGAGAGGGAGTCTGTGATTCATAGCATTCCAGGTATGATGGGTTTGGTTTGTATGACTTTATCAAAGGTTCCAATTCGTACCTGCTTTTCCATCAACTTCCTGGTAGCAGCTCCAAAGCCAGTTTTCACTACCACTAAGAAGCTCCATACATCATCTCCTGAGCTAAAACGTTTAATATTTTTCATGCATGGAAGGCTGTCAACTTGTGTTCTGAGATGTAGTATCTGGGCAAGGGGGAGACTACCTCAGCTACCTTTGGGGATTAAGTGTCAGAGCCAGAAGTAAGACAACTGGGCAAAATTCAGATATAGATTTGATTTAGGATAGGCATTGCACTTCAGCTTGGAAGCGGATCTCTCTATTTAATTTCCTTTCTTGGATACATATTTCAATAGACAGCCATGTCTAGCAAGGTTTAGAATGAATGTGGACAGAAATCTTAAGATTACTTTTTATCACTGCCTGGTACATGATGAAGATGCCAGTTTAACTTGTTCCTTATTTGCTCTGAAGACTAGTGGGCTTGGGATCTGAGGTTATATTTCCAGAAGTTGGCCACATCAATGCCGTTTGGTTAAGCATACTCATTTAGAATTGGGGGACTACAAGTCTGAACTACATCTGATTGCACAGAGAACCCAGTGGTGGAATATACACAATACCGTGTTTTGAATATTTTAGATGGCACAACATGCAACCAAAATCTGATGGTCCAGAGAAAATTAGTCCTTTTGGGAAATGCAGATGTTAAAGATCTGAACGCGTTGCAGCCTTTAACTAGGAGAAAAATACATTTTAAGTTCATCAATATTTCTTTTTTTCTTGAAGCGGGAAATGTACTGATTGGCAGAATTTCTGTAGAATTTGCTGGCTTTGCTAATATTAAGAGTAACGCTTCCCCACTTGAAAGAAAAGGGAAGGACTGAATCCAGTTGTGGAATGTATGTACGTTATTCCTTTTACTTTTTCCTGCATGTGCAATTCCCGCACTTCTCTGAGAGTTGGAAAGTTTAAGAAGTAAAGCAAAACGTAATGCCATTACAAAAGATGTTTAAAGATTTTTCAGGAACTGTTTTTCATTGAAGTCCAAAGTAATGATGTGCAGGTTTTCTTTCATCTATTTATTCTTAAAGGTCATGAAATATTTAGTACAAAGTGTTACACTTTTTCCCTTTCTAAATTAAGTGCTATGGATGCCCATCATCTTTGAACTGAAATGGCACAGCAAAGTAATAATGAAGCAAGACTCTACAGTCTTTTTCTAAACCAAAAATGTGAAAAATTATGGATTTTTGGGAGCCACTTGGTGTTTCTCCCTGCTGATCCTCTCAACAAGGATGATGCCAAAGGCTGGTCGTTCTCAAGAAACTGTGGTCTTCTCTCATGTTCGTGGGTTTCATCTGTCTGCCCTTAGCCCCTGATAATCAGCTTGTCCAAGAGCAGAGCTGCAGTGAAGCAAGAATGGGGGGGTTCCTCTCTCGTTAATGTAACAGCTCACTTGAGTACTCTGTTGTCTCATGATTAGCTTAGCATTCGCTGAAAAGTGTGGATTCTTTAGATCTATTCAGACTTGTTACTAATATGGAACACCGCTGGTCTGCACGATACTGGCTACAGCAGCCTTAGGACCTGCTGCATAATTTAGGCTAATGATTCTTTTCATTTCATTTCATGCAGCCCTCTATTTCTGCCTGGAAGCAGAGACACTGCAATGCTGCTAGAGCATCTCTAGGAATCACCGCTGCTCCAGACACTCATAGCACCCCTGTTTTGTGAACTCTTAGGTGCACATTACAAGATTTTTGTACTAGATGTTCAGAGGGAGCCCCTGGAATAATATTTTTGCAGTAATTCAGGATTGAACTCCCTGTGGTTGGGATATACTAAAATATTCTAAGGATGGCAGAGATTTGTGCCTTCTGCACAATGTTTCTCAAACCTCAAAATGTCTTTCCCTCAGCAACTTAAAGGTTGCTATCGGCTGTGGCTGCAGGGGAAAAGACATTACTGTTTCTGCAAAGAAGTTAGCTGTAAACATTTAAAAAGCTTCAGTAATTTCTCTAAGGGGAGGCACCAAGCCTCATAAAAATATTGACTGAGCTTACGCAATTTTCTGCACCTTGTTGGTTATAAATAAAATCAAGGCACCCCGATTACATTTTGTAATAGAAGAGAGGTGACCTGAAAAATTTCTAAAGGTGTGCGATAATTAAGAATGATAATTTTCAGTTAACATTTGAATGATACGGCTCCATTTAACACAGATGCAAATGAATGCATCTGAAAAGGGAATGTTATATTTGTGGGTTTACCATAATTGAGTGCAATATGTATTTGAAGGAGTTGGTAGTAGGGAAGTGAAGGTTTAAGGCTAAATGTGACTATTCTGCTGAAAATCCTGAAAATGTTTTAATCAAGTAGTGCAAACAGGCCCCTAAACAAATAGGAATTACAGGAACATTGGGGTGCTCTTTGGGGGCATGTGAGGCCACAAGATCTTGAGTAGTCACAGGATTATAAGGCAATGAGAAGAGCCCCACAAATTGTCTTTTTCTACAGCAAACATCAACAGCACAGTCTCAGTTCATTCCAGATCCGATATCCACAATGATCTCAGAGGAGCACAGTTGCTCCCTCCTCAAGAAGTTTGGATGAAAAGGTGCCTTAAAAGCCATCAGTGCCCATGGAAGAGGGGAAGAGACACCACCAGCCCCTTGGGTTGGCTTTTCCTGGGGTGGGTCTGCCCCGTGTCTTGTCTGCTGAGAACAAATTAGCTGTGTTTGAGGGACAGAAATGGCACTAACTATACATAGAGCTGCTGAGCTGGAAAAACCCAAGCCCAAAAGCCCCCAGCCACTGAAATCAAAAGGAGCAGCAGGGTCAGGGGCATCTGGCAGAGCGGCAGGCCAGAGCAACGGGTGATGAGAAATTCATTAATTAACCTGACAAATCCTGTTCAAAGACAGAAACGACAGTGTATCTCCTGGTGAAGCTGGAAGATAAATATTGCCTCATGATAAGTGAGACCACGTGAAGGCGTCTGCTGGCAGATCTCACCACAGTGCTTCAAATATAAACGTTTGTGGGGATACCTTTAAATGCTGGTGCTCTCCTCTCTGGGAAAACACTGAAAATAGCATTTTCTAGCCCAGAGCTGCTGAGCAGAGGTAAGCAGTTGCAATCTGTTGACATTGTATGTTAAAAGCCACAATCTGTATCTGGCAGACGGGCTAGAGATTTTGAAGTTGGAGATTGTTGAAGTAGCTGAGGTAAATAGACAGGAATGGGTGCCCTGGACTGTGGTTTGTATTCAATTTTAATATCATTTAATTGATTTTTGAAGTCTATTTGGAGCTTCCAAATAACTCGTAATGGTCTTTCAGAGCTTTAGATATAGCGCATCATATTTTCAATTAAAGAATCATTATTTAATTAATGTGGCTCAGTCAAGTCCTGATAAATATGGGCACCATCAGAGCTATTTTTGTTTCCTGATTCATTTCTCCAACAGGACTACTGCCTTGAACCATGTCTCTAATGGTGAACTCATTTCCTGCTGAATAAATACACTGAAGAGTAGCATTATTTACATGTATTCCTCCACATAATACAGAGATTAGTAATATCACTATATTTCTTCCCTACCAAACACCTGACTTGGCTTTACTAAGCCACACACCGTACATTAGAAAACCTAATGTTGAACAGAAATAGTAGATAATATGTAAAAAGAAGATTAAGAAAAGAAAAAGAAGAATATTTTTAGCTCTGTTTTGGCTGTGCTGCTGTTGTACCCCAAAACCAAGCTCTGTTTCTAAAGGATTTATATCCCGTTTGGCTATTAGCATTGCTGCCATTCAAATCTCTCTCCTCTTCCTTCTCTGTCCTCCCCCTCACCCTCCCCCACCCCCCCCCAGTATTTCATTTTTATACCTGTCATGAAATGGTTGGGGTCGAAAGTCAGCACAGAGTGCATCATTTGTACATTGTGTCTCTTTTCCTCATGTGCCTCTGCTGCCAGAGAAATTGAACTTTCGTCCATTAAAAATCCATTTATTGTGTCTTGACTTTGCTGAACTAAAGAACAGGACATTTCATCAAACAGTACAGTTTAAAATCAAATTAAATTGTACTAGGGCCCAGAAAATGTGACAGGATAAAGACCCTAGTCATTTAAAAAATCTTTTTAAAGACCTCCCTGATTGCACTTATTGATACTTCCACATGTCCTTTAAGGTCAAAACTGGTCAGTGACTTGAGGAATTGTCATAGGACACCTAAAAGGACCCTTCTGAGGGCTTTTTTGGCTTCTTTCCATAAAACAGGTGCTGAGCACTTCTTCCAAATTCATGATCACTCAGGTCTGACACCTGCAAGCTGAGTTTGGGTGTAAGTGGTCCTCAGTTGCGATGTCCTTCCAGGTGAACCTTTATGTTGGACATCACCGCCCTAAGGTGCTGCCATCTACAATGATGACTTGTGTTGAAGCGTGTAGCATGTGTTTAAGGAACTCGGTAGCAAACCCCATGAAAAATCAAGGGAAGCACGCTGGTCCAGGAAACTTGCTGGATCGTCTTGCAACTTGATTAAACATATTCCCCCCTCAAAAGCGTTTTACATCGTATGTTCTTCTTTTGGCAACCTGGTCCCTTTATTGCCATATGCAACCAGAACATGTGGAGGAGAGCCTCATTAAATATGTTTCTTACCCTAGTTACAGTTTCCATAAGGTTGATGTGCCACTGGAGTCAGAGAAGCTGGGGTTTCACAGATGGATTACAGAATTAAATTGTGTAACTTGCAGGGCTACATATGTGCAGAGTTTCTGGAAGTCCAGAAATTAAACAGAGGGCTGAGAAAACACCCTTCTTCCAGACCCAATTGCATGGGCAACAGCTGGAATTTGCACGGCTCCTTATTCAATTAATATTCAGAAGGCGCTATTGCATTTTCCCAAGAGCAAAGAGACAGTAAAAGCAAGCTGCTACATCCAACTCCGCTATTTGTCCTGCCCCTTATGCCGTGTTGGGTTGGTTGGTTGGCTGTTGGTAGTGTTTTGTTTCTTTTTTTTTTAGCCTCTTATAAATATGTGTTACATTTGGCAAAGAGGCAACTAGGGACCAAGAAGAGAACAGCAAAGTGGTTGTTTCAAAAGCCAAGAGAGAAGCACGTTTAAAGGGAATTGCACCAGCTTTTTGTTCATATGGGAGATGCTTGTATTGGTTTTTGCTTGACTTGCTTCCATGCTTCCATGCATAGTAAACTGCTGAGATGCTCATTTATAGTTTAGATCTTTCTGAGGTATGGTTTGGGTTTATGGTCTAACCAACAACAAGGGGAAGGTTTACTACAGTGATAAATATTTATTTGAATGTAATGCTAACAAGGTTTATAAAATATATGCAGCAGATGTTATCACTGCCTCTCATTTTTGAAAAATTAGGTATATCCTTTCCCTTTTGGAGTGTACTGTATATTCTAAGTGGAACCAGATTACAAAATTGTATTTGGAAAACACTTTTTAGAAACCCTTCTTTTGTTTATATATACATAAGAGGTGTCCATTTTCTTTGTGCGCAGAAGGAACGCAGCCAGGATGATGGTTTTCTTGGCTCCCAAGCTGCTCAAATAGAAAATCAGGCCAGGGACTGTATTCCCTTACGGAGCTGTTTCTGGGCTGAAGCAGGGCTGGCCTATGAGCTGCGTGTTCTGCATGGGCTCCAGAAGAGTCCATTCTCTGGCAGCTTTTTTTCCTTCTCAAGGCCAGCCCTGGAAATACAGAGGTGAAAGAGAGTTGCTGAATTGCTTAGGTTTTTACTTGCTGGCTTCAAAGAGTGGTTTCAATCTAGAAATGATTTGCCATTTCTTATGAAGTAGTGACAAGTGACCAAAAGCTAAAAGGAGACTGTGGAAGTCAAATTTTTAGTTTGCAATCAAAATGAGAGGCTTTGGGGATCTGGATTCCTTCTTTTTTTGACCCATCAATTTCAGAGCAGTGAGAGGGGGAAGCACTGCAATATTTTCTTGTCAACTTGGCTTTGCAATACTGAGCTCAAATATAACCTTTTAATCATTCAAACATAGGCTGAGGAGGTGCAAAACAATGGTCTTCAGTGTTTCGCTTTTTGATTTCAGGATTTCCATGTGCATCAGTTGTATCATTTTAATAGCAAACTACTTTTTTGATACTTCATCATAGTTTAAATAATTGATTTTGGTTTAATTTGTAGCCTTTTTCCCATTTTGACAAGTTACGATTATAGTGTACAGCTTTATCATTGTCTCATAAATGATATAACAACTGCTTGTGAATGCCCATAAGTTTTTATTGTTGTGTGTGCATGTTAATAACAACATTGTGGAATGGCACAGAGAAGGTTTTAGCAGAATAATGTTTGCATTTCCTCTAGTAAATTGTAATACCATAGTACAATTCTTCTATAATAAATCCATAGAATCTGTCTGTATCATGGTAATGATTCAAGTACAGATCTTCTAAACAGAAGGTGTATGTTAGAGCTGTGATGTGGATAGATAGTTTGAGAAACAGAAGGGTTATGATTCATCCAAAGTCTGAGAAAATTATTACCATGCCCAGAAATTCCAGCTCTTGCTTTCCATGACTGAATGGGTATCATGGGCTCCCTGATCCTTGGGCAAATCACGCTATATGTGTGCTGAGTGAGCAGCGGTCACAGAGTTGAAATGCAAAGTGCTGGAGATTTGAAGCATTTTAGGGGATGGAGGGAACATTCTCTGTACCACCTTTTCTGGGTTGTAGAGTCAGGCTTCACTTATATGTAATGCCACCTCTAGGGAATAAATGATATTACAAAGAAAAATTTATATCAAGTCCTATTGAAAAAAATATCCTTTTTCTCCAAGGAAATATACTTTATTTCCTCCACTTCCAGCAAATTTTCTTCTGGGTGCTGATGTCTAGACCAGAGAGTAATGTAACTTTGGACCTTGGGGTCGTCTGCTCCTACGTCTAACTCGAAGCAGATCTGATGAGGTCAGGATGCTCAGGGGCTTGTCGTGCCCTTGCGCACAAAAATTCTAAGAGTGAAACACCAGATTAATTATTTTAATTCCCTCTTCTTAATAATGTGTTGCTGTCATACTTTTCTCCTTTGTTTTAGTTTGAGAGGATATTAATACGTGTCTGAATGGGATTAAACATGTATAAGCCTTACGTTGACTGGCGTTTTAGGAAATAGCTGTTTTCTTCAGCTAGAAGGTTTTACTCCTGTGAAATGCTCTTAATATTTTTTGAAAGCTTAGACAAAAGCTTAGAGCTAAAATCAGGGAACAATATATGTTTTACTAAAAATTTATCAAGTGTTTATTTCAGTCATTTTTTTAGAAGAACACAAAAACCTCAATGAGACAGCTTACTAGGAGTGAAATGACCAGCTCAAGCATGGAATCTATTTAAATTTTCTGCTTATTTTGTTGTGGAATGGCAGGAACGTGGGACGAATGGAAAGCCTTGAGTCCGACCCAAACCTGACTCGGGAGATGGGCGAGATGGCAAAGCAGGAGTAAGACGTGGCAGGCTCTGCAAGCTCCGCGTGGGAAGCCAGACACAGCTCCCATCCCTTTCCTCCTCCCTTCCCTCGAAAGCCAGCGCTGTGACGACCCAGCCTGAACCAGCACAGGCACGGGTGGCTGCTCCCTGTCCCTCACCCCTCGGTCTTTCTGCTTCTCTGGCCCCTTGAAGGTGGAGGAGAGTTCAGTATCCGGGTGGTTTTTCTCTCCTAGGAAATCCCAGCAGTCAGGGAAACAATGTTAGCACTTTTAACACTAATGAAAGTTGAAGGCAGTAAACAAAATCATGGACTAAATCATCCAGTGCTGACACGTCTTTTGGACAGCGAAGAGCCTTTCATTCGAAGACGTGAAATAACATTTCTGTCGTGTTTTTGCTAGTCTGATAATTAGAAGTGATTTAGGATAGCAGTGAAGGTGCCTCTAATGGGCACCTTGTGGGTGTTAATAAAAGGAAGAATACATTAAACGTAGTGATTTGTGATTGGGCTGATGGGGTTAATATTTTCTTAGAATATAGCTGGCCGTTTTTCTTCCAAGTAACAGTGTAATGTAATTATAAGTACCTTAGTAGATGGACTCAATTGCTCCTATCATGAAAATTAATTTCAGGATCATGCTGAGGCTTTCTTTCCTTTCTTCTTTATTTTCTACACCGTGCGGGAGGGAGCAGACACATACAAATGAAATTATGTTTGAACAGACCTATTCAGGGAGGCCTGTCTGATTCCTATGAACGACTTAAATTGAAATCTATGGGAAAGGATTGCATTTCTTGCTACATTCCTTCACATTTTCTGTACTTGTATGACTCCCAGTTTCCTCGCATGATCTTTTAAAGTACTCAACAAAGCTAGACGGATATCTCCAGCTTATAGAAGGGAAAAATGAGATATGCTGAGTTTTCCCAAAATGTTTTCCAGAAGTACCTGAGCTATGATTACAGTTTTTCCAATAAGTTTTGCCAATCAAGCTACTTGAGCACAGGTAAATGTTACTGCTGTAGTATTTTTAAACACTCAAATAATAAATAATAACTATTATTAATATTCTTGTTGTTCTTATTAAACTTTTACATTCTCCATTTTTTAATGCATAGCAATATACACAATCCTGGAAGTTATAGTCTGAGGATATACATTTCTAAATTTCTGTGATACATGAATATACGGAACTGTTGCAAATGTTTTCAAAGGATAAAATAGACAAAAATCTGACACGAAAATCTGTGTTTAGTGATATTTTGAGCTCTTGCCAGTAACTTTAGCCTTGAAGAACTTAATGGAATTAAATCAAATTGGACTCTCAGAAATTGCTCTGAAAACATACACAAATTTAGAGAGATATCGGCAACATGAAAGTGTTGGATTGCTGCTGTGTGGTTTGAAACCTTAATTACCAATACTCATTAGCAGATATACATCTGACCTATACTGATTTAAAGCAGCTAAAAATAAGTCCTGAACCCATGAAGGAAGAGGAATGTGTAATAGACCAAGTAGTGAGTCTTGGTCTGGTTGAAAGCAGTTTGTTGCACGTTTTTAAACCCAAAGCAGACACACCCAGGATTAGGGTTTGTAGGTGTGAAATTGGGTCCTGATTTGAGTTTAGGATGTAAATCCGTATTTGGGTAGAATTTCAGTGGAAGATTTTGTACCAATGGTATAGATATTTCAGGCTCAGAGAATTGACTGCTTTATGTGTCTGTGCTTTCTCACTTGCTTAGTATTAATATTCCTTGCTATCTTCACACAGGCTACAAAGTGTTAATGAAAGAAAAAGGCTGGAAATTCTTTTCCAGAGAATCCTTTGCATGGTGAGGGAGGGAGAAACACAAATGTACTTGCAAGTCCAAAAAGAACTATGCTGGAGTTCATCACTCCCCTTCCTTCGGTTTTCTGGAGAGGTACTTAATGGTGTTTGAATATGACTGTATAGTGCCATTAATGTAACAATTTTCATTCGTACAGTGCAACACCAGAAAGATAATCTCTGTGTTAAGTACTTTTCCTTTATAATCCCCGGAGAGTCAGAACTCTAAAAGCAAATATTGTATTTACTGTAGACTGCAAAAGGGAAGAAATGAGGCTAAAATGCAAAGCAACTAAGATAAAATAGGATTTCCTTTTGTATGTCTGCAGTAGTACTATGAATATATACATACACACTGCTACGCTTTTTAGGCCAAGTGCAAGGTCCTGCATGTGGGTCACGGCAATCCCAAGCAAAATACAGGCTGGGCAGAGAATGGATTGAGAGCAGCCCTGAGGAGAAGGGTTTGTGGGCGTTAGCTGATGAGAAGCTCAACGCGAGCCAGCAATGTGTGCTCACAGCCCAGAAAGTCAACCGTACCCGGGACTGCATCACCAGCAACATGGCCAGCAGATTAAGGAAGGTGGTTCTACCCCCATCCTCCACTCTTGTGAGACCCCACCTGGAGTACTGCATCCAGCTCTGGGGCCCTCAACAGAGGAAGGACATGGATCTGTTGGAGGGAGTGCAGAGAAGTGCAACAAAGATGCTCAGAGGGCTGAAGCACCTCTCCTATGAGGACAGGCTGTGAGAGGGGATTGTTCAGCCTGGAGAAGAGAAGGCTCCAGGGAGACCTTATAGCCTCTTACAGTACCTAATGGGGCTACAGAAAAGATGGGGAGAGACTCTTTATCAGGGAGTGTAGTGACAGGATGGGGGTAAATGGTTTTAAATGGAAAGAAGGTAGATTCAGGAAGAAATTCTTTACTGTGAGGGTGGTGAGACACTGGCACAAGTTTCCGAGGGAAGTTGTGGCTGCCCCATCCCTGGAGGTGTTCAAGGCCAAATTGGACGGGGCTTTGAGCAGTCTGGTCTAGTGGGAGGTGTCCCTGCCCATGGTAGGAGGGTTGGAACTGGATGATCTTTAAGGTCCCTTCCAACTCTAACCATTCTATGATTCCATATTATCTCTGATTTGAAATAAACAACATGATTACAGATTAGATCGATCATGGCTTCAGTATTTCTGGCCAAAGCAAGAAAAGACTTGATGTCCTAGCTAACCATGTAATTTAAGCAGAGATTGTTTCACTGTTGGTGATTTAAAGATTTTAATTTACAGTCATGGGTATTCTTTGTTGCATTGTAACCTGGCTCCCCATGTCTGGCTTTGGAAAACAGTCATTGCTTGTATATACCACTGGAATGATGATGCGAGACACTAAACACCAAAATGGAGCAGCCTGACATCTCTTTTCCAGAATAGAGTGGGGAAAATGGATGCCTTGCTGTCTTTACTTTGATTTGCACAGGAGCTCTGGTGGGAGCTCAGCCACTGTTGGGGACTGGGGGAAATGGAAGTGGAGCGTCCTTCAGAATTCTTCAAGTGAGCAGATAACCAGTGCACTCCGGAGGACAGTTCTGCCTTGGCTGCTGGAAGGACTGAAGGATAACATAACTTTTTCCTGCATCTGACTCTCGTGTTTTTCTTCTTATGAAGTTAAGCAAAGGAGCAAGAAGCGGTGGTGGCTGGAGAATATCACAGGTGCTTGAAAGCAATTTGACAAAAACAGTAAAGAGAAAAAGAGATCAACAGTGTACAGCACATTTACTGTTGCACAATAGTTATTCAGACTAGAAGAGAGCTGTTGGGAATCCAAACAATGTTCAAAAAATGATGAAACGTGATGCTAGAATCCCTATGTTCAAACGTTTTGAAGTTGCTGTCACTTATTCTGCTTTTGGAATGCTGTCCAGGAATGAAGCAGTAATGAGGACTAGCTACCATGGTTGCCGTCCTTATTTTTATATAGTTGGTGGATTTTTGATGGAATCATGAGTTTAATGAAGAGAAAATGCACTAAATGTAAATAAATGATGTGTTAAGGACAACTGAAACAAGGAGTGATAGGAAAAAAACTGTGAATGCAAAGGGGACACAGAGGAATAGAGGGTAGTGTGAAGAAGAAAATGTGGTGATGCTCATAAAAAGTTATTTGAATGTCCAGAAAAACAAGTTTGGTTGCCTGCTCTGGATGGACAAATGATGCCTTTTTCCTGGAATTCCCTCTAGGGACCCCATCCATGCTTTCAGTGCATATCTAAGGAGCTTCAGGGTGTCTGGAAGCCTTGGCCGTATGTCAGGATCCTCTTTCTTGTGGGTAGCTCAGTTGACATTGAGAGTAAAAGTCTGTTTTTCAGTGAAAGCTAATGGCATTGTTCCTGCAATCCAAAATTGGAGATTTTGTGTCTGAATTGAGGGACTCCTACAATCACCAGGATTTTATTCTTTTTGGTTTTTTTTTTCAGAAGGCTGTTATTTAGACCACCACTGCTACAAACCCATGCTTAGTTTGCTCGTTGATAGTTCAACAGTAATTGTGTTTATGGTTCATTTTGTTGGGATGCTGGTGACTAATCTTTCAATAGTGTCAGTGGTGCAATTCAGCTCTGACATACGGATTCATTGTCCTGCTAACTGGAAGATCTCATTGCAGATATGATTTCTGTCATCTGTACAAGAGTTAGGAGAAAGTACGTTGTGGATGTACTATGGAAAAAGAGTGGTGGCATGGTGGCATGAGGTAGAAACGGAGGTTGTGACCAAATCCTCAGTCTTCTCCACTCTGTAACTGTATTTTCAATGCGAATCTGTATACATGAAACTAATCATATGGTGGACCTGTAATTGCTAGAGGAACTGAGGTATTGGTTATGGAAAGCAATGCCAAGGTGTTGTGCAATACTACTGGTAAATGTAATAAATGACATGGAAAATTGAAATGGTCAGGGAAATCCAGGTAGCTGCAGTGTTGCATACTTCTGTTTAATTTTTCAATGAGACACTTGGAATTACATATTTTCTTTTACAAATGCCAAGAAGCAGCATTTTCATAGAAAGGGTTACAGAAGAACACAAGTCTTCCATTTCACAGGACTTTGCACCAAGTAGGAACGTTAGTAGACTAGTCAGAGGGAAGTAGGGCATATGAATTAAATCTTCATTTTGTTTCTGTTGAGCCTCAGCAACTGAACTTTAATGATTTTTAATTACATTCCTTACCTGGCTGGTGAGAGGGGCTGTATTAAATCACAAATACCTTAACATCTGGGGCTCATTTGTTCCAAAATGAACACCATCTCCTTTAATTCCCTATTTGTCTCTCTCTGCTCTTACAATATTTGCCTTGTACTGATTCCCCTTGCTAATTGCAATCCATCCAGTGCTGTATGTGAAAAAGCCATTTTAGTTGCATGATTTAATGCTTTGAAGTTGTCTTGGATTTGCTGACTCATTGGTCAACCTTGAAAAATCATAACAGTGCAAACATTGCAATGCCATCAGAGGACTAGCAGGTTGCGCAGGGGACTGTTACTGATTAGTGTCATTTTTTTTTCCGAGTTGAAAGAGCTATTGTGTTTAAGGCCATGAGATTTAGCATTAGGAGTAATTAAAAACCAAGGCTGCTGCCTTTATATTTTTTTAAATATGAAGGGCCCCAGGAGTCTCTGTAGTCATTAGAAAATCCTATTCTCGTGCTAAGCTTCTCCTTATAAGTGGTTCTGTTGTTGGCTTTCCTGAATGTAAAGCAGGATCTTGTTCAGAGTAGATGTCGAGAGGGGGTACGATGTCGTAAAGGCAGGGGAGAAGCAAAGTGTGTGTGTGTTTGGGGGGCAGATATTCAGTGGTTGCGTGGGTGCTTTGTAATGTGACCTTAGCAACTGGCTTTCTACTCTAATGGGAAAAATAGATGGTGGGAAAGCATTCAAGGAAAGTGGGTCACATTTGATCCATGACCTAAAAGGAAAAGTGGGGGGAGGGAGTAATCAGCTCAGATCATTAATGAGGTGAAAATTTAGCCTTATAAGGCTTATTCATCAAACTGGGCAAAACTGCTTTTCTGGTGTCTTGGTTATGTGATAGAGAACACAAGTCCCACTCTCTCAAAACACTACAATTGCTTCACAGCTTTTTATATATATAAAAAAAAAAAAAAAAGGAAAATAGTTGTTTGTTTTAAACACTCAAGCAACACAATGATTAGACATGACAGTTTGGCTGTGGGGCCTTCCTTTCAGTTCAGGAAAATATAGAACATAGCTGAGCTGTCCTTTCCTGGTAAAAATGAGGTCATTTGTAAAGCTTTGTGTACATTTCTGCAGCACTCGTAGAACAGAGCTAGCAAAACAATTCTCCTGAAGTCTCAATCCTACCTCTACCAATACTCCCATTTTTAAGAAACGCAGACCCGTTGACCATGTAAGATGAGAAATCACAAGCTGTGATTTAGACTAAATCACTCCTGGAGGATGTATAGTTTTGATTTAACTGTCGGGGCGCGTACACTGCAGTCGTAAGTGCACTGTCGCTGCTGACTCTGAGCCTCTTACAGCTCCGTATGGCTAAGGGAAAGCTTCTTGAAATCTGTTTCCTTTTCCATGACAGCTGTGTGTGTGTTCTGAAATAAGCAAAAGTACGCTGTCAGGCTTGATTTTTCTCTTGATACATATACAAATGTATTGTATACATTATATTTGTTAATCCCCGTTGTTCATAAGCATGCCCTAGGCAATTAAAATTTATTATACAATAATGTATTTTATGTAAAAGCTAATACTAATTTTCATACCCAGCTATTTTTCTTCAACCAGTCAAATGTTATATAGCTGCTAGTATTTCAAGGTAGTTTTAATTAGCATCTCAGTCTAGTTCAACTCTATCAGAGAATGCATCATGGAATTAAATAAGAAAGGATAGCAAAGGATGTACTGGATAAGTGACTGGAAAAAAAGGAGTAATGCGAGATGTGAGCTGGCGCATCAGAGTTGCATTCCCTTCTACTTTGGAATTTCAGGGAATATGTTCCCATTGTGTCCAGGAAACTCTTGATGTTAACCCCCAGATTCTGTGACCCTTCTCAGTAAAGCATTAGCTGTTTCAGTCAACTGTGTTGACATTCAGTCCAATCGCAGAAAGATGGAAGCACAGAGAAGTAAAGGAGCATTCAAGATCTTGGGCGTCTTAATGAAGATACGTGGTATCTGACTTTGTAGGCTAAGTGAACTTAGACCTGCTGTGTCCTCTTCTCCCCTTTTTTTCTTAACCAGCTATTAAAATACTCTGAGAGTGTGTCATTTTTCCTAACATATGAAAATAGTAGGAAAACATCTGGGCTTACTAATAAAATTAGGTCTGCTACTTAAAAAGCAGCCGGCATTGTTTGGGGCCTCAGAGATGCTCCTGTGATGCAAATAATAATAGTGGCTTTGGAAAGTTCTGCTGTATTGCATGATCTTCAAATTCTGCTTTTAAAAGACGAAATAGAATTGCGTGAAGTTAAAAGCAAAAGTGTACCATGAAAGGGTTTTGGGTTTTTTTTGTCTTCAATAACATAATGGTTCAACATTTATATGGTGCTTTCCTCTGAGTGTTTCAGAATACTTCGTTGGGATGGGAATATAACGTACCGATTCAAAGGTGAGGGAGACAAGCACAGCAAAGGGAAGAGACTTATAAAAAAACATGTCTGAGAAACGGCTTGCTTTGTTTCATAGTCCTCTGCTCTTCGGCATTAGAAACACTTCCCAGTTTTGTTCTTCTATCGGATTTCACCTTCTCTGAAGGGTGGTTACAGCAAGAAAACCAATGTGCCTTAAAATAATCTGCAAGTAATACTTCTCTCAAGGAATTTGGAATTGCTGGAGTAAAGCTCCACATTTGGTGTTCGGAGCTGACCTGCTGCCCAGCTGGGATGCAGTCTATCGTGAGTGACTGCTTGGGCATAAGGTACAGAAATCCTTCCCCACATTAAACCGAAATGAGCAGTTCCCTAGTGGTGGCAGTCAGAATGAAAATTCAGGCTTCCCGTTTTTTCTCCATATCTCTTACTTACAGTGACAAGCCCAGCAGGTTCAGCCTTCAAATAATTAAAATAAATGTTCATATTTAAAATCCCATATTTGATGCTTGGATTCCCCTCTGTTTCCTGTATCAAGCAATTGAGACTTGTGAGCTTTGAGTCTATGTTCTCCCATCGGCAGTGTCCAGGTTCCTCCACCTGCCCTGGGGCAAGTTTCTTCCCTTTTTCCATCTGTTGAGCGAAGGTGCCGATGACCATACAGAGAGGGGTTATATGCAAAAGCAGTTGGAAGAGAGCTAGAGATCTTAGGGAACCACATGGTGTTACTAATCCTCCAGCTTTCCAAAGACTTGTCATCACAAATAAGAGTTTTCCACTTTCAGAGGGAGGAGGGAAAGAGAAAAAAGAAGGAAAGAAATTAACCCTGTGGTGTGATGACAGAGATTTCTATAAATCACACTGCGTTTCACACTGCTGCTGACAGCCTGCCAAACCTGAACTGGCCAAGTTTCCACAGGTCGAGTACATTACAGGGAGCTTAAAAATACATCCACAAGTGTTTAACTACCTTTTCTGTTGCATGAAGCTATTGAAGTTAAGAGGCTTTGTACATCATGGGATTGCCAAAGGGAGGTGGATGGTATTCCCACTTTTTCACATTTCCTCCTTTCCTGTTTCTTCTAGAAACGTGCCAGCAAGTCCCCAAGATCTGGGGGACTGGTTCATTTTCACTTGTCAATAAAACCTCCACAGCAAGTAATAACCTGCTAGGATAAGCTTTTGTCCAAAATGTACAGTTAAGAAGTTATCTCATCCTTTTAAATTTCTCCTGCTGCAAGTATTCACCATGACCTTAAAAACGTGAGTTTTGACACCTTTTCAAGATATATTTTCCGGTTGATTTGGCCAACAAGTTCCAAATGGCAGTGCTCTGCTGTTTTCCCGATGCTGCATTTGCAAAAAGCGCCCTGGAAACTCGCAACTAGAAGACAGAGGTCTAACTTTGAAGCCAGAAGCATCCCCATAAATGACTCCCATATGACTTGGGAAGTGTGTGCGTGAGGGTGTGGTTTTGTCAGGATTGTTCATGGTATGTTTATTCAGGAAATTTAAACCAGTTTTTCTGAGGGTTGTTTAGTTTCTTTGAATGATGCCTTTAAAGGAGGAGTTGCTCCTTTCCTAATCATGTGTGGTTGTTTATTTTCTTGTGAGCCTCAAATGAACAGCATAACCAGCGGAGCAAAATAACTTATTTCCAATAATAGGGTAAAAATAAGAAAGTAAATAAAATCTTGTATTATAATGACAATTGACTTTAAAGATTCAGATTTGTTGTTGACTACTTGTGTGTCAGTGCTACGTAGCCTTTTATACAACTGTTCTCTCTTCAAGTGTAAAAATATAACTGTTGGTAACCCAAAATAAAAAGGAAAATGAATCCTTATTCGAAGAGCTTAGAAGACACATTGCAACAGGATCTAGAGGTTTCAACAAGTGCGAGATGGAGACAGTGTGGCCCGTTTTGCTGTGTGCAGGGCAGTGCTTTCCATCTAGCATGCGTAGTGGTTTTTTCATTAAAATCTGCTTAGTGTTCTGGCTTCACAGCCAGTTTCCCTTCTGTGATCTCCGTATCGTGGTTGCATGTGTTGATAGTGGTAGATCTGGTGGGACCTGGTTGTGCTACCGTTTGATGCTAGCAGTAGGGTGTAAGACTTGCCCAGCTGAAGGTGAAACCAGGCGCCAGCTTAACCCTTTATTCCATCTTCTGTGAAGCTGTTATAAGTACTTGTGCCATAACATTGAATCAACTACCAGTAATATTAGGGTTTGGTGTTTTTCCTCCCCCCCACAAAAGCAATAAAGTGAGTTATAAGTATGTTGAAAGTCACTGGGGAAAATCACTTTCTAACTATTGACATTTTAGTAACAGTCTGATGAGGTACTTAGATTTTTCTGGTATGTTATATTGAGGACTAGTTAGAAAAGATTCAGAAAAGGATTTTTTATTTTTTTTTTAAGCTTCCCTGTTATACAACTTGAAAAAACCAGCTCTATTGATTTTGTTGTTGTCCAGCAATCTGATCAGAGCTGAGGTCTGCTCTACGGAAGGACTGGGCACTTTTCCAACTCCCTTTTCTGCCCCTGAAAACCTGTCTGGGTAAAGATGATTTCCACATTCCTCTCTGAAGAACTGGGAAGTATTTCCCAGACAACATTTATGTTTTCCTTTACTAAACAGGCAGAACTTAGAATAGGTAAGAGGAACAGAGGTGTTCTGCAGAGAAGAAGGGAAAAAGAAAAAACCTTCTGTGCCCAACCCCACACCCTGCTATATTTTCCATTTAAATGGCAAGGTCAGCTTGTCTCCTGCAGATGTTCACTTGAGCCACAGTTTTATAAGATTATTCATCCCAGTAACATTTGAGAGCTTTCCCACAATTCCCAAAGTTTTTCCTGCCCACAGATTTTACCCTCAAGCCTTGGGAAGGCTTGGGAAGGATTTTCTTCTTTCTTTGCTTGTATGTTTAAGATTTTGCCCTCCTTTGCCACTAAACCAACCCTGATCCTGTTTTTCAGTTTCATTATTTTATCTGTAGCCTCTCTAACCCTCTTTTCCAAGACCCTGTACATGAGGATTGACTCTACCTGAAAGAGTTGCAAAGGCAGGCAAGAGACTAAAATTCCCAAGGCCAAATAGTGGGGTGAGAAGAGATGGGAAGAACCTTTAGCACCTCTTGGTTCTCCAGCCAGAGGCAATACCTCCTAATGAATAGGCACTGAATATCTTAACGCTTTTTATTCACCTGCAAAAATTGCCCTCTGGGGTGAGATTGCCCCACTCTTGCCCTACTCCTTCTGGTTTCTGATAGATTGCCAAAATGAAACCGCAAGTACTGGAATAGCCTAATTCCTTCCCCTTCCCCTGGTGGAAGTTCACCCTGCCCAACCGAAACATTTGATTCATTGCAATAAAGCATGACGGTCTGCATTTTCCTCTGTGCTTTGTCACCTCTTTGACCTCCAGGTCACCAAAACCTTTCCATGTGTGGAAAGCAAAAAGTTGGCTACAGTCCTTCACAGATGACTGACAGCTTCTCCATGCTTCCTGCAGGCTTTTTGGTGCAGGAACAGGTCAAGAGCATACCGTGCTGTAGTCTGAAGTGCTCACGGTTGTCGCCCCAGCAATATCACATTAAACCCATCATGTATCAAGACGTGGTGGACGGGCCACCCTAATCTGAGCATGTATGATACCCGGGAGCTCTCGTGCCATGTGCTGTGTTTGTGTATATGCTATTAGTGTTTCCACTGAGGTCTGCATCTTTCTAACAGCTCGCTGCAGCTGTATTTGCGCATTAGAAAATAGCACGCTTTAAAGTGCCTTGTGAAGCAGATCCTTCCAGCCTCGCCGTTGTAAGGGAACAAGAGTCACACCATGCAAAAGTGTGTCTGCGCGTGTCAGCAAAGTGCTCTTTCAGCACGATCGCTGAGTGCAAAGATTTCAAGACAAATCAGGCAATTAAATTTTGAGCCCGCATCTCTTCTGTTTGTTAGGAATTCATCATCTCGCATAGATGCAACATTTCGTTGTGTGTCTCCTATCTTCCATAGACACAATTTCATTTTAATTTTTTAATATTGTCTTTCCCTGTTGTTGGGATTTTTTTTCTTTCTTTTTCTGGACAGGTTATACATATGCTAATAGAAATATGCCTATTATTTGAAGCATAGTTCTGCTTGTCAATGAAGCTTCATTAACACCGTTATCACTGCCTGACATTTATCTTATAATTTTCCAGAGTTGACTGTTACATCTCCATGGAAACCCAAATTGCAATTGAAACAAGTGAGATAATAAAGGCATCCATAGAGGATTGACAGTATGCAAGCCCACAGTGTTTGCAGGCTACATTTGTTTATACTTCCTTAGATAAATCCATTGCAGTGGAGATTTTTATTACCTGTCTCCTACCTTTCTATGACTGCTGCTTATTGCAAGGTTTAGAACAGCACCTTTTTTTTTTTCTTTTTAATTAGAGCAATAAATTTTATTGGACTCAGCAAGGGAGGCATTGAAGATGTAAATTCTAGAGTGATTTTTCTGGGATGAAATATGAAGTTTTTTATATAGGAATTTGGCACTATATAGACCAATGCATTCTTAGGTCGGTTTGGGTTTTTTTCTGAAGCAGCCAAAAGTTAACGATCACGGATTCTTTTGATTTGCTGAGTCTTTCAGTATGCAAGGAGGATCTTTTCTTTTTCTATACCTAAGGACTTGAGCTCTCTAAGTTCGTGACTCTAAATCAATTTAGATGGTGCCTCAAAGCATAGAGTCATGAAACTGGAGTGGGTCCAGAGTGAATTAATCTGAAATTAATTTGATTTTGAAAGGCTCCATCTGGCAGTGTTTGGAAAAGGCATTTAGACAGATATATAAACAAATGATCATCTGTATTCTATAAGCCAGATGTGGTGTCAAAAAAATTGAAGAAACGGTTTAAAAAAAAAAAATCAGCTGAGGGGGATTTTGGTGTAACGATGCTCAACTTGTTAAATTACAATTGCATCACACTTTGGACAATAAGCTTTTCTTATATTCAGATTTGTATAACGGGGGAGCATGGGTGAGCTTGATAGGATATTTTGTTTTAAGTAAGAAAATTGAATGTTACAGCTTTCTTTAATTGTCTATCTGACATCTCACATAAATAAGCGCAGCTAACTGAAATTGGCTGTGCCCTTAATACAAGCAGTGCTGTGATCTTCCATTCCCTTTTTAAGGAAGCTATTTAGGAAAAGCAGCCATGTCAGGCACGGGCCGTTGGCCTCCCTCTCATTGGACATTCGCTTTTGGGCCCTATGAAAACAGCTCCCTGCGCTTTGTGGAGCTCGGCTGGGAGCGGGTCTGAGCGAGTGTGCACACACGTGGGTGCCAGTCTTGAAATAGGTTGGACTGTAAATTACTTCTTGCAATAATCGATTGACTTTAGCACACGGGACCAGCTGTGTTTCCAAACAAATGTTTGGAGGACACTTTTCCCCTGCCCTCATCCTCCCAACCCCAACTCCAGGATGCAGTTTGCCATAAACTAGACAAGTCCTTGCAAACCTCAAAAGAACTTGCAGATAACTGCCAGCCTGGAGATAAAACTTGCTGAAATAATCAAAACATTAATTATCAAGTAAAAAAATAATTTTTTTTGAAGCCTTCATTACTGCCTTTGAAGTTTTTTGGGGGCAAAGGAAGAAGGAAATTGAGTAACAACTTTGTAAATTTGGAGCAGTAAGTGTTTGGAATGTGGAGAGAGAGACAGGTTGTTGACAAGAAAACAGATGGTCCTACATGTCCTGAATTTTAAAAGCCTGGTACTGTTCTAATTCAGTTGTTGACATGTCACAAATGTATAAGCATTTGGGTGTAATCAAATACTTTTTTTTTTTTTAAAGTAATACCGATAAATGCTTCCTGCCACACAGAAAGAAGTATGCTTCATTGCAAATATGCGTAATCAGTAAAGCAAGGCATTAATAATCCACACCATTAATACTGAGCAGTCAGCTACTTCAGACTCAACTTCACATGAAAAATTGTTATCGGTCAGTGCTCCAAACTATAATTGTGCAAGTGTATGAGTGCTCTCTCATGTTACTGTCCAGTTTGCGGCAATGCAGAGAGAACCCCTTTGCAGTTTGAGTTCCTTTGAGACACAGCACAGATATTTATGCAAAAGGAAAGCCTTTGCCCCAAAGAGATTACAAAGGAAAAAGTTGGTGAGGAGCACAAGAAGAGTGGAACAGTAAGTTGCAGTTGTTACTTGTGAGCATCGTAGTTGTGGTGATCTGCCAAGGTTCTCTTCCTGCCATAATGAGATTAGTTTAGAGACAGAAAAATTATAAATTAGAAGTCTTTGTTAATGCTAAGCTCTCCAGGTCAAAACCAGATGTGCTGGTGCCCATCTGGGAGCTGGCCAACCGAAAACAGATATTTAAAATTCATGACTTAGGTATTTATTGGACTATTACTGTACTTTTCCCTGTCTGCGTAGAGTTAGAAATGCACCTACCTTACACCTGATGAAGACAGACCTTATCTTGTTTGAGCATTTAATGTACAGAATGAATTCTGCTCAGGAAGCAAAAACGACTTATTTGGTGGTTGCCTAAGGTGAGCTTCGTGTTGCAGAACATTATTGCTTGGTGGACCTCATCTAGCCTTGAACTAATTAGTTCCCAGAGCCTACAGGAGAGCCTGGAAGAACAAGGCTAGATGTTAATATATAGCCTCTTTGTTTAGATCTTTGAGCACTTATTTTAGTCATTCTTACTATGTATCCCTAGAAATTTGTGATCCCCATCCATACTTGAACAAGAGGGGAAACAAACTCAGGACAGTAAGGGCTGGGGTGAAGTGGGTTTAGCTTTCTCCAGCCATTAAACGGAAGGTGTCTCTCGCCGGCTGTGGAGCTTCTACCATTTTCAGTTTAGTAAAATCTATAGGCAGTGCATCTTTAAGTATCCTTAAAGATAATGAAAATAGACCGTTATCAGTTTTATCAGCATAAACAAAAAGATGCTGCACAGTTCAGACCTGTGCAGATGGTCTGTTTAATTGTTTGCCTCCACTATTGGATGAACTAGCAATGAGATTTAATAGGTTTCAACAAGTCCAATAGAGGACTTGAAAAGAAGCAAACCTCTTTCTCTCCCTGGTTGCCTTCACTTCTGCACTCATTCATTGTCTTGTTTACATCTATTTTAATTTGTACAAGTTACTCCACTCATGTCTGTATACAGCACATACAATACACATCATTTAGCACTACTACATGTTCTAAAAAATAATTTGTTTGGTAAAAAATAGGTCCATACACCAGTCGTAAGAGCTGAGACAGTCTGAAATGCAGTATTGAATTTGAATGTAAGGTTTTTTTGAAGGTGTGATGTAGCAGATGGACAAAGCATTTGCAAAGTTTCTGTTGGTTGACTCTACGGTTCTAGGCAGCATTACCAAAAGCAGGACATTAAAATAACATCATTTGGTAGTTTCAAACATGTATACAAGGGGTATCCAGGGTTTAGGTTGAAACCCCAGCCTTAAATCAAACTGGTTTGTAATGGAGGTGGTGCAGCAACACAGAGGCAACACTTTAAGAACCACCCACCTCCAGAAGTGAATGATTAGGAATGAGCACAGGGGTGTTGCAGCCAGGGAGGGACGGACCCTCTCTCATTTCCTTTAGTGAGAAGAACTCTGGGGGCTAATTTTAGGAAGTTAAGAAGCCTTAGCACATAGGAGTGTGTGTGCTCTAACATGTACCGTGAGCTGAAAGGGTAATTGCATTTTAACGTGGCTCTTACTATGATTTCCCTTTGTATCTTTGATTTCTTCCTGTGATACTAATGAGGAATCTGCATCTATACCTCTACAGAATAATGTGTTTTATCTCAGATGTGCTCAGCTCTCCTCTGATGCTTCTCTAATGTGCATATAGTTCAGTACTTTTCCCAGTTCATATTGCTCTTAGTATCTTGCATGCTGACCTACCTGTTTGAAGGATAACTTCCCTCTGCTGTTCCTTCTCCCAGCCCAAATGTATTCCCTGTCAAAATATGTTTTAAGGTAGGAAAAGTTTGGGGTTTTTTCCCCAGATTTTAAAATCTTTTTTCCTGTGTGACAGGGTGCTACCTCCTTACCTTACCTAAAAATTACATTTAAGGCATTAAAGTGATCACATGTACTAAACATGGAATTAATCAGGAAACAAGCATCCCCTATAGCAGCAATGGTTTGGCACGGTTTGTATGATGTAATATGTGGAGAGAGTTAGCAAAGCCGAACTACAGCTAATCACTGACTCCACCAGAAAAATTACACGGAATTTTAAATCATCAGGGCAGTAAAAAGGACTCCATTGTCTTAGGCAACATTATGCTTTTACAGACAATTTCTGCCAATGTGGAGGCAACACAAGAAAAGCATCTTTGCATTTACCATTCAGTGCTTACACGAGCACTTGAGGGTTATTAGCTACTGAGAAGAATAAAATCTGAGCATTGCATGTCAGGTATTACAAGCCATCAGAATTGTTCCTGTCGCTAATGTGCGTGTGTGAGTGCAAGTGTGGTTGCTCTCTGCTGGCTGGATGAAGAATTGCTCAGCTCTTTGTTCAAGGCTTCGTGGGTCTGTAAGATGGAGCAAGGGAGGATGTTTTGCATGCTCAGAGTTTCCGTACCCCTCCTGCAATTGCAGTTGGCCTTCAACTGTAGGAGAATGGCAGCTTTGCAAGTCTCACGGCTACCCGGTTGTCAGCCCCACCGATGGGTGCAGGGAAGCCTGGAGAAAATAATTTTATAGACATTACTGCATGTGTAGGACCGAATGTCCTGCCGTACGCTACTTTGTTCATTGGGCATGATGTCAGGTTCATTTAGCAACTGCTGTTATGGATATGTGTTACTTAATGATAATTAGTATTAGTATTTAATAGTTCTGCCAAAACTGTACAAGAAACTACAGCAGGAGCAGTTAATGTTTTTCGAAACATCATCTTTCCTTTGAGCTGCTTTTGAGCAGCTGTGCTGTGAAAATGCTGATGGGCCAGAAAGCTTCTGGAGATGCCTTTTTTTTTTTTCCCTCAAAACACAGAGACCTGGTCATTTACGGCTTAAAAATATGGAACGGCTTCTTTTTTTGTTTGTCAGAGGTTTTGGCCCTTATTTTGCTGGCCAAAAGCCAATTTAGGTAATTACATTCTCTTGTCTATAAATCGCAACCCCCTGCAGTTTTCAATTGGGTATAGTATTGTTCTACCCTTCCTGGCTGAAATTGTTGTGCGATAATGCTCCATGTCATTAAACAGCTGCCGTCTGTCACCTTACGATGAAGTCATTCCTCTCTAAACAATGAGTTTATAAAGCCCTTTTGGGTCCTTCCAGATAAGATTTGCTCATAAAACAGCAATTAGGATCTTTCAAGTACAGTAAGGTGATGCTTGTTTGCCTCTCTTGACAGCAGTTGGGAGTCCTTCAAATGGGTGTTGTCCCTTTTGTCAGCTTGTGTGATAGCCTGGCAGCAGCTCAGGTGTAAATATGTATTACTGTAAAACCCTGATGCCTGTAAATGCCTCTGCACTGGGGTGGATTTAGTAGTCTTTATACTTGGAACCCATTCGTTTTCATGTTCTTGTTGTTATGTTGGCTTTTAGAGGGAGTTCAGTGTTCCCCTACAGATGTCTTATACCACAGAACATGAAAAAGGCAAATCCCCAGCAACACGGTAAAACCACTAAAATAGGAGGAAGGTTGAGACATGAATGAGCCCAAACAGAACAGTGAGAAGGGTTCTGGGCAGGGTTAAAAAGACATTTGAAAAACGGGTCTCATGTAAACCCATTTGCTCCCCGTTAACAGCTGTTTTCCATCACCTTGCTTGGCACCTGGTTCATTAATGGAAATGAATGTGGATTAATGCCAATGTTCTTAACAGTCATGAATTTAAGAGAGTCCCTTTTAATCCAGACTTTGTTTCTGAAGTCTGTCTCTCTCTCTCCTAAGCGGTCAGTTCACTTTTAGCAGTCTTGCTGTAATTACAGACATGAATGGGAGAGAGAGAGAAGGCGTCTACCAGGTTTTTCCGGTGCTCCTGCTTAAGCAGCAGTGATATTAAAACAATTTCTAGCTCCTCAAAGAGTGGCCCTGTCAACTTGCTGAAATGATGGAGTGGTAGTTAGGTTATTAGAAGGAAAATTGGCACAAATTGAGAGAGAGGATGCTCTGGCAGCAACCACAAGCAGCCAGCAACTCAGTGGCTTAATCTCTGCCCTTGGGCTGCTCTCTATGATATAGATGACACCTTGTCAGTGAAGATGATGTGTTGGGTCACGCCTGAGTCCAGTGGGCTAAATTGGCCATGGAGGGAAGGATTGCTGCTGTGTAGAGACAGCAAGCCTCATAATCTTTTTTTCTTTCTTTTTTTTTTCCTTTTTTTAAATGTATGTCATCATTTGGGTAATGACAGTAATTGTCAAGGGATCCCATTCTCATTTAGTGTCCCTTAGACACAGCTATCTCTGTAGCTCATGCTTTCAAGAAATGGTCCTAAGCTTTCGTAAGGATTGCTTTGCCTCCTCTTGGAAGGTTTCACATATGGTTTCTCTTTTGCCTTGTTATTTCTTGGATAGAGCAGGAGGGGAAGATGGGGGAAGAGAAGAGCCACTTCCTCTGAGAGCCATAGTGTTGGTGAAGAGAAGTAGCAAAAAACTCGGCAGCTCTTGGAGGCTAAGAGGTCTTAGTGCAGGGCAGTCACGTCCATTGGGTGAAGATGAAGGCTGGAAGAGGATAACAAAATTCATCTTTAGCAGAGATTATTTGTGAGGGATCAATAATATTTGCCTGGATTTTGTATTGACCCAACAAGCTCTGTGACAACTGAACCGTCAGGCAGGTGAGCTGTATGGTTGTGTTCCTCAGTGGAATCGTCAAGTATGCTGCAGGGATCAGATCCATAGAATCTGTAAAATTGGAAGCGGGTGTTCCATTGTTATCTTTCTTTGTTTTCTTTGCTTGTTGTTGTGGTTTAACCCCAGCCAAAACCAGCATGCTGCTTCAGTTTGTCTGCATTAGCTGTAGTCCTATGGCTACTGCCAAAGCTGGATGAGGATGCTATCGCATGTGCCATTGCTGTGACAGCACTCATGCACTCCTCAAAACTCCAACAGCGAGGGTGGGATTCCTCCTTTGAGGTGCTCGAGAGCCTTTGTTTGCACTGAAGTCAAAGGAAATGCAATTCAGAAGAGAGCCCAGCTGTGCTTGTAGAAATGAGTGCCCTCTCTGTGGACTGACCTTGCCTATCAACCCCTCAACATGCTGGGAGCTCAGTGAAACCCCTACCTTGTGGTAGAAAGGGATTATAAAGAAAACTCTGAGTTATATTTGGTTTTTTCCCAAATCTGCAGGAGTTGGTGGATTGTCAGAGCTGTCATTGGATGGTGGAATTTAGTCCGGAGAAGTTTTACTGACTTGCCCAGCTTAATTCAGGCAGCGAGTGTCAAAACCTGTCCCCCGGAGCTTTGCATCCCAGCATACGATAGCCTATGCCTGGAGTGAGAGCCTTTAACTGTCTTTATCCAATAAAGCATTGAAGGAATATGATCAATGTAATTTGACTTCAGTTCCGCCAAAGTAAAGAAAGGCCTTAAGCATTTCGTGGAGTTAGAAGAGATCTTGGCCTGTGCCTAAATCTGTAGCTCAGAGCAGGAACTTGATGCTAATGGGATCTTTAACCTGAGAAAACAGAAGTGTTCGGGTTTGTGGTTTTCTAAAAATTGGCTTGTTAGCAATGGAAATTGTGGTGTTCTCGGTGGTAGAGGTGGTTTGTGTAAAAGAAAAAGCAAAGGAATAAACTTGTTATTCTTTACTAAATATGACCTTTGTTGTAATTTTGGGCTAAAGTAGCAATTGTGTATGGATTTCTTAAAGAAGGGAGCCAACAGAGAGAATAGATGAAGGGCATAATTTAAAAATGAACTCAAATCATTTTTTAACGTAAACAATGTAGAGAATAAATGAAGTGAAGAATGAAACCGATTTCTGAAAGAAAAGAGTTGACTAAGTCCAGGGCAAAGCTGGGGGCTGCACAGCTGAGCTTCTACATTTTCTTGTGTTTGCAGGTCCAAACTAATGGGTAAGCATTTTCCTTAGTTATTTTAAGCTACAGGTAAGGCATTTTTCATCCTCCCCACAAGGGATATTGTTTAACAGGTTGGCTTTTACATAAAGGAATAGGAATTGGAAAGAAATCATTCTAGAGGTGTGTCATGTAAAGTCTTCATGAAAGTCTTGAAAGTTTTTCCCGTGGAGTATCATTCAAGTGAGTCAAGTGGGGTTTTTCTGTTTCTTGGAGACTTTGAGGGGGTCATTCTTTGCTGGGTTGGTTTGGTTTGGCTTAAGTGTTACGTATGTATGGAAAATGCAGTTTTTAAGTGTGCTTGTGACCTGTAGAACATCTTCCAAACAAAGAGCATATGTAAGACGAGAGAAACGAGAAAGGTTGGACCAAATCATTCAGTCTCTTTCTCAGGCAAGACTCCCACGAGAATCAGTAAGAATTTTGTCTAATAAATGGCTGTGATAAATCCTGTTGTCTGCTGATCCGTGTTGGAGACACTTCACAAGTGATGATCAAACTTCTTGAGGTTGCTTTAAAATGCGCCTTTAATTTAACTAGCTCCTTCCTGCTGTAACCAGAGAAAATGCTAAGGTTAATACGAGCATACTAATGTGTTCAGGTGAATTATGCTTTCAAGGAGATGAAACACGTGAAACTAAATAATTTGTCTTTGCACAGGTTATAGCTGTGAGACAGGGGAATTACACAGGGTTGGTTTTTTTGTTGCCATTCTTAGATATTCTTCACATGTAAAATATGATTTTCATCTGGTTGTGCAGATTTTGAGCTCTTCCAAGTCATCCTGTGGGCATTCTCTCCTGAACAATCATCAAACAGAGAAATTGTAATTAAGGCCAAGTTTTTTGAAAGTGGCAGGTGGCTCTGAAATGCCTGAATTCTGCAATGATCAACTTCTGACGTTGCTGAACACAGGCTGTTTCCCCCCTTTCCCTATTGGAAAGATGGGGGGAACGCTCTAAAAGTCATGTCTCGTTAGTGTTCTTTCTTGAAACTGAAGCATCCAAAAATTATCATCACTTATGCAATTTCTAGCCAAGTAGTTAGTTGAAATTGCTGTCCTTAATTACCAATAATGACATGGGGGGAGGTGAGGGCTGTTGGTGTTGTATTTTTACTTTTATTCAGTATTTACAATGATTTGTTTTCCTTATAAGACTGCAACTCTTCCTAAACCATGTATCATTTATCTCAGAGTGGGTTATTTTTTGTTACTAAGTTCTTTTCCCCTGCAAAAGTGTGTGGTTGTTTTGAACTTAGATGTACATCTGGAGATCAGATAGGGTAACAATTTACAGGGTGTGAAAAATTTCAAAAATTTCATGTCCTTTTTTGGGGGAGAAAAACTTTTTGAAGCAGCATTTTGATTTTGGCAACAAAGTAGGCAATTTTGCCACTGCCTTCTCCTTTTGAATTGTGCTTTTTTTTTTTTTTTTTTTTTTTTATGCCAGGGTGCAATAAACAATGTGCTTTAAACTGGAGCTCTCCAGACTGCTTTTCCTTTTTAAAAAGCGTAGGCAACTAATCGGCAGCAACCAGCCGCATAGCTGGAGTGTTTTCCATTCTAGGCAATATCATACTAATTTGATGCACACATGGATGCTTCACACAATCTGCAAATTCATCGCTGGCATCTTGCATTAGTCATCTGACAGATTGCCAAGTGTTTCATATTCCTTTCATGTGACTTTATTACAAAACACACACACACACACACACGCACTGCCTTATTCCTGCCAGTAGCCAGTTTAGTGAGAATTCGCTGCAGTTCTGTTTACAACAGCCATGGAGAGAAATCTGCACTTATTTGCAACTATTCTCTGCTTTAACATGCAAAAGTCCCGGTTCGCCTTGTGCCGCTCTCCTCTTATATAATGACATTAAGCAGCAGCCTGCAGAGAAAACCAGACTCAATGAAAAATGTAATCGCATTGTTTTTTGTTCATAATACTTATGCTATTAATTAAATACTGATTTTTTTTCTTTTTTGCCTGCCCTGTGCCAATTGACATCATCTTTTGCATCTAGCGCACATGAAAACTGCGTAGTCTCCTAACTTGCCTTCTCTTTTTAATCTGCTTTTCCACTTTCTAGTAACGGCACAGCTAACAAGATGAATGGAGCTTTGGATCATTCAGACCAACCAGACCCAGATGCCATTAAGATGTTTGTTGGACAGATTCCCCGTTCATGGTCGGAAAAAGAGTTAAAAGAACTTTTTGAGCCTTATGGAGCTGTCTACCAGATTAATGTTCTCCGAGACAGAAGTCAGAACCCTCCCCAAAGTAAAGGTACAGTAGTTGCGCTCTCTTTGCTTTCAGTTTGTTGTTTTTTTTTTTTTTTTTCTCCGATGATCTTGCTTGCCTTCAGGATTTCCAAAGAGGTTTGCATCCGGGCAGTCTGTTTTGAAGCACACTGTGTTGAGCTATGCAGCAGTCTTAGGAGAAGAGGGCTTCTGAATACCTATCGATTACTGTCTTCCTCCTCTTCTTAAATTGCAGTTTCAATGTCTGTTATCTGGAAGCGTGCATTCCAACTGTGCAAAAAATAACAAAAGATTGCTGTCCTTGTTTAAATTATTATTGCCGAGAGACATGGAAACCTGAGCGGTCACTTCCCCAGGATTAGATTGTGAAAAATAAAATTTTCTACTTTCTTTCTTTTACTCTCTTTGCACCCCAGGTGGGAATAATTTTCAGGATACAGAAGGGGAGAAAGGATTGCAGTGGGCTCTTGCTACGTCATTGCTCCAGAGGCAGTAAAAGTTAAAAATAGAGTCGCCCTGCCCTTTTTCCAACATCTGATTTCTTTTCTGTGGTCATGTTAAAGGACTGATTTTTTGGCACTGGTATTTTTCAAAAAGAAAGAGCTGTTTTTCCTTCCTGTGTTTTTTTCCATACTGTTGTAAAGTATTTGTCATTAACTATATTGCTGTCTTCAACTGTGTGTCTATGCACATTTAGGCACGTGAGAATTCTGTGTATTATAGCTATGTAAGTATAACATAGGCTTACACGTAGACTGAAAGTGAATATTTTGTTTCATGGAATGCATTTTTCTCCATAAATAGCTGCATACTTTCATTTACGCTTTGAGTTCTTCAGGTTTGGAATATGAAAGTGTTGCAAGCATTACAAATAATTAGTGCAGCCCCAAGGCATAACTAGCTTTGCATGTGTGCCTGGCTGGAAGGTTACTAGATATTTATTCATTCTTACTGCACTCCTGCCACTGCTTCTAAAAACCTTTAAAGCGCACATGCTAGGGAGAACATCAGAAAATGATTTTGTGGGTTAGCAGCGAACTAACGGTGCAAAACAGCCTTCGCTTGAGATTTCCAGTTGAGTGAGAGGTGATTGCTGTGGCGTGAGGCGGCACAACTTCGGGGGCTGTTGTGCAAAGCGCTGCCAAGGCTCGGCGGTTCCACCTTGCCCTGATACGGGGCAGAGGAGCTTCTCGGTGGGCTCTCCTTTGCTGTCCCGATGTAAGCAGGCTTGTGCCATGAGTGGTATTAGTTCATTTTGAGTTGCTTGCATACTTCACTTCTGGTCAAAGGACTTGGCGCCAACGACAGGGAGGGGATTGATCTCACCGCACCGCTAATCAAGTCCCCGTACTAGATTTCTCTTTCCCTTCAGAAGCAGAAGGCGGTTTTGGTTGGAGTGTTTCGGTGCAGTTCTGCTTCCAGCTCCCTCCTTTCCCCAGGATTGACGGATTGTATGTAGCACGTAGCCCCCTGCTACGTTAGCACAGAGCCCTCACCAAGTGTCTTTTTCTTGTAATGCTGGATAGAAGACAGCATTAAGAGGTCAAGCAACTGGATTTTCTGCAGTCCAGGCCGCTATGGATGAGCAAACTCCTACTTAGTTTAAACCACTAAAATGCTGAACTTTGAGACTCGTCCATTTAGAAAGAGCTGATTCCTGGGCCACAGAAATGCCTTCCCACTAAGCAGTAAATGAAGTGAGAATGATATTGTGGTTAGACAGAAGAAAGCCATTGATTCCCGTTTCTGTAGTGTTTTCCATTATACTGTACCTGTCTGTCAGGCAGCTGGGAGGCATAAGGATTAAGCACAGGTCATGCAAATCGTTGTAGACTAATTATGAAGGCTTGTAGTCCCCATATTCAATATTCTTTTTGAAAGATGGTTGGTGGGTTGGTGGTTGTTTTTTTTTGCTAGGACTCTTTTCAGCCACGCAGAGACGACGCTTTCATGTCGCTTCAGGCATTATATGTTTTAATGAGTAAATGAAATTAATCCTCAAGAAAGACAGAAGAACCTTCAGACTTATATTTCCCTCACACAGCAACAAGCTCCTCTGGTGGTCAACTTTTCCTTTTTAGTCTTTGGAGGAGTGTATCTCCATGCTGGCTCTATTCTTCCTCCTGGCTGAGTCTACCAGTAAGGTCGCTAGATGTAGAAACCTCTTGAGTTTCTTGTGGCTATCTCTTGACTAGGATTGGTCTTTATTTTTCTTAATCCAGTAGCACAAAGGATTCTGCGTGAGAGATTGTTAAGAATGTTAGAAACAAACAAACAAACAAATTGCCCTGAAAACATCTGGTAGTCTTGTTGTCATCACAATGCGTGAGAATACTTGGCCTGTGTTGTCTAATTGGCATTTAATAACGAAGCTGAGTTTTGACTTCTTGTTCGGAGGTGTGGTCGAGGTGCGCACTCTCTTTCTGTGTAAACACCCACACAAAACAACCATTTTTATTTTATTTGAGCTGCATGGACTAGGGTAATGGGAGGCATTTTCCTGCCTGCTGCCTCACCTCCAGTTTTGCATCAAGAGGACTTTGTGGTCAGTTGACGCCAGAAAAAGTCCATTTTTCGTCATTGCATGGTCGTGGCTGTGTGTTGTGCAGAACATTCACAGGCTGATATCACCCAGAAGTTTTCTCTGAATATTCTGCAAGCCATGAATTGCAATGACAAAAATGCAAGTTGGTGTTATTACACCATGTGGGGGGGTAGGGGGGGAGAAGGGCGGTGGCAGTTTGGTTTTGTTCTTTGGAGAAAGGCATTTTGATTTTTGAAAGATCTCTCTTACCAGACAAGGGCTGTGTATTTCTCTTAGCTTGGCCAAAGGGGCTTCTCCAATTTGGACAGAATTTTTCTCTGATGAACTGTTTATGAAGCTGCAATCTGAGTCTCTCCCGATTCTGTCAAAAATAACCATAGGCTGCTTCTCTCTCTCCTGCTGTTATTAAGACTGTCTTTCATACCCTCCAACGACAAACGGCCTAGTTAATGTCTTTCCTTCTTTTTTGTGCTGGTTGCCAGCTCCACAAGGCTGAAGCTGGAGGAAGAGGAGGAAGAGAGGTAGAAAGCCAAGTTTTACTCACTTTGGAAAACTAGAGGAAAGCCATCTTACTTCCACAGATATATTGCTGTTAATGCAAATGTTGAAGCTTGGCTTTATTAATTGGGAACTGCAGGAATGGCTGCATTTCAATGGGTGAGGGCTGGAATATCCTCTGTCCTCATTCCATCCAGAGTTTGCAGTTCTCCAGGTTTTTCTGGATGTGTGAAAGAGCTCAGCAAAGTAATTTGACTTTGTGTTTATCCCCTGTTTTTTCGTAAGGCTTTTTCCTCTTTCTGCAACAAGAGAAATCCGGGGGATTAGGTAAACTAAATAAAATGAAAAAAAAAACCTAAACCAACCAAACAAAAAAGGCAGGAAATCCTGTAACGCTGAAATAAATGGCACTTTCAGCTTCTAGGGGCTAAGGGGATTCAAAGTCTCAGCAGATCAGCCCTCTCTGTTCCCAATCTAGCTTGCTCCCTTTATATAATTTATTCTGGGTGGATAAATGACTGGGGTTTTCTTTCAGAGTAGTTGTTAAAGAGAGCTTCTGTAATACCTCAAATACAGCGAGCTCTATGCGAAGGCAGTGTCCACTGCCACCAAGATCTCTCTTCTTCCCCACTGTTCTCCTAAGCCGGAAAGATTTCCTTGGCTGCTCTCATTTTGGAGCCCAAGTGCTGAAGCAAGCAGATGGCACGGGGCTACTTTTGCCTTTGGAAATGCAGCAGAAGAGTCTTGGGCCAGATCCACAATGTCCTTTTGGTACCGTGCCCCTGTTTTCAATACCTGTTAATTCTCCTTGGGATCGAGGTCCCCTAAACCAGTCCAGTACCTAAAGGGAGCTACAGGAGAGATGGGGAGTGACTCTTTATCAGGGAGTGGAGTGATAGGATGAGGGGTAACAGTTTTAAACTGAAAGAGGGGAGATTTGATTAGATATTAGGAAGAAATTCTTTCCTGTGAGGGTGGTGAGACACTGGAACAGGTTGCCCAGAGAAGTTGTGGATGCCCCATCCCTGGAAGTGTTCAAGACCAGGCTGGATGGGGCTTTGAGCAACCTGCTCTAGTGGGAGGTGTCCCTGCCCATGGCAGGGGGGTTGGAACTAGATGATCTTTAAGGTCCCTTCCAACCTGAAGCATTCTATGACTCTAAACCAGCTTTGTAAGCCAGAGCCTGCTTGTGCTGCTGCAGGAATGGCCTTGCGGAAAGCAGGGGAGAGGCACCCATGGTACAACGAACTCCGTGGTTCCTTGTAGCCTTTTACAGACCCTTTATCAGATTAGAGGGAGGCTGCTGAGTGAACAAGGATGTGCTGTAGTTAAAGGCCAGTGTTTATTATTATCCTATTTAACATGGTAATTTAAGTCTACTGGGAAGCAAGCAGAGGAATCTGATAATGAGGTATTCATCTGCTGCATACAGGAGAGACCAGATGGGCAAGGCATGTAGGAGGCAGGAGTTATGTGGCTTGTTTGGGTACCATTTTGGCTACAGTTTAGCACTTTAGAAATACTCTTGTGCAGGCAGGAGAAGCAGTTCCTCCTCTCCAGCAGGTCCCTGGTCCCAGTGCCTGTTATGCTTTGAGGAACCCACAACAATTTATTGTCTTTCAGACAATTATTCTATCACCCCATGACCCCTCCCCACCCGGGAAAGGGAATCGGGAAAAACAAGGAAAGACGGGGGTTGAAAATATAAATAGATTTAATCAGAGAAGACTAAATAATTAACATTAATAATACTAAAGGACCGATATGGATCCCAATACCAATATAGAATATAGAAGGATTACACTCAGCCATTTCTATCAGTAGGAAGCTGGGCACTGCGGCTTTGGGAGGAAGGTAAGGGCTCAGGGCTCTAGCACTGGGGCAAGAAGTTCTCTGAACCGCCACCAACATGGGAGAGAGAATTCATGTTGAATGTGATGCTCATGTTATGAAATAATCCTGTTGGCAGCTTGGGTCAAGTGCCCAGGTCTCACTCCTCCTTATCCCTGCAACTGGCAAGGCTCGAAAATACTGCAACCTTGAAACCCACATCCCATAGCGTGCTATGAAGTAAATATTTTCACAAACTCAGACACTAGAGTCTTCTAAAAGTAAAGTTTTCCCAAGCAGCATTAGAAGGGACTTTACTGCGAAGTAAAATTACTGAAAGAGAAATTAGTCCTGTGTCGCTCAAACCAGGAGAGTGCCCCGTTTTTGGTGGGCGGTGGAAGGAGAAAAGGGAACTCGGGCAGTCCTGCATGGGGCAGAGCTGTGGTGCTCCGCTTGTCACACAAACCCGTCCTGACTGTCCTAATCAGCAGCAAAGCCGTTAAACCAACTGTTCCCTGCCTGCCCTTGCGTCACCGCTCAGCCGGTTGCATGATCCTGTTCTCAAAGTGATTTCAATGCTCTGTGGTTTGCAAAACCAGTTTAGATGCTCTTTAAAAGCTCCCTTCAGCCAGCGCTCCAGGAGTCAGGGTTTCTTTACACATTTTGACTTATTTTGTGTTTTGGATGCTCTCACAAGTCCACATGAACATTGTTTAGCTTTTGAGGTCTGATGAGTTGCATCAGGAGCACATGCGCTGTCAGAACTGCAGCACTTGGACCACAGCCATTACGCATGTGTGGTTTAGACTAAATTTTAGTGGTCATGCCTGGGAGATCTTCTGTTACAATCGCAGACTTGAAATCTTTCATGCACTGAATGAAAAAGTGTCTTGCATATTGGGTTTTTTAACAGGTGCTTTGTGCACTACATGAAGTTTCACACAACAAAGACTGGCAAAAGCCAGGTGTTGCCATTAGATACAAGTACAACGGGGAGGAAGAGCAAATGATAAAGAATAGTTTTTAACTTTCAATTTCTAACTTTATGATGTTTAAATTTAAACCTTAAAGAACCTTAATTCTATAATTTATATGATTTATAAGTAGGATTATAAAATATATTATAGATGTGAGCTGATTTTTATAAAAGGTAATTCTTATTCAACAAATCTGCTGGAGTTTTTCAAGAGGTTTCTCTGAAAGTGGACAGGTGTGAAATTGTGTATATAATCAAGCTGGATTTCCCAGGGGCATTTCACACAGTGTCACACCAGAGACCAATACATACAGTTATGGGTGAAGCAGAGAAGGGCCCATTTTCAAATGGAGAAAGGAGCTGGTTAGATGATGGAGGGCAGATTAGAATGGGGAGAGGTTACGGGCCAGGGGACGAGAGGGGATGATGATTGGAGAGCAACAGGGACTGTTATTGGAGATCAATACTTTTTCACTCTCTATGTAAATGGCTTTGGCAGAATGAACCACCAACTTGTTATCCAACTTTTTGGATCATGCAGAAGGGACTGGATGGGGGCGAAGGTACCTGATAACTTGGAGAAAGCAATCCAATACAAAGAGATTCAGCTGGGTAAAACGAATCATGAGCAAGAAGAGTAAATTTGAGTTTTGAGTGAACACATATGTTGAATGAGTATATTTTTCAAAGATTTGAGAGCAGGAGAGGATTTGAAGAGTGCTCATATCATAAAAGGACTGACATGATGTTTTGTATCTGTGTGGTCAAAAAGGCACAGAAAATGCGAAGCTGTATAAATGGAAACATTGAATATAGCTTTCAAGGAAATATTGTAGCACTTAAAGAAGGATTTTTTTTTTTGATCATGTTTAAACTACAGTTACCAATATTTAGTACCATTCTATAGAAAAGGGCAGAGGTCCAGAGAAGAGCAGCATGATTTTATATGAAGTCAGGAAGGGTTAAGCCATGGTAAAAGGTCTAAGAAGGTTAACTTGTAAAGGGCTTCAAGCACTGACTTACAAGAAAGCTAAAAGGGGAAAAGCTGAGGAAGAATACAGGACTGTACCTTGGTTTGGAAAGAGAAAGTTATAAGGGGATACGATTGAAGTTTCTGCAGTATGTTGAAGTGCATACTGAAGGCAGGAATAGATAAGCTCTTTCAATTAATATTAAACCCAGGGACTGCACAGCATAGACTTAAGATTGAGAAACAGCAGGCCAACTGAAAAAAAAAAATCCAACTTTTAAAGTCAAACTTTCTTCCTCCACTTGCAGAGCAGAGAATGGTCTTCCAGAAGCAGCAGTAAGAAAAGTTCCAAAATAAACTTTTTTCTTGCTTCCATTTACTGTTTTGAAATAACGTGTCTGGAGCAGTATGTGACACGACTGCTCCCCACGTCCCAGTGCGGTTTCACCCTGTAGGCAGGACCAGGTGCCAAAGCTGCAGTCGACACAGCTGACAGTGGCTTATTGATGTCCAGCGTGAAGAGGGTCTGAGATTTCTGATGACCCCTGATATTTTTGCATTGCTTTGAAGAGAGGGAGCAGATGAGGATAAGGTCCCATTGCGCACTTGACTGCAAACCTGTTGCTCACATAAATCAGTCTCACTGTAATATTCCCATCATTGACCATGGCGAGAAAGTCAGCAACTTTAATACCAAAAAGTATTACAGCAATTGCAACCCAGTCTGACTGAGCAGAAGTAGGGGTAGATATTTGTGAAGTTACTGTAACAGGAGTGGGGGGTTGTGATTGCAAAAAGGAGTAGAGGACGTTGGGTTTTGGTTGTGGTATTTAAAGAGGGAGAGAGCACGTAAAACTTTCCTTAGCCTTATTTCTGAAGTTCCTATATATAGCATGTGAATGACTGGAGCTGTAGCAGAATTAAGCTGCTTCTTTTTTTTTTTTTTGGCATTTTTTTGCTCAATGTTTTTACAGTATTTATCACAGTGGGGGCTTGGTCCAGAAGTGAGGACTCTAGGTGTTGCTGTAAGAAAGTAATAAAAATAACACATCTCCAAGGGATTAAAGTAGATTGCTTTGGGGCTCATTGGTTACAGTTTTGTAGCAGCTTAACTATCATCTACAACTGTATATGAATTTTCAAAATTAAGCTAAGACTGTATAAGCACATTACTAATTACATCTCTGCTGAAAAGTTCATAAACTTTAACAACATGAATTGGTTTAGTTAAATTGATAGAAAACCCATATGCAGACCAGCCATTAGAAGAGTAGGAGTTCATATTCCAGTTGTTGTTTTCTTAATTGATCTCTAATTTTCATGTCTGATAAGCATGTCGGGAAAAGGCGAGTTAGGTAAAGGGAAGTTTGAACTTCAATTCAGGCATGAAATAAATCCAAGCACTTTCCAGGTACATTCAACAACTCCAAGAATACAGATGAAAATATGGGTTCAGTTTTCCTGACAGTTCAGGAAAAAAACAAGAAAACAAAAAAGGAAAGTAACTGTCTGCCTTTTTTGTTCTAATTATACTTAAAAACAGTTGAAGGCTAATAATTGAGAATTAGGGGGCTTAAACAATAATGGTCTTTTGTCAAGACAATGCTGGGAAAGACTATTTTGCATAATAGTTAGAAAAGGCAGGCAATTTTTTGCTGTAATGTTGACTTCTTCAGCACACCAGCATTTACCCACATAATAGTTTAGAACAACTTTTCAAAAAAATCCCAAGTGTTCTTAAAACATAAATGGGTAATTTGTTTTTCGTAACGCCATTATTACATCAGGAGAAACACGTAAACAGGCCCTTAAAACAGCCTGAACTTTCAACGAAATTGAAAAAACCAGCTAATCAAATTGCATTGTTGAATCTGAATAATATGCCAAACCTCAAATATATAATCTCAAAGGCAAAAATTGTAATGCATGGAAAAATCTAAGTCAAGTCATGCACGCACTTACACACAGGAATTAATCAATGGATATAATACTCAGACATAAAATCACATGCATGTTTAAGTATTTTCAAGATTGGTGTCTACATGTAAAACATATACCTCCGTAATAGTGCCAGATACTGTCAGTTTGAGATTTATGGTATCCAATTTCTTCAGTTGCATATTAAAGCTAACATCAATGAGTTTCGATCTTTTTATGACATTGTTGTGGCACTGAAATTCTTTCCTCTTCCAATTTTCTATTAAATGAATAAACATACAATATTTATCTGCTTGCCACATAAAAAAATGATGTGTGTTTTTCTTAAATAACGATGGCTTCAAAAAAAAACCCCACAACCCTTCTCTCATAATATAGTGTTTCTAATTCTGTTCAGCTCTAATGTTTGAATCATTTGCTCGTAACATAGGAGGAGGTTTTGCAAAGGATTTGAGAACTGGTCTGGAATCTTCACACACTTTGGCGTGGAGCTCAGAGGAAGAAAACGTTTGACAACTGAGCAGTGTCAAAAATGAAGTGTAATTGGGGAGCAGCCTTATGAGCATGTATTTCAGCTGCACTGCAGCTTCCAAGTCTCTCATTTCCACCACAAGAATGGCATTTTATTGCTTTCGTCTTCTGCTCCTGGCACCCCACTGAAATCATGCACAAGTGCACATGCACACATATGCACAAATACATAAAAGTCTAAAATTAAAACCCACAATGTAAGAAGTTTTGCTCATTAAAAGATAGAAGAAGAGACTTGAAGGAAGTAAGAATTTCTCTCACTGTTAAGATGATGTGAGAGAGATGTAAATACTACAATGATGGGTCACAATAAAAAGCAAAAACCCATGTAAAATTTTTTAGCATAAATATGTCATAAATTTTACTAGTTCTTAACATCAAATTTAAACCCCAGGAAAGCCTTGAAAGGATGTCTGTTATCCTTTATCATTTTGAAATACGTTACAGAATGGATATATTTGTAGCATTTGCAGTGTAAATTAATAACTACTTCATTAATTCCATCTTCCCCACACCAGACCTGGTGACCCTAGATTTTCTGCTGGAGCAGGGTAGCAAGAGGACAGTATTGGGCAGACTTTGGCTCTGGTACGACCCACAACCTACTCGGTGTCAGACTTCTGTGACGCAGATGCCGGGAAAGGGTGTGCTGTGAAAGTAGTAGTATTAAATTTTTTTTTAGACATCAGTTCCATCGTGCCCTGTAACCGTCAGCATTACATTTAGAATCATAGAATCATAGAATCATAGAATGGCTAGAGTTGGAAAGGACCTTAAAGATCATCTAGTTCCAACCCCCCTGCCATGGGCAGGGACACCTCCCACTAGAGCAGGTTGCTCAAAGCCCCATCCAGCCTGGCCTTGAACACTTCCAGGGATGGGGCATCCACAACTTCCCTGGGCAACCTGTTCCAGTGCCTCACCACCCTCACTGTAAAGAATTTCTTCCTTATATCTAATCTAAATCTCTTCTCTTCCAATTTAAAACCATTGCCCCTTGTCCTGTCACCACTCTTCCTGACAAAGAGTCCCTCTTCAGCTCTTCTGTAGGCTCCCTTCAGGTATTGATAGGCTGTTATAAGGTCTCCCCGGAGCCTTCTCTTCTCCAGGCTGAACAACCCCAGCTCTCTCAGTCTGTCTTCATAGGAGAGGTGCTCCATCCCTCTGATCATCCTCGTGGCCCTCCGCTGGACTCGTTCCAACAGGTCCATGTCCCTTCTGTGTTGAGGACTCCAAAGCTGGACACAGTACTCCAGGAGGGGTCTCACGAGCGCAGAGTAGAGGGGCAGAATCACCTCGCGAGACCTGCTGGCCACACTTCTCCTGATGCAGCCCAGGACACGGTTGGCTCTCTGGGCTGCCAGTGCACACTGCCTGCTCATGTTGAGCTTCTCATCCATAAGCACTCCCAAGTCCTTCTCCTCGGGGCTGCTCTCCAGCCATTCTCCACCCAACTTGTATTTGTGCCTGGGGTTGCCACGTCCCAGGTGCAGGACCCTGCACTTGGCTTGGTTGAACTTCATGCAATTTGCACGAGCCCACCTCTCCAGCCTGTCTAGGTCCCTCTGGATGGCATCCCTTCCCTCCAGCATGTCAACTGCGCCACCGAGCTTGGTGTCATCAGCAAACTTGCTGAGGGTGCACTCTATCCCACTGTCCATGTCTCCGACAAAGATGTTAAATAGTACTGGTCCCAGTACCGACCCCTGCGGAACACCACTCGTTACTGGCCGCCACCTGGACATTGAGCCATTGATTGTAACCCTTTGGATGTGGCCATCCAGCCAGTTCCTTATCCACCGAGTGGTCCATCCATCGAATCCATGAGTTTCCAATTTTGAGACCAGGATGTCGTGCGGGACAGTGTCAAATGCTTTGCATAAATCCAGGTAAATGACATCAGTCGCTCTGCCCTTGTCTACCAAGTCTGTGGCATATTTCAAAAGAATAGCAAGTATCTCCCAAAGGATGAAGTCTGGTGGTGGCTCCTAAGCCTGGTTTGAGCTTAACTCAAGCCGGTGAGCTGTGGGTGGAAGGTTGCATATGCCATATAAATCTCCTGGTCCATCTGTCTCAGGGAAGAAGGCATTTTCAGGAATCTGTGTCTTTCTAATTGCTTGTAAAAACACTCTGAGACAAGCGGGCGAATAAATTAAATTTGAATGTTTCCAGTGGATCTTTTCAGGTTTTCACTGAACCTAATTACTGTCTAATCTATGCCTATGAGTATGCAGTTTTAAGTGGGACGTTAGACTTCCACTCTGCAGATAAAACTCTGTGGTGCATAAATTCATTATTATTTGCAGAGGAAAAAACTTCAGTGTCATCTACCTTGTGGTTTTAATTTAAAATAACTACTACATCTGAGGCATGCAATCTTTTCGAAGAAGACGACGAGCTGTAAAGAGGTAGAAGATCTTTTCTAATAAACCATGTCTCTTATTTGCCTAATTAAAATGAGAAAATTTATGTTTCAAACAATAATTAAACTGTCCTAGTAGCTCAAGATGTCACACTTGCAATTGCAATTTTAGGGAGCTGTACTGCAATAGGGAGTAGATTAATATAATGTACTGCATGAAAGTTTTTAGCTGCAAGGATGAGCGTGGCACGGTGAGGAGCAGCGCTGCTGCTTCAGCCGTACATCTCCAAGTGCTTTGCAAAGGGAGACAAATATCATCATTCAATTTTTATCAGCTGGAAGAAGGGAGATACAGAGGCCTGGGGGGACCCAAAATTTTTTAGTCGCTTTGAGCAGACAGAAAGTAACGTTCTGCCTCTGCTGTTGTTGTGTCACCTAAATCAAATCTGCTCCCTTCATTCTCAGGGCTTGAATCCCTGGGCTGGTTGGCACAAGGATTTTGTTATGTTAATACTGCCCAGGTGAGATCTGCATTAGTTTATCCACGTATAAATCGAATCTGATGAGGACTGCAGTTAGAAAGGGAGTGTGGAGCAGACCCGTAGGCACTGGCTCCCATTCTTCCTATGCCCCCCCCAATTAAAACAATGAGTATTAAACAACAGGCTTCCTTTATTATTTGCAGATCATGGGATATAAAAATCATTGTAGATTTAAAATGGACTATATTAACCTGAGTAATTCCACCAGGACTTCAGTTTCTACAGTGAAAAGTGTTGTGTTGTCTCTGGCTCAATTAGATTTTTCTCAGTGTCAATTTTAATTCACTTCACTGGAGCGTGGGGGAACTCTCTGTGGAAGGGAAAATGTTACTTCTGAATGAGAGCCTCCTGTAGCCCACATTTTATTTAAGAGTTTTAAAATGCTTCGCAGTCCCACATTCTCTCCCTTGAACGTCTGCTATTGTGTGCCATAAGAGCTGAACGAAATCGCTTGATGCTTCTTAATGCGACAGGCACCTGGGCTCGAGTGGGAGGACGGAAAATGGGAAGAGCGAGATCCTTGGTTCCCTATTTTTATTTAATACTGGAAAAAAAATTAAAACCTTGGCAAGCCTTGATGGCTAGCCATAGACATAGTTATGTCAAATGTTTCTCACCCTTACGAACACCCACCTGGCCACGCGTCTAGAGAACTCAAAACCAAGCAGCAGGTTTTTCTTTTGCAGTACTGAGTCCAGGGAAGAGGTTGAGTGGCCAGAGAAGTTGTTTTCTCTCCTTTAGACTTGGCTTTCCTCACGTGCCACCGGCACTTAGGCGTGGATTGCTCGGTTACGCTCTGTTTGGCGCACGCTGCTGGAGTAGCCCCAAATGTACTGTTTCTTCCTTTTTTTAAAGGGAAAAATGGAGTAGATCTTTAATTTGAGGGTGTGTCTCATTGTGGAAAGAGAAGCCAAGAAAAAGAGCCTACAGTAGAGTTGTAGCGGAAGGTTTACCGTAGACAAGGGGCTGAAATGTTAGCTGTGGGGACATTTATGAGAGGGACTTTATGAAATTCAATTATTTAAATTTATGATTTTAATTATTTTAATGAATTTAATTTGTGATTTTAATTTTAATGAAATAGCTCTCAAGACATTCGATTTATGGATATTTGTGCACGCTGAAGTTTTGCTTTGGTATTGGGGTGGGTTTTTTCGGTTTGTTTTGATTTTTTTTGACTGACACCTCCCAGTTTCCAATTTTATTAAGAGTGATTTATGCTGCTTTCCAGTATATCACTGGGGTCCCTATTGGAAAGCACCTGAGAGTGTCACCAAAACCAGTCAATTGGGTTAATAGATATGAACCTCTTTTCTGCTTCAGACAGAAGATGATACCACAGCATGATGCTGGAGTGCCCCATAGCTATTGGTAACGCCAGCTTGTGTATGAACAAAAAATACAGCATTATCTCAGACGAAAGACAATTTTATGTTTTTCAAAAGAAAAGGGCAAAATGCTCTACCAAAATTCTGGTTTCCGAGTGTGTCATCTCCCAGCCTTTCCATTTCCAACAATGTTATGTTACCTTTCCTTTCCAGTGATGAGCTGTTAGCATGCAATGCCTTTCTGTCCTTTTTCTTGCTAGTTCTAGCCTGGGTATATATTGAGTTAAAAGGTGCTGAAAATAGGGAATTATTATTATTATCATCATCATTATTTAGATGCTGCAGTCTAAGTAGTTCAAAAAAATCTCACAACTAAAGGTCAGCATAGCTTGTAGGTTTACACATGCACAGTACAAGTAACCTTCAGAAATTTCCTCATGACAAGATAAGTGCAGCAATTATATTTAAATGAGTGCCGGAGAAAATTTCACTGTAAACTACATTAGCTGGAGAGTGTATGCTGTAAGAGGATTTAATTGAATTAATGTTACTTACTATCAAATGCTCCATCTAGTGTATTACCAGGTCTCCTTATTGCTAAGAATAATATTTGGCTCATAAAGACCCCTGTTCAACTAAGCACCCAGCGCTGATGACTTCAGCAAGTGATTAAAGTTAAAGCATGTTCTTCGCTGCTTTGCTGAATAGGAATGGGCTTGAAGCTAGAAACAGATATCGGTGTGTGTACGTAAAAGTAATCACTGAGCTCTTTAAGAGGGCTGTTTCTGGCTGAGATTCCTCTTACAAATGGTTTTCCCAGTGTCTAACTATGCTGTGATTTTGGCAGAAGTGTCCTTCCCAGTTTGAGCGTGGCTGTCATGGACAACAGCTACACCAGCGATGGGGACAACCAGCCTGAGCGCAAGTCTGGGTGTACAACAGGGGGGTGTCGGGGTGATCCGCGCTGGGGCTCCAGAGCCCTCTGCTAATGAGAGCAGTAACCCATCGTGATGGCAGAGGGATTTCATTGAATAATCCTGGTGTTATTTTTAATGCCCTTATTAATGCAGGATTCTCACTTGTGCATTATATGGAGATGCCACAATGAGATCCAGGAAGGTATTTTGTGTGACTTTCTACATAAAAGCAGAAATGCAAATAAGCTATGTTAACATATTCACATTATATAAATGGAAAACTCAGACAGATGGAAACACGGTGACATAGCCAGAGACACGCTTCAAGCCAGTGATAAAGATATCCACGGTTTTCCTACTCTGCTCTTATGTTTTAACTATTAAGGATAAAATGTGATATATTCGATGTTTTTGCAGAACGTCAAAAATACCACTGAAGTATGCATCTCCTTTATGTTTGATATTATTTTATTTTCCTTTCATGTGCATTCTTTAAAAAGCGAGTACATGAAATCTAGCAAAAAATTCTTTTATTCTCCATTCATTCAGCAACAAAAAACAACAAAGAAAAGGTTTTGAACCACTCTTTCATGGAAATTGGAAAACAGTGGAATAGTTTCTACAGCAACTTTCTGTATTGTTGGCCGAATCAAATGGCAAGTTTTCATTCACCTACGCGTCTTACATTTTAATGATCCACATGTCACTCCTGAACTTCACCCACCCGTGTTTATGCATGCAGTTGACATTCTGGTACAATCAGTAAGGCACATGCCATTCAAAGGAGTTACAATCTCCTCTTTATTTTTGTGGATTTGGTTTTGGGGGGAAAAAGAAAGGGTAATTGCCCATGTCAACTGATGTTCATTACACGGAATTGTTTAGCTCTCTTAAAAAATCATTGGTCTGCTTTTCCCCCTTGAAAATATTCAAGGTCTCCCTTCACAAAAGGGAAGTCAGCATGTAAAGCAGCAGACCAGCAATCTGTGCTGCAAGGAGTGAGAGCACGATGTTCTGTGCAGCAAATGTCAGAAGTGCTTGCTATCTTTAAAAAAAAACAACAACAGATAAATATCCTTAGTAAGGGTGAGAAACGTTCTTACTGTTGCAGACCGATGTGATTTTGGGGCACGATCTCTTTTAAAGTATGGATTTTTTCCATACATTTGTATGTAGCATTTATGATTTAACGTTTGTTAGGTAGCATCTGGCATGAACTATTCCTCTTTCTCCCCAAGTTTCATGGCTTTGTTTTGTATTTAAGGAAGGTATTGCAAAAGGTAATTTGATGTCTTATTCCAATTGGTGTGGTCATGGTTTTAACTTTTTAATTACTCCCTTGAAATAGGAGGAAGGGAGGAAAAAGAAAGCATTTGGTGAGTTTTTTGTAGGGAATATATAGAATTTAGATTTCATGCAGAGTTCCCATGGTACATTGTGCGCACGCAGCAAGTCAGAAGTGTGGCCGCCTCTGCTGTGGATCGGGGTCTGTGCGCCACGGATAACAAAGAGACCCGAAATCTGGGGCTCCAGTCTCGTCCACATGCTCTTATTATCAGTTGCTGTTTGTGTTGCAGATGCACGTAACAGATTGTACAATATGCTGTACAAACAGATTGGTAAAACGATCTTTGTCCTGAAACACTGACGGCATAGATGGACGAGAAGGGCTGAACATGTGCCTGCACTGAGAGCTGCACAGCCCAGATGCCAGAGTTTTGGACCCATGTCCTCAACAAAAAGGGCTTTGTGCATCTTTATTGAAGCAAAGATCTGTTCTTGCTGATCTGACTGGAAAGGGCTGAAGTTTTAAACAAGATTTATAAGAAAATAGCACAAAGATCATTAGAGAGTGAGTAGGAGAAGGGAATGTGCCTGCGTCTCTCTCTTTTTTTCTTGTCTTTTTTTCTTCTCATCTAACAGCATTTCTCCTACACTTGCCAAATCCAGCGTGTCAAAGGAGCAGACTTGCAAACTTTGGGTAGTTGCTCACAGAATTGGAACAACGCCCTGAAAAAAAAAAAAAAAAAAAAGCTGGGGGATGCAGGGCTGAGGCTTTGATGCCCTGACTCTGGGATGTACTTGCTCATGGAAACTCTGACACTCTGGAAGTGACAATGAGAGCAAGCCTGCAAACTTGGCTTGCTCTCACTGGGCTACTCAAACAGGAAAAATTCCAATACTTAATGTCTTTTTCGTCGTCCAGGGCATGTAAAGAGATCATCCACTTACGCCCTGTGTGGTTAAGAAAACCAAGAATTGCTCATCTTATTTGTTGAAGTAGCTAATGTGCCTTTCAAAGTTAGCGTGTGGGGAAAGGAGGAGTGAATTTAAGATTAATTTCAATGAAAATATTTTTGTGGGAATAGATTGCTCAGTGAATATAGATGAACTACAGCTGGTACAATAATGATATAAGCCTAGTTTTATGTTTTATTAAGTCAGTAAACTATTTACATGAAAATTGTGGTGTCTGGATTGTGAAACAGCTCTTTCGGAGGAGCTCTGCTTAAGGACGAGAAACAATTTTGCCATTTCGAAACACTTATGTTTCTCTTTCACGTGGAAGTGCTCTCTCACTGAAATTATTAAAGAAAACATTTTTCAACTGTGAAGTATTGCTGATATTTTGGCAGTGGCTGTGGCCAGTAGTCAAAGTGATGAGAATTGCTGAGCACTCGGAATTTGGGCAACTTGTGTTGACTTTATGGTAAAATAAATTTTATGCCTGGACAGGACATAAAACATAGACCCATGTGGTTTTCTGGGTTTGAGGTACAATGGTACCTGAAGGTGCCGGGGGCCAGGGCTCGATGTCCCTGGCTGCTCATGGCTGAGCCACTACGGCCTTGGTCAAGAGAGGTGGGTCTCTAGATCAGGCAAGAGATCTCCTGTTCCAGGACACAAAGGTCTCAGGTTTGGAAATGTAACAACTGAAAAAGGACCTGCCAGTTCATCCAGTTTGTTGGCTGCCAAATCCGTGCTTGCTCTGTTTAGTGCATTCCTAAATGTTTTGTCCAATTTTATTTGGAAGTGGACCATGGGATGCCGTTTCCAATTCCCCCCTCCTCCAAGACTAAATGTTTTATTGTACTGTAAACACACACAGTCCTGACATTTTTTTGGTATCTGGGTCCCCCCACTTCATTTATTTTCTGTTGTATAATCCTGGTTCTGTGCTAATACTGATGAATGGGAGGGATGCATTTTCTGTCGTGTAAAATAGTATTGGGGATAAACTCTGCCTAAGATTTTGGCTGACCCCCTCATCAGGCTTAGCTCAAAAATTAATTTGTCATTACCCAGGTGCTGTGCACTAAGCTTTATTGGCATAGAGGAGTGCCACATACTGTATGTTCTTTGGAAGGAAAAAAAGTGGTCATGTAATCACTGAGACAGTAAACAGTCATTTCCAATCTAGTAATATTTTATATGAACTGGCACTGTATGTTGTATATCATCCATCTTGCTAATCCTTGTTCCACATTGCCTCCCACTTGAGGCCAAGAACATTACAGCTGTGCCAGAGAGTGGGTGGAAAAATAGCCTTATTATTAACCTAAGTTGAAAACATAATGGTTTTTTGAATGTCTTCATTCACAGATGCAGTCATACTAAAATATTAATACCCTTAAGTATAGAGAAACAGAACTTTCATTTAAAATCTATTGTCCATGTATGTTGCAAAAGTGAAAGCCTTAAAAATGTGTTACGAATGGCCTGTGCTTTTTGCTTTATGTTTTATCTTGTAAATTCCAGTATTCCATAACAAAGGAGCCAAAATATTCTTCAGAGTAAGTTTTGAGCAGTGTAGCTGCCATCACTAGCATTGTCTTGTAGCACTGAGAGACATCCAGTCTTCTTGTTTCTTTTTAAACACAGGTAATAATTAAATGAATATTGAAACACAGATAATGACTTTTTAGTAACATGATCAAGCAGAGTTGCATTCCCAATGTCAGTGTTTGTTTAAATCTCAACCCCAGTGCGATCAGAAGTATTCAAGATGCATGGGTCTTCTGGGAGCAACCATCATGAAGGGTAGAGGAGAAAATTGCAAGTCTCACCTGATTTATCTTCATAGCACCCCAGAATCCTCAATTTACAAGCAGAAAGGAGGGAGTTAACAGTGAAAGCTGAGTAAATCTGCAGCACAGCATCACTGAAAAGCCACAGAAAAAGGAGATGATGCTGTTGTTCTGCTGTAGTCATGGTTTGCCTTTCCTAGGTCTGTAACTCACTTCTGCGTCTTCCCACATAAAATCTTCCCAGGTAAAATACGAATCTTCCACAAACGTCTTTGGGAGGTGTAAGAGTTGCTCTTGAGTATTCAGGAAAAAAAAGAAATAAATCTTGATTGTACTAATTTAAGACTAGCATGAAAAAATGTGTCCCCTTTTAAAAAGCAAAAAAAGGATTCAAACCTACATTGTATCAGGACAAGTGTTGTAAATCAGCCTAATTGTTTTAGAATTCAGAAGTGTTTCATCATTTTAAATTGGGCTTGTCTGATATTTAGTTCCACATTTTTGATAACTCTGCAGGACTAATCTGAAGCCTGCTGTTGCACATAAAAAGCTTTTCTTATCCTATCTTTTAAGACTGATGGAATGAGAGGAGGTTGACAAGTAATCGCTTAGTTATCTCTGTGTCAAAGCTTATGATATGCATTGTAGAGAAAACGTGCAATATGCAGTTCCAGAAACAATTTTGCTATACATTAAGGTTTATCTTTCTTGATACAAAATGCAAGAGTGAGTAACACTGCAGTCTGATAGAGGATTTCAAATTGCTTGGAAATATCTTTAGATTTGCCTTAATAAAGCTTAGCAGGAGCCAAAATATTGTGCAAGATATGGGTCCCAGTCTTACCAGGACTTCCCTCCGAGCGCATCCTCGTTCCCCTGTCCACTCATCTCAAGTGGGAAAAGAAATTTCACATTTTTAGGACATAATTTTGCAGTTTCTCTGTTGACCCACTGCACTCCGTGGATAAATACAAGTCATGTATGAGTAGAGGGTTTTTTTGTGAAAAGACCAAGCAATCCTTGTTCCCAGTAAGAACTGGTGGTTGCAAAGCTCATTTGACAATCTAACCTCTAACCCACCGTTCCTCAGTTCTCCTTCAGAAAATGTTTGCATAGTTTTTCTTTAAACTAGATATTTTAAGCGATAATAACATGTTGAATAAAAGACAAGAGCACATGGTAACCTTATCTAAAGGATACTGCTACCAAAATATTATGTTTGTTCAGGTTGGTCTTCATGTGGAATGAACACTGATTAAAAGAAGAACCTTTTGTCAGAGAAGGAGCAGAGCCTGAAGATGAAATACTGTACAAGGACCCCTTGGATTTTTTTATTTATTTTATTTTATTGGGGTTTTTTAGCTTTCAGATAAGACTGGGGACTTTGTTCTAAAGCTCTATGAATTTTTTGGTAGCGAAGCGCCGTTAAGCTGCACATCCGTGATATTTTGTTGGACGTGTTCCTGTGGCTGCCATGGTGACCTGTGGAGAACGCTGTACAGAATCGTGCTACTCCAAATGTGATGAGATACATTCAGGTTCTGCACGCTATTGATGCCAAGGAACACTGAATAGTTTCATCTACTTTGCAGACAAGCTTCAGTGTAAGCCCTCCTGCCACTACCTGTTCAAGGCCACCTTTGACAGCCGCAGGAGCCAACACATAGCTGTTTAGGCACTTGTTTTGTTCCTTTTCTCTATCTTTCCTTCTCCCTCTGATTAAGTTGCCAATCATCCAGCTTCTTTCTCTTCTTGTCTTGATAAGTTGCCAATCATTTCATACAGCCTATACCTCTCTAGCCAAGTATTTCTCTTGTCATAACTTGGAAACACACTGCTGGAGATTTATTTTAAATCTTGATCTGATTAAATGCCACATCTTGATCTTTGGAGAGCCATAGGGTCTATATATCATGGTACTATCTTGGTTGGGCTGCTCCGAACTGGTATTAATTAGAGGACTTGAGATGTGCCCCATGGGTCGTCCAAAATACTCTCGATATTCCTTTCCCTTAATGCTTATTAAATATTGGTGAATAGGTTTTTTTACTCAGTTTTCCCAGTCATACATGGTTGATAGTATCAAGAAAGAAACCATCTATTGTATGAAGACTTCTAGGGGGAATAACATATTTATTTGTATGCTACATGGGTTTTACTGTTTTGCTCTGGCTAGTGAATCATTTATACAAAGACAGCAAAGTAGTAGCATTATTTAGGAAAGTTTTCAAGAAATAAATAGCAATGGTAAATTAAGCAAAGCTGAAAGTGTTTACCATGAAAATTGTCTTTAAAATCAACATTTGTAAGATTGCAAAGTATTTTTCTGCGGAAATTATGGGAAGCCTGATTCTGGGAAACCTACAGATAGAAGCAGATAAAACTTTGGAAGAATTACATGTGGAAATGTAATGCTGTCCTCTCTGGGAAGGGAGCTTAGCTGAATTTTCCTGTCTTTAACAGTTTTATAATTCTATTAAAACTGCCTTCTTAGATTTGCAAGATAACGCTTTCCCCCGCTGTTTATACTTCATTAGTTCATTTTCCAGTCACAAGGAGAAGACTGTATGAATCATCTTATCTTCTCTCTCTCATTTTGGAAATCCATGTGTTACACATGTATTCTGCATCTCCCTTCATTGATTTTACATTAGTTAATCACCAGACAAAAATAAAGAAGAATAATAAATTGGGATAACAATCTCTTACTACAAGTATTTTCCTTGCTCCTGTGAGACTGCAAAGGCAAGGTGAAACATGAGCTGTAATTAATTCTTCATCAGGACACTATTTATTTTGACAGTGTTTGTCTGTGCAAACCGAGATGCTGTACAAGGGGCAAACATGAGTCAGGCTGGGAGGCTGTTGTGAGATACCTCTCAAATGTCTTTGAGCTCGAGCTTGCTGAGCATGGATCCCCCACACGAAGTGTGTTCTTCGTTCTCATCGCTTGTGCTCATTAAACGATGCCATTTATTTTTGTGTGTCTGCACAAATATATGGCTTTATTACTAAAGTGGTTTGTTTATCTTTGCTGCTGCTGCATTTATTTTAGCACTCATCTAAACAATTAATTAGGGAAACACTTGAGTGCTGAATACACATCTTCAGATACCACTCAGTTGTGTTTTTTTATTTCCAGGAGCATCAAGCATTTAAAAAAACCCATCTTTTGCTGTTTTTTTCTAACCATGCCTTTTTCCCCCCTTGTTTGAAGCTTCCACAGGCAGAGTATATTGCTTTGAAAGATCATGGGCCCTGTTGAGAGTTCAAAGCCAAGTAAAGATGATGCTTAAAGTTCAAAGGCTCTGTGGAGTTGCATCTTCATCTGCATAAAATTTTTTCAACCAACTAGAAAGAAGAGTTGCCATGAATTTCTTCCATTTCTTTTTTATTATTATTATAAAAAAAGCTTAATTGGGGAGTAAATGTGTCACTGCTAACAAGTTCAGGGAAAGTGAAGCTCCTTAGATGAAACACTGCTTGAAGGTGTACACAGTGTAGGAAAGATTTGACATGTGCTGTGACCCTGTGAGAATGAAACTGTGAATGCCTGGAAATCAATACGAGATATGTAAGGGTTTATAATGTTGAAGTCAAGAAAGAAAAGAAAGTGTTTGACTACATCTTGGGCAAATGGAGCAGGGAGCATGACGTGTTCAGACAGTGGATTTAGACCCAAGTTTTAAAGATGGGAAAAAGTAACACATTTCTAAGGAAAAAAGTTGTCAAATAGATGAAAATTTGCTCCTTGAAAATAGTGTGTATATTGTAACAAATCAGAACTCAGAGTGGAGGCTTTGTCAGTTCTTCAACTGGCCCCTATTAGGTGGCTTGGCCAAAAGCAGTAAAATATGGGGTTGAGTGGTGTTGGGGGAAAATAGGTCTTTGTTGACTGAAGCTCAGGCCCTTTCAGGCAATATTTCACCTAGAATTTCTTCCCATGCTGCTTAAGTGCCCCTTAAGCCAGCTCAAATGTCTTGTATTGATTTCTTCCATTTCCTATGAGTTTTGGAGGAAGCGTGCCAGACTGTAGTTGGTTAGATGGAAGGAGCACTTGCAAGTATTGCTGTGCTGTTACTGACGTTGTTATTGTTGCAGTATCATTTTACCTCATTCTTTCTTTTTTTTTTTAATGGTTTCTTCACAGTTTTCCTCAAGCTCAGGACATTTTGTTCTTTCCAAGGAGAAGCTGGGGCACAGGGGGATTAAAGGCCAGATTGTTCAAAAGCATTTAGGTATCTAAAGATTCAGGTAGGCATTGAACATTATTTTCAGGAGAACTTCAACAGTCTGTTCCTAGAAAGGAATTATCCAAGGGCAGATTTAGATTCTCTTGCAAAAATGGTATCCAAGTCTTCCAGATCCAGGTAGTGTTGAAATCAAACCATGCACCATCTTCTTACCAAGTTTCTGGGTAAGGGGCAGGGTTGGGTTTTTGTTGTTCTTTTTTTAATGGGTTTCCATTAAGTGTCTGCATTAGTAATCTTTCCACTCTATGCCTTCTTTTAGAACTCTCTCTCTCTCTCCTGTAACTCCCTCTTTGTCTTGTGTCTCTTTATACTTCTAGATCTGACCTTTCCTATGCTTGTCTTTAGAAGACACAAGCTCAGAGTTTTAGAGCTGGCAAGGCTGTGGGTGGGTATGTGGTCTTGTAATACTGAAGGAATGTGTGGAATTTAAACAAAACTTCATCATATCAGATACAACAGGACCGGATAAACTATAACTTAAAATTGCATCATAATATCAGCTTTTGAATTCATAAATCTCTGGATATATTTCTGAAAACAAGGTGTGACACAAGACATTTTTATTATCTTCCATGTCTGTGGCAACATACGCCACACTGAGATTTAAATGTCTCTGGTCTGTTTCTAAAAACAAAAAATATTAATTCCTGCGTACTTGCTATGCAAAAACTGATCTTTTGTGTGAAATTTGCTAGTGAATGAGAGCTGGTTCCCAACCGATCAGTGCAACAATAAAACAGTAATTTAACTAATGTTGTCTGCTAAAGTTAAATAAACTTGCAATATATTTCGGAGGAAGTTAAGCTGTGTTAATAGGGGTTTTGTGGAATAGCCACTTAAATTCCTTCATTGCCATTTCACAGAATCACAGGCTGGCTGAGGTTGGAAGGCACCTCTGGGGTTCATCTCATCCAACCCCTGCTCAAAGCAGGGTCACCTACAGCAGGGTGTTCAGGACTGTGTCCAGGCAGGACTTGAATATCTCCAGGGATGGAGAGTCCACAACCTCGCTTGACAAACTGTGTCAGCACCTGATCACCCTTACAGTAAAAAGGTTTTTCCTTATGTTTAAATGGAATGGGGGTTGGACTAGATGATGTCCAGAAGTCCCTTCCAACCCCATATCATTCTGTGATTCTGTGAAATTCCCCATATTTTAGTTTGTGCCCATAGGCTCTTGTCCTGTCACTGGGCAGCACTGAGAAGGCTCCATCTTCTTTACTTCCTCCCCATCACATATGCATACACATTGATAAGATCCTCCTGAGCCTTTTCTTCTCCATGCTGAACACTCCCAACTTTCTCAGTCTCTCCTCATGTGTGAGATGCTCCAGTCCCTTCACCATCTTCATGGCAGTTCGCTGAACTCCCTCCAGTATGTCCACATCTCTCTTGTACTGGGGAGTCTAGAACAGGACCCAGCATCCCAGACATGTCTCAGCAGGGCTGAGCAGAGGACAAGGATCACCTCCATTGACCTGCTGGCAGTGGTCTGCCTGATGCAGCCCAGGGTGCCATGGGCATTTAACCAGTGAAAATAATTTCCAATACAGAACATAGGTTTTTGATAGTGGCAGTGTAGGTTTATAAATTGCAATTAACTCTCAAATTCAAAGATTTGAAGATTTTAAAGGGATAATTTTATGGTAAAACTATGCTATTCTCAGTATTTTTCACTACAGACTTGCCTCCTAGTTGAACTAGAACTTGAGTGGCTTCTCAGGAGTCATGGTGCAATTAGAGGTTTCAGCAGAGCCGTGGTCTGGAAGTCTTATCAGGGAAAACCAGTCTTTAGTGATCTTTCTCAAGCATTCAAGTGAAAGAAAACATAGAAGGAAATCTGGGACTATAAAATGTGTGTGCTAGGAAGTTTGATTTGCTACTACTGAATATCAGGGTTGGAGACTGTAGGGCTTTTGAAATGTCATTAGGGAAAGATGTGTCTCTGCCTACATTAATTTATGTAAACATGATCTTTGTAGAGTCTTTTTGAATTGAAATACAGTGTCACACCAGTTTTCTGCTGTAAGAATGGATTAATGAGGGAGGACATCTTAATTTTTCATTTCCATTTTTTTTTAGCATCTGTGCTCTGAACTCTCTTTATCTACTAAATCCAAAGATGAATTTAGCAGATGGACAAACTTGGGAGTTAGCTTGCACAGAGGACATGTTAATTCATTTCAAAGCCAATAAACTCAAATCGTTAATTGTTACCTGGCCAAGGCCAAAAGGAAACAATGACCAGCTGCTCGAAAAAAAGAGTAAGGATTTTGTGTCAGGGGAGGAGAAAGTGAATTAGAGACTAAGGAGAATTAGTGTGAGAAGGAAAAGAAGAAAGGAAAAGGTAAAGGGTAAATGGGGAGAAGGCAGCATAAGAAGTAAGTGATTATTTGTGTTGTAGTAGACATTGAGATGTCCTCCTCAAATTCAAGATTTCTTTGTGATACAATGTATCCACATAATGACAGGACTTTTTTAGAATGATTGCCAATTTTAAAAAAAATATAAATTTTTGTTTCTCCTGTATTTTGTTTATATTCTTTTCTATACTTTACAGGTAGGAAGTACAGTGACTTCCCATGGAGACCCCTCACAGAGCTAGAGATGGGAATATCATCTCCCCACCCTCTTCCCCCTGCTGTCCTACTTAATTGAATTTTTTTTTTTTTCCAAAAGCTCTGACTGGCGGTTTATATTGTAAGCCGTATGGACTGATGTATAAGATCCCAATTATTCCCTGCCTCCAAGATCTAGAAATGTAAATGGACCAAATGTGAACTCGAGAAGAGATGCTGAGCAGCTGCTTTGATTTTCTCACTGGTGTTGATTGACCGATGGCCTTCCATCTCAAAAAGCAATGACTCAATTAGGATTTAGGCTGGGAGGGTACATGGAGAGGCTGGCAGAGGAGAAGCAACGCAGGCAGGCCAGTGGTGTTTCCATCAAGCTGCAGATCAGGCTGTAGATGCAGTACTGGTGTGTGAGTCCAGTGCCACCAATTGCTTATCAGTATCTCCACAGCACTTTCTGAGTTTACGTTTGGACATCTCTCATCCGCCAGTCAGCCCAGACTATTACAGCTCAGCTTGTGCAGTGGTGGTTTCTTTAGGGACAGCCTAGTTAGTAATGACATGAAATTGCCATGTTGCTATAAGCCTGATTTGTATGTATTTATTTACCCTGCCACCACGGATATAATCCAGTACTGCATCTGCTTACGCACACACACAGCTTTTATCAGCATCTAGTGCAAATATCTAATAAGTATTATCAAGCTGCAGATGTAGAAGTTGACCCCTTTCTTCAAAAGTAAACCAGAAAGCCCCAACACACTGTACGGACGTGCTGGCCATTCTCTTCCCAGTCATTACACACGCAGCGGGAGAGTTCAGGAATTTGCTAAAAGCTGTCATTGTCCTATACAAAAAAAATGTACATTGAAATTCTTCAGATACTTTTACAGCTATTAGCCATTTAAAACTGTTTAATATAAGTGGCTTATTTCAGAGAGCAAGAAAAGCAGATTCTGGCAATTCTGCCCTTGATATCTTTTCTATCTGTGTCGCACTTTAGTCAAAATTTACATAATAATGGGTAGGGAAGTGTTGTGGCACACGAACCGGTGCATATTAGTTCTTAGTTGCTTTCCCAAAAGGTTTGAAAATGCAGCAGATTTAATCTAGGTCAAAAAAAAAAAAAAAAGAAAAAAAAAAAACACTTCCATTTTGTAGGCAGAGGACATTTATAGAGAGCATTTGTATTCACAAGGGTACGGGAATGACAGAGTGCGACTCCTCCAAAAGAGCTCCCCGGTGCAGCTGAAGGCTGACAGCAAACTAGGACTTGTGGCCAATTAACAGAAAGGCCGTCATAACTTGCAAGGCATAGAGAGAAAAAATTGAGCTCCGTGGGATCATTTTTCACTGGCCATTTACAGGGCTGTTACCAGCCTGGAGCATTTGTGCTTTAATGCGGTAGGGGCAGTTGGGGGCATGCTGGGGCCGGTGCGTTGCCACCCTGGATGTTACAACTGGGAGGAAAAATGGAGCACAGGGTGGAATTTGGCACGTCCTGGTTGTGAATCCTTCTCGCATCCGAGCCCCTGCCTACCTTCAGCTAATGTATTAATATTAGAAGTGGCATCGCTATAATATGTGCTGTCATTAGAGTGGCGATGCGGTTTCCTGGCTGGTGACAGGATTGGTAATACGGTTTCCATCAGGGTGCCAATTATATCAAACTATTAGCAAACTTAAGCTAATTGGGAGGCAGCATCGTTAAAGGTTGATTTCTGCAGTATATGGCAATTCTATCAGGGATTGCTTCGGGAGTGAATCATTGACATCGTTCTCTAGTGCCTCCATCTACAACAGAGCAAGAGGATGGTGCAAGTAGGAATCAAAATGCATCCCTGCCTTTACCACCCTCTTTTTCTGTTCAGCAGAATTACAGAAGTAGTTGGATTTGTATTTCTGGAAAGGTTTTTTGCTCTCCTTTGTCAAGAATGTCTGTATTTACTATTCAAGCAGTTCATGTTTCTCTCTGTTTTTGTATGGAATCACCCAACCAAAATCTCTTAAGACTTTGATACACCTCTCCTAATATGAGACTGGTGTTTTCCGTGCAGGTTAGCTAATTGCACTAAAATCTGTAATACAGAAGAAACGCCAGACAAGGCTCCCATTGCACTGCACCAAATTTAACGAATGTGAAAAACTTGTTGCCCAACCACACACCTGAGCTCCTGTAGCAGTAGTTCTCTTCAGTGGCTTTACTGGAAGAGAATTTTTTATGTCTTCATTGCTTTTTGGAAAATGACAGTGAAGGTCATGGTGGGTTTGGTTGCAAATCACACTGTTCAGGCAGCTGTTTGTGATTTACAGAGCACGTATTTCAGCATTCGGGTGAAGAGCTGGAATGCAAGAGACCCTTTTAAAAGGCAGCTCCATTAAATCGCAGTGTAACGTTTAAATTTTGGTAGTGGAAGAGTGAATGTGGAAATCAGGAGAGGAACATTTGGAGGGGAAAAATAAAAAGAAATCCTGCTTAACTTAAACTGGCTTGAACTGCGCTGGATTGACAAGAAGCTACTGTCCCCATTGAGATTCTAAGCTTGTATGAAGCCAGCACCTGTTCTGCTTGCAAATGCACACACAAAAATGAGCTTCATTCACAGAAAGAAAGAAACATAGCGGGACTTCACTCATTTAGCCTTCCAGGGCCTTCAGTCCCTTGATCTGTCAGCCCCTTAGAATTCAAACGCAGCCTTTAAAGGAATTTTCAATTCACAACATGATGACTTTGTTGATGTCCTGAATGTGAATGTATTTTGAATTGAATTTGTCTGCCAGGATTCCATTACTTGCTAAAAGAATACAGAGTTCAATCATCAGATAATCATTATAGCTGTTTTGAAGTGTTTATTTTATTAGTCTAGAAGGTAAAGCAAATTTCATACTTTTAAGTTGTTGCAGGCTTTGCAGGCGCACTGATAAGCTCTTGTATTTCTATACCCTGTGGTTAGGGTTCAGATACTGGCAGCAGGTGATAATATGCACAACGCAGGAGAGATCCAAACTGACAAATTTTGACAGTTGAAAACTATAGAAACTCATAAATCAGACCAAAGAATGTAAGGGTGGGGTTTTTTTTTTCCTCCTGCATCTTTTCTCTTTTAATTCCCCAAAGTTAAATTTTCAGGCCTGGGAAAATTGCAGCACGTTTTTCTTCAAGAAAATCAAAACCTCACAGCATCTTGTAGAATAGCGCGTTGTAATTCCTGTCCACATCCAAAGGTTATTTTCTTATATTGATGGACATGTGTAATTCCTGGTAACTTTAACCTCGGAACCGTGTATGCAGTTTAGAGAGCTGTAAGAGACTCAAAGCAAGATGGAGGTTGCCGTATTCATTCAAGCATGAAATCCTGGCTGAGAGATTAAGCCTCTTAAGTAGATCCCAGTGCCGTTAAAAGCCAGCGAGGACCGTGTAAGCCATATCTCCGAGTGGAGGAAAGCTTCCTTTTGTTAGTTGTTCAAAATTAGGAATGTAAACAGCTCTCATGGAGTAATTAGTCTGTGCTTGAATTGGGAGAGAGTGATAAAAATAACAACACAACGGAGCTCCTAGCGCTGTCGTACGGCTGTATCTGACAGCCTAACAAAGCCCTGTCTGCTCTGCCAGGTGGATGGGGGCAAGGGTTTCACAGGTGGCTAATTTGAGTTGTAGAGCAGAAGTCACACAGGAGGAGAAGTCCCGTTGCAGGAGGTCACTAACAGCTCTTTGAAAAAAATCATCTTGCTCACAAGAGGAGTGGCATTTTTTGAAGTTTTGTGGTGAAGACACTGCAATTTGTTTAATTCCACAAGGCATACAAATGTCCCCCAGAAACCCAGGTTCGCTGTTCAGCAGAAATTCATGGGTACGGTGGTTTGAGAGTCCTCAACATTTGCTCTTTCTTTGCCCATCCCTAACTTCTAAATGGTTGCTTTAGTGAAGCCGTGGCTGCATGATCCCCATGAAATCCGTTGCTGCCATCTCTGACAGTGACTCAAGTAAAGCTGTTTCTAGCCATACGCAAGGCTGTTTGCCCCTGTCGGTGTCTTGCTAAACAGGTTTCTGTGGAAATTAAATAAATAAAATCTCCTCCACTGGTGCTAATTGGTGCCTTTGGCAGCCTGAGCAGGGGCTTGTGAATTGAATGTGTCATGGAGAATTGAATGTGTCAACTCTCTCCCAATGGCTGGGACCTTGAGGTCTTTTTCTGGCACTAAATTTCCTTTGAAAAAAAAAAAAAAGAAAAAGAAAAAAAAAAAAAAAGAGAGAGAAAACAAGCTGAAATCAGAGATCTTTTCCCTTTTTTTTTTTAATGAGGTGTTGAAGTTGATCATTGTAGTGTACACACCGCGGCGTTTTCTCATCAGATGCTTTGAGAAGTAGGGCTGGTTTCTGCCGTTGTTTCTCAGGCATCCCATTTGTTGCTATCAGACGCTGTGCAGCGCGGGGTGGCAGGTTTTATTCAGTCTGTTCAAGCATCTGGCAGGATAGCCATGAAGTTGTTGCCGATGTCCTTAAGGGACTGGAGGGATCCGCATGATTCATTCAGTATTTTTTCTAGGTACAAAGAAGAGATGTCTTACACTGTAGTAAGTACAGTTCCAAGTAGAGCACAACCAGCGTACCAAAAGGCAGGAGATTTGCTGCTTTGGAGGCACTGACTGGCAGCACAAATTCCTGTTCCTTTGGTCAAGAAGCTACTAGCCCACATGGAGTTAAACTGGGCTATATTTCAGGCTGTTGAGGATCAGCAGAACCATGTCCACAAACCAATTCACCTTCTAAGTTGTCCTGACTAGGAGGGGAGAAGGTTATCACTGTCAGGCTTTGAGTTATTTGGATGTCAGAAAAGTTTAGTTGCGGTTCAAGCTGCTGTCAGGTTTGTTGGTGATGAAGCCAAGATTATGTGTGCAGGGGGCTGGAGGGAGGAGGGTTGGGTTTTTTTTCTTTTCTCTTAGTAGGAAATGTACTTTTTCTTTTCCAGCGTTGTCACCAATTTGTCTTTGGCAATATTACATTTTCTTAGGGAAGATGGAGGAAGGAAACTCATTTCCTAGTTGTGTTTCAGGGGGGGCTAGCTGCAAGTCCTAAAGCGTAGATTAACCCTGTACTCTTACATGGGCATCTTCCCTTCCTATGTTTTGGCAGAAAGGGCTGAATTTGGTACTTTCTCCAATGGGTCGTGGTAATGAGCCAAAGGGATTTTACACTGGAGGCATCTTCAAAGCCAACCCACTGGAGCTGCAGCGGTTTGCGTCACTTGGCAGCAAGCACCTCTGGAAAGTCCATAGGCTGAGCTATAGCATTTCCTGTGACACCATGTGCACTTTTGCCTTTTCTGTTTTTCTGCATTTTCTTTTTTCCTTTTTTTTTCAGTCCAGCCCTGACGTCTTTAGCAGGATAGCTTCAGAGTCAGGTGTCCGCAACTGTTGCCCATCCTCTCCTCAAAGCACAGCAAACCGACTCTTGTTGTGTTGTGGTTTTTAAGAAGATACAAGCAAAATGAGTCCAGAGACAGATTTTACCGATATGCATTTTCAGATGCGTTGGTCCGTGAGCTTAGAAGTCTCCATTTTTGTCAGGGTCCTATGACCTGCCTGAAACATCTGCACGTTTCCCATTAAACTACTGTTTTCTCCCAGTCCTCATTCACAGAGACATTTTTCTCTCCTGCACTATTACTTCCCCAAAATGACTAGTTAAAGGGTATTTCACAGCATATTCATCTTTCAAGTGCGGTTCTTTCAAGTAGTGCCAAGAATGATAAACCAATAGATTTCAAATTTCTCCTTATCAGAATAAACCCGCAGAGCTGAAATCTAAAATGAAACTCTTTGGACCCATGGTAAAGGACATGGCAATTGCAAAGTCATTACTACTGCTTGGTATTTATGTTAAAAAGCTAATAATCCAAATGAAGAAACAATAAAAGACAGATTTTGGAGCTGACTGGCAGGATAGGAAAACATCACAATGCTTTTTCAAAGTCACACTGTTAAATATCACAAACTCGGATTTGTTTCCCATTTTAATTCCAGAGTAAAATAAAGCAATTTTTCAGAATTTGCTAGTGAAATAGAAGATTTAGAAACACTCACAGGAAGCACAAACCTTAACAGGCTGTGGCCATCTTTAATACTCATCCCTCCCAAACAGTGTTCGGCTCAGTGAAATAATTATTAAACCATCCCTATCGTACACTGTGAAATTTTAAGGAACCTGTTGGCAATATGGGAAATGTTTCTCCCAGCTGCATTAAATCTGCATTACCTGCCCACCCATGCATTGTATTGCCTGCAAGTGTTGGGGATAAACTCGCTGCATTCCAGCTGGGAATACGTGATTACCTTTGCTTGTTATAAGGATGATGGTCGTTGCTGCCCCGGCTGCAAAGCCAGAGGGAGCATTCACAGTGCAACTCATGGCTTGAGCCAAGCGAGAGGCAGCGGAGGGGCAGTTCTGGATCCAGCCCTCCCTTCCAAGGTGTGCTATGGGCCACCTCCACGTGGTTACTGGAGATGTTTGCTGGCTGTGTGCTTCTCTGCACGCTTTCTCCTAGGTCTCCTTTGCTGTTATGGGGTTGCTGCGAGGTTGAACAAAAGCAGGCATATCAGGTGGGACGTGATGCTTCACCTTGGTTAACATTACGGAGCGGGTGCAAGCAAGGGCTTTGCTTACTGCCCAAAGGACAGATTATTTTATTTGTCATGCTCTGAGGGAACACCGAGGCTCGAGACCTCATGTTTCTTCTATTTACTGTTTGGTTTTGGTATTTCTCTGGAGTGGCAACAAATCTCTGTGATTAAGAGAACAGGATTGTTTTCTGATTAATTAGTAAAATCTGCATCGTCTTCTTTGGTATGAAGTCAGTTTTTGCTTCAGTAGCTACCTCTCTCCCAGCCAGTGTTACCCAGCACATTTTCCCCTCTCCCTGTTGCGACTGAGTCATGGAGCACCCCATCTGCAACTGCAGAGCTCCATAGGAGTTTTGGAGCCTCTTCTTAGTGTGACATGGCTCCAAAGCAGGCGCTGCTCATGTCCCCATTCAGCCCTGCACTTATGGACGGAGTAGAAGCAGATAAGGACGTGTCTACATCACTGATTTACTGTGTTGAGTGGGAGCTATTTGTGAATTTTCCTTGTTTCTATGCCTGCAATCTTGTGTTATCCACATAAATGCACAAGTGATGCTCTCAAAGTGGTTTCCCTCCCACTGGAAGTAAAATTGAAGTCACAAGCTGGAATATCATGTTGAGCATCCCACCTGCAACACAGGTGCTAGGTCCTCCCACTGTAAGCCATCCGCCCATGCTCCATGCATCCCTGGGAGCCGGCTTCATTACTGTGGGACATTACAGACTGCAAGTCAAATTTTGGTCCTTGTTTCTTTGTCCCACACCTATCGTGTTATAGCTGTCTCCTGAGGATCTACCTGAGCCCTGACCTCTCCCTGGAGCTGGTGTTGAGCTGCCTGGGTTGCGTGTGCTGCGGGAAAAGTTACTTTCCATCTTTGCAATGCAGAAAGTGGCAACAGCCTGTGTTTGGTCCCCCAGACCACTTAGTTGAATCATGCTGCCAAAGGGATAAAGAAGAGATTAAGGCAAATAAAGCTGCCTGCTTTATGCAAGGTTAGACGGATGCAGCCTCACTTGGTGCTGCCAACCATCAGCAGCCTCCACCCTCTCACCAGTGGCGAGTTCTCCTGTAGGTTATCTTGCTTCTTGCAACTGAGATGAGTGTCCTATCTCCAGTCCTACCTGGTTTCAAATGGTGGGGAGCAAACCTTAGCTCTTACGTATAAGACTCTTAAAATAAGGTCCTGCTTTAACCTGATTTTCTGCCTGGGGTGCAGCAATGAATTCCTGCTGCTTGAGCTTGCCATGTTGCTTATATTCAAAGTATAATGGGGAGCCCTCAGAAAAATATAACCTTATTTATGCTGTACAAAGCCAATTGGATTTTGGTTAACTAAGTGATTACAGTTCACTAACAATGTAGGTGTACTATAGATGCAATGCACAGGGGGTGACTTTTTATTTTAAACCATACAAGCTTTCTTTTATTCATGTCATTCAGACAGCCTCATGATAATTCACATTTCCAGCTTTCATAATGTGTTGTTCAACCACTGTTTTTTCTCCCTCCCTATTGTACTCTCACAAATCATACTCACTAATTTCTGAAAGCTTTTCATTTCTCTCTATAGGTTGTTGTTTCGTAACATTTTATACAAGAAAAGCTGCTCTTGAGGCACAGAATGCACTGCACAATATTAAAACTTTACCTGGGGTGAGTACATTTACTTTTGATCCTAATTATTTTATCGCCAGAAAAATAGCCCGTTTTTGCTCAAGATGCTGCTCGGTGCCCCAGATGACCTTGATCTCTTCAAGGCAGGGTAGCTAAACCTGATGGTCTGTCCTGTAACGGTGCCAGTCCTGTAGCAATGGCATCATCTCAAAAGGCAGTTGCTCTTCTGTAGAAAGTCCCTTGGCTGGAAACAGTGCTGATTCCTGCTGACTAGAGGCAGTTACTGAAGTGCAAGGTAGATTCAATTTTATTTATTTTTTTTTTATTTTAGCGGGAAGGAGGGAGGGAGGAGGAATAAATATATGGCAGAAAGCCACTGCACCACTGGGGCTTCCAGTTTGAAAAGGGAGAGAAAAGGAAGAGACAAAATGCACCCAGCTTTGTTAAATTCAGCCTTTATCCACCCAATTTCTAAGCAACCTGACTGCCTTGGTGTGATGGCTACACATCGGGGTACTGTAGAGCCTGGTACCACGTAGTGGCTTGCACAGTGTCACCCTGTTCCCTGCCACTGCCTCTCCTTAGCAATCTGTTCTCACCAATATATGACACCGGTGGTCAAAACAGTTGTGGTTGTGTTGTGCAAACTGTAGCTTGTGTTATCCTACGGTTCTTCAGGTAGAGAAGTATATCACTGGTAATTGCATGATTTAATGCTGAAATCTTGTTCTAATGTTTTCGTTTCTTCTGCTGCATGTAGCCAAATACTTTGGGAATGGGAAAGGAAAAATATAAAAGATGGAGGTACATTCCCTCTTGATGTAGGGGAAGTGCTTAAGTATATGGTTGGAGTGTATGGTTACAGACGTAAAAATAAATAAATGTACACAACACCGTGTAAATAAGTAGAACATTGGTTGGACTGACGGTTCTATGGCCAATATCTCCTTTAGTTCCTATGTGCTGTATGTGAAATTGGACACTATGTGTTTGAAAAATTCACATCTGGCCAGCTCACTTTATGCAACTCCTGTTATGAAACCCACCTCATCTGTCATGGAAATGACCAATGTGGAGAAGCATGTCAGATAGTTACCTGTGAGTCCTCCTAATTCTCCGAGGTAAAATGAGAGTCCTCTGTCACTTGCAAGTGAAAATGCTGGAAGAGGTGGTACAAAATCTGCAGAGGTAGGCCAGCTACAGGAAAATAAAAATTGTGCCACTTCAGATTCAAGTGATTTTTCCATCAACTGGACCTTGCAACTGGTTCTTACAAACCCCCAGTGGCAGACTTAGTTTTTGAGGATGTAGAGGACAGATGTGCCAGCCTCAGGCAGAAAGGAAGGCCCTGAGGGTCCCAGTACCCTCTAGCTCTGCAACCCCAGTTGTGGGTTCCCATCCCTGCTGCCAGAAAATGCTGAGTCCTTGGATGAAGAGCTCTAACCCAATTCAGCTAAAGTTGCAGTTAACCCAACTCGTTGTGGAATTGCTCTCCAACATACCTGTGCTGACTGGCGGGGTAGGATGGACCTCTCCCCCCAGCAGAGGTGTTCCCAAGCTGCTGGAGCAGCACCCTGCCCAGCCAGCATCCCTGGTCCAGATGGGGTGTGGGACCCTACCCTGAAGCTCTACCACGAGATCTATGCTTCGCTCCCCTTAAAAGCAGAGAGGGTCCTTCTGTTTGCTCCTCCGTTCTTCCCTGAGCCCTGTGAGCTGGCTGCTGTGTTTGAGAAATCCTAGTTATCCTTATCCCAGTGGGTGACTCAGAGGAACAGACTCCTTCACTGACCTCCCCGTGTCCATGTGGCAAAGCCGGCTCAGGCTCTGCATTGCGTCTTATTTGAGCAGGGCATCATTTCTCCTCCACTTTTGTACAGCTAACAAGCATGCAGCAGTTAAAGAGACTACCATACCTTTTGATTATTTTTTTTAACTAAAGCTCAAAAATATTTTTTTTTTTTTCCCTAATGCTACCTCTAGCTCTTTGTCATTTAAAACTTACCTTTTCAAGCTGTGTTTTTCTGCCCTGACTGTGAGGTTACAAACTTTTCTTTTAAGGAAATGTGAAAATTGCATTCCCATGACTCTGGGGCCTGGGCTTTAAAAATATTCCTGATACTGCCAGAGATGTTAAGATTTTACTTTGAGATAAGTTGTTGTACTTACTTCTTAAAGGGACACCTCTCATAAAGAGAAGCGACTCACATACAGATTTGTTATTTCTCTTTGAGAACAATTCAGCATATATTATATAACAGATTCTATATTTTGCATGTGCTGTATGCTGACATTCAGCATATATGGTGATACCGCTAAGCTGCATCTGTGTATTCCCAAAATAACTTCATTTAAGCACTCTTTCAAGTTGTGGCACACGTACTGAAAACACTTCACATTAGCAGGATTCTCCGTATATGAATTTGAGCAATTTTTATGTCGTTAGCTCTGGCCCACTAAGCAGCTTTCATGGAAGAAGCAGGAATCAGTAGTGGATAGGTTCATGTGCGAAACAGTCCGGGAGCAAATGGAAGCAGTCATCTGGCAGAATTACAATAAGGGATGAATTTGGATCAGGTTGATTTGGGCATCGTCAGCTTGCTTCCAGTAAACGAGGTATGGTATGTAGGAGGTGCGGTAATAAGGTGTCCCTAGAAAGAAAAGAATCTGTGCCTTCCACTTTTACTGTAACACCACCACGTGTCAGATAAGAGGCATCCTTACATACCCCAGGAAGACAACCTGAGGCAAAGGCAGGTGACTTATTAGTGTGAGGTAAGGAGCGGTGGCAGACGCAGGAGCAGGGGGCTGCAGGGATGCTGCGGTGCTTGGAACTCGCCTGTGTTTCACCTGCGCGCAGGTATAACCCGCACCGCTGTGGAAAGGTGGAGGGGAAAACCTCTGTGGTCATTAAATGATAGAGGCCAGATTATTCCTGGGCTTAGCCTCCTCATTTCTCAAATGCGGACTAGCTCCACCTGGCTCCATAAGCAGGTTTTGGCTCAGCACTGGTGAAGCCAAAAAAGTGGGGTTTTAGTGTGAAATTTATCCCCCTTCCAAGACTGCGTGTTCAGTTTAATTTAGGTAGTATTTGAGCAAAGCCTCCAGTGCTGTTTCTGTATCTACTTTTTGCACGGACCTCATCCGTAACAGAGATATGAAAACACGAGCGCTTTATCTGCTCCTTTGAGCTGCACCCTTTTAGTGGACATGAAGAAAATAAGACCAGACATAAATGATTAATGCAGAATCTTGGAAGAAAATATTGCAGGGTGCCTTGCTGTTTGATTACAAGCCTTGGAATTAGTCAACATTTCCATAATTCTAAACCAATATACACCTGTTTTCCCACTGTGATGTGAAGGCACAACTTAATTTAACAGAAACCCTGCTGTGCTAAATCTCTCATTAAATACCAAGCTAGTTCTGTAATTTAAAGTTGCAGCACCACTATTTTAACTGAATTGCCTTTGTATTATAAAATTAATAAGAAGTTAATGATGCACTTTGCTGTATTCTCTCAGATTTTTTTTCACAGCAACAACAACAAAAAGAAAGATAAAGAAGAAAAACATGTCACCAGCTGACATCTCAAGGCTTTTCTGGTTTTAATCATTTTCCTCGGGATAAAATTCATTTAAAAGATTTTTTTAAAATTTTTAAAAACTTTCAGCATAAGTAGGATCAAACATTGTCTTTTTACTCATGATTAGTATAATCTCTCTGTTAGTCATAATATTCCTTGTCATATAATGGAGCTTTTATCTTTTGCCCAAAATGCATTTAGATATCACTTGTTACGATAGGATTGCTACTAGGCAGAGAAAAAGATATACAGCGTTTGAGAAATACAGGCGTATTGATATATATGATACATATCAACAAAATAGGAACAGTTCTCTTCTATTTACTTGGTGCTGGCATCATGAGTAGCTTTTATGTCTTGTAAATGAATAGCGTTAGCTTCCAGATGTGTCTTTTCAAATATAACATGCTAGCACATAGCTCATATCCGAGCTCACAGGGATGCAGTTTGTATTATTCAACTTACAGTCAGGTTTTCTCAGAACATTGGTCTGAATTTTGTTTCAGAAGGCAGAAGGGAGAAAAGGCAAAACCTCGACTGGAATGTAGTAATGATCTTAGAGATGTGCTTCTTTGGGATGAGATGTAGAACCGAGGCCTTAACTAGTCTCATCTTCATTAAGAATCTCATGGCTTTGTTAGAGGTGTTTAACTTCTATTCCCTAAACAAAATAATCCAATAAATTCCTCCCATCTAAATTTATTCTCTACCTTCAGTTAGATGTAATAATCTTAGTCCCCATCGTGCTCTAATTTGCTGCTTAGTGAAAATTGGCTTCTGTACAGACAGCAAACCTCGAAGAGCTCTATGCAGGGACTTCTTTAGCTGCCTTTGTGGCACTGACATTTTTTGTTTGTTTTACTTTTAAAGTGCATTAGTTTTAAAAGAGAATGTGCTCTCTTTTGGTAACTAGTGAACCTGGTCGGATTTCCTGGCAAGAGATAAGTGCAGAAAGATAACACAAGAACACTTTGTGTTGGTCAAATTCTTGGAGCCCAGTTACTGAATAAATACACCTTTAATCTCATGCAGAACCCATTTGAAGTCAGGAATTGATGGGAATCCATTGGTAAAATCCACACCTAAAACTCTTTGGAGTCTTTGTTTTGTATTTGAAGTTAGGTTTAGATTGGTTTAGTGGTGGATGTGGCAGTGATTATCTTAAAGGTCTTTCCAACCTAAATGATTCTATGATTCATCTGACAATGCAATGATTATTTGTTGCCTGTATGTATATTTTTGCATAAATCCTCATAGCGAAGCTTATCACAGAAATAATTAACAGCCCGCACTGATTTAGGTCTCAGCACTCCTGTGTGTTCAACAGACTAATGGTTTACGTGGTTCTTATTTCAAGTGGGATACACATATTCCAAGTAGCACCAAATCGTTTGTATTGAAGTTCTGGCATGAAATTAGGACTTTAGGTGTATGAATCAATTTAATTAAGGGTTTAACAATGGAGAAATACAGTTTTGAAAAAGCTCTTAAAATTTTAACAGCAAGGTGGAGTTTGTAAGATCTAACTGTCTTGTAAAATATTAATGACTTCCTTTTTTGCCAGATGTTGTCAAGGGAAAGATGTTTCAGTTTTTACGTTTTAAGACTCACTACTGATTTTATTAAGTGCTATTTACATGATAGGCAAACAGGACTGTCTTAGAGGGAACTTCACCCTAAGTATTCTGCACTGGCTGTAAGGAAACCTCAGGGTCCATTTAAGGCTGTAGAATATGAAAAACTGATTTTTTAAAGAGGAATTTAGATCATTCTTTTGGTGCCCGTTCACAGTAGGGTTCATTCTGCCCTACACCAGGCTGACAATAATCAGCACGATGCCAGTCCATGTTGGGGCTTCCCCTCACCCCCACAGACCAGCTCTGGTTTCACATTGAGTGTCAAGCACACTTGATCTCACTACGTGCCACGGTGTGGGTATTGCATGTACCGGCAAGGCAGCGCCCGATGACCCCCCGGGGGCACAGGGCTTCAGGGGTTGTAACATGGGAGAGAAATCTCAGCACTGTGCTGAATCAGTTTAGCAGGTTATTTAACCTTCAGAATAATCTGCTTCAAAATGCAGGCATCCATGACGACTTACTGCGAATCCACGTTCACTTTCTGATAAAATACCGTTTGTCCAACAAGAAGCAAAAAGCCAACTATATTTCTGATTTTCGCTTTACATCATGAGTTCATTTCTAATGAATATCCTGGCACTCTTCTTTCTGGAGTAGCGTTTTAATATCCAGTTCCCTTCTCTGCTTTAGGCCTTATAAGTTGTCAGTACTGTGTGAACATTATGTAAAAATTACCTGTAATAAAAAGGTAATCATCCAATATGACTTGAATAATAGCCTGACTATGAGATATCAGTGACTTTGAGAGATTTTGACAAACAGAAAGGGAATTCAAAGAGCAATTAAGTTAGTTACGGGATTGGAGTGATTGATTTATGATGACAAATTAAACTAATTCAGTACCCATATAGCATGGCCAAATGCTGTTTAATGGAGGATCTGAAAAGTCTAGAACTGTTTAAATGATAAAAAATAACCAGATGGGAAAGTGGAGAATTCCCAGGGAGCGCCTGTTCCTAGGAACTGAGCTATAAGACGTTGAATGAGGTTGAGAAAGTGAATCTGGCCCACTTCTTCCTTTAAAATACTATGCGAATGGAACCACTTCATAGTACATTTTGTCCAGCTCAGAAGACATTAGTTTTTTATTACGCAAATATACCACTTCCACCTCTGCCCTCAAAAAAAGTTGCACTGACTTTAGTACTTAATTGAAGAATCAGTATTTGCACTAAATTCAGGTACCTTAGTAGAAGGGTTAGGTTTGCATCTACCATTAATGTGGAAGACAGAATAGATCACCAGCCCTGAGTTCATAAAATAGTAAAAAGTGACTTAGGAGCCCAATGAAGTCCCTGTAAGCAGCTGAACTTGCAGCTTAATGGCAGAACTATGGGTGTTGTCCAGGGGTAGAGAGAGGAAAATATTGACTAAATGACAATAACTTCTCTAAATTGAGCAAAACATTTAGTACATAATTATCTTGTCCCTTTTACTCAATGAAGGATGGGGACAGGTTCACCTTCCCACACAGCCTGGTCAAGCTTTCTGGCATGCAGGAGAATGCAGTTCATATCCTCTCTGGCTTGTTTGTTGTAAGGATTTAACTTGAATTGACCTAACAGAGCCTTCACCACTAGATCTAGCTGAGATTGGAGGTCACTGTTTCTCCTCTTGAAGCAGTGTACAAAAATATTAAACTCTTGTGGAACTGAGAGAAAGCAAGTAAAAGCACTTGGTTGCCTAGTACTGAGGGCAGTGACTCAAAAATTGTGATATCTGGATATGAGTCCGTGCTGCAATAAGTATTTTTATTATTTGGAAAAGCTTCAAATGTTTGGAAGATACTGTCCAAGAAAAGGGAAGTGCAGGATGATCCATTGACCTGAAGCACTGGGAGAAGGAGGCTGAACCTTGATTTGCCTTACTTGCCGGGGGTGGGGGCGGGGGGGAGGGGGTGGCAATATGCCCCAGCCTAACCCCTGGGGTATGTCAGCAGGGCGCAGAGCTGCTGGGGGTGGGCATCAGTGAGCTGTTGCAGATCTTAGACATTCTTATATCAGAACTGTTGCTTTTCCCTGGTGTAGCAGATCAGCTGACGAGCAAGAGCACATTAGCCCAGCTGCAAATGCAGTTAGACGCACACTAGCTTTTTTAGATAGCTCTTTTGGAGTAGTTCAGGATTCTTTTTTGCACAGTTTTGCAGTATAATAATATTGGGATGGAAACAAAGTATTGTATAATACAGGCTTAACCTCAGAAAAATTCTCTAATGTGAAGCCCATCCCCAAAAGACCAATCTGTTCTGGCGTGTGACCTCCAATTTCCATAACCCTGGGCAGTTGAGGTCATTGCTTTGTGCAATGCCTACAGAATTTTATGTCCAACTTAGAACATCTTATTCAGGGAGGATCTCTTCACAGGATATGGCTTTCAAGCTGGGTACCCAAAACTCACTGACTGGAGAACCTTTTGCTGTGCACTTCAGAACGGAAAGCTCTGAACAAAATTGAGAGGCCATCACTGGAGTACTCTAGGGTATTGCAAAGCTCACCAAGATTTAGGTGGGATGCTTAGCTAAGGGTAATAGCCTGGGCGCTCTGTTAAACAGCTCTTTATCCTCCTGCTGGTGTTAGCTGTTTTCTGTTATCTGAAACAGAAAGTACAGGTGCTTCAGTCAGCCTCATTAGCACCATGACACAAGCTATTAAAATTGTCTTCGTAATGAAAAACTAGTTCAGGGAGCCTTCCTAGCTGTCTGACTACTCCTACAGCAGTGAAATTAGAAAGGCAAATCATAAACAACATTGCAGGCATCAGGAAGTAACATCATTAGAGGTGCCCTTGGATGCCATTTACCTGCCTCAATAGCAATGTTTGGTGCCCATGGATCTGAGTTATGTTATAACTAAAGAGCCTGGGCTTCGTGACATGTTTATAACAGAGAGATTGTTTGTTCAGCATTCTTCTGCCACGGTGTCCAACCCTGTGAGCTGTGCGGCTTCTTTCAGAGACCTCTGCTGTGTCGTCTGTGGCTCTGTACATTGCTGTCCAAGGGATGCAATGTTGGCTCAGTTAGTGTTTGTACTCCCAAGGTGGTGCAGGAAGCTGAGGAATCCCTAGGTAGCTTCCTCCCATCTCAACTAGGTAATGAACCACGCTGTTTAGATACTCTGTGCTGTTCTATGTGACAGCATACATGGTGAGAGAGAAAATGTAAGTTCTGTCTTCTCTGTGGTCATTAGAAACCCCATAATATGCCCTGGAACACCAGGTGAAACTGGGTGGCTTGATCTTTAAGGTCCCTTTCAACCTGAACCATTCTATGATTCTATGACTGAGCCTCCTGCTCTAATGACACACTTTGGGCAATTATATTCTGTCTAATTAAAAATACTCTTTACAGACCCAGAGAGGTAATTGATTTTTTGCTCGTTCTCCAGAAGAAATTATCATCTTCGTCAGCTTAGTTGGAAGAGCCACTTCTTTGTCTGCTCTTCCCCCATGGTGCACAGAGCAATCCTTTCTCCTCTTGCCAGTAGGGTCACTGAGGCTGCTAGAAATACTCGGGGATTCATTTGGGTGCAAGCACCTCTTTGGGGTACAGACGTATCCATCAGATTGTCGTGGTAGACACCCAAAACCTTTAGAGACACTAAAAACGGGCTGTGAATTCCCACCCTGAGAAGTTAAGGAAGACCCCTAGCGACAGAGCTTGTATTTCAGGCTGTCAGTGTACGGAGCAAGTGATCAGCACCCTCTAAACCATAAATAAAATATCATTAAAGGGTTAAATAACTTTTAATGGGAAAAGCGGGGCCAGGGTGGGCAAGGCTGTTTGTCTTACTTTTGGAACAGACCATCCTTTCACTTGCAGCTTTGCTGAAATCAGTAATGGCTTTGCTCCCAGAATGTAGCCTGAGTATCTCCAGGAGTGGAGCGAAGCAGTCATTGAAAAACACGCCACCATAACTCCATTTATTAATGGAAGCCTATCTCTATTGCCTTGTGCCAAGGAAGTTAAAAAAGCAAAAACTGCAAAAGAGAAAAAAGCATTGAACTAAACAGAGTCTTAAGCAGTGGTAAACAAAATGTAGCTTCCTTTGTGGTTGATTTTTATCCAGCTGCAGACAAATATCAAAGCGATATCAAAGGAAAGCTACCCATTAATTAATTCAGACTGACTTCACAAAGCAAGCTGGAGCTTTTGCTGATATCTGATTCTGACAACTTCCTAATCTTCACAAGTTGTCATTAAGAGTGGCATTAAAGCAGTCTGCAGTCAATCCCAGCCCTTGCCCTATTGTAACTCTGAGATGGGCTATCTCCCATCGCGGGAGCGGGGGGTACACAAGCAGGGGTTAGAATAAGCAACTTTTCTTCTTTGCAAAAGGAATTTGCAATGTATCAGGGAATCTCATGAATACATTGCCTCTGTCATTCATTCTAGGAATGCTCACCCAATCCCACTTGCTGCCATTACAATTTACAGCGAGTGGAAATTTTCTCTTCTGAAGAAGAAACACGGGGCGGGGGGGGGGGGGGGGACAGAGAAAGAAAGAAAGAAAAAAAAGCAGCTCATGTTTGAAAGGAATAATTGGAAGTCTGCAACGATCTTTAAGAAAGTATGAATAGAGCCTTATCATTGATTTCAAGATAGAGAACATAGGATTCTAGGTTGAAGAAAATAAGATTGTGGAAAATAAGACGCTAATCAGAGGATAAGAGGAGTTTTAAAGTAAGAACTGAAAGTCAGGTACCTCCATAAGTGAAGCTTGTAATTCCACTGTGAAAATAAACAAAACACTCTAGTGTTCCTTACCGCTGCCAGGATCTCTCAATGGGATTACAGCCTCATGCAGAGATGCGAGGTGCATGATACCGTTCTGTTTCCCTTCAACTGTGAATGGCTCAAACGACTGGAGTTTGTGTTCTAGACCACCACTTGAGCCAGTATCCGCCAGACAGCGACTAATATTATTTCGTGGCTGATTCATAACAATACCTTAGAGGAAGATGGGCTGTGTTATTATACGGTATGTTCATTTCAAATATTGCGAGGAATACAGAGAGGATAAATGCTGTTGTGGGAGTACCTCACCAAGCATCCACAGCAGCATGGCTGTAGATGGTGCATTTATTTGCTCCAAGGCCAAGTACTGCTCAAATGCCAGTGACAAATGGGAATTATTTTTGATTGTACACAGAATTGAGGATTTAGCGTTGTAAGAGGTGAAGTAAAACTTAGATCAAGTATCAGGAAAAAATGGGATTGTCCAATGAGAATAATCTTCTGAAAGAAACAAACTTAAATCCCAATCCTTAGGGGCATTTGGGGCAGGAAAGAATTAGAAAATATATGATAGGCATTAATCCTGTATTGGCATTAAGTCATTCAAGATGAGCTACTGGATTTTTTCATCTCTCATTTCTGCAATTGCTAAGAAGTGGCAGAAATTGCTATGCTTGTGTGAATATAGAGTCCTCCTATTTGTACAAAAATATATGATTATCCAAAAAGAAAGATGTTAGTAAGTAAGAGCTACAGTCAGTTTAAATGCTGTGCTTATAAGCTTGTGTCTGGAGGGCTCGGAGGGTTGCTCAGGCAGGCGTGTCCCTTGCCTCTTGCAACCCTATTCATTTTGCAAAGAATGACATGAATTTATCCCAGTTTAAAACTAGCCTGATAGCTAACAGCTCTTATGTCTGGCACTTGTCTTCCTCCCTGTTGACATGAGAGCCAAAAATAGAGGGTGTGACTTGGTGAAAATTTCTTTTCTGGTCCCATGCCATCTCCCCCTGTGCTTTCATTGCCCTCCTCTAGCTTCCCTGGAGCTGCAACAACCCTCAGGCTGCATTAGACCTGCTCAGAAAAAAAATAGCATACGCTGAGAAACCTGGAGTTCAAGACTTTGCAGTAGCTCCAAATGCTACCTTTGGAGCAGGTAGGATGAATGATGTAGGAGCTTTGAGCTCAGCTGATTTTATCAGAGGACCTTCCTGATAGCTCTCCGTGGCCTCCAGCTGTTCCACCTGAAGCCATCTCTGCAAAGAGATTTCTTTGACCTTTAGGCAAGTCATGCATAAAGATGTTACTCGTAGGGCACAACGCAGAGAAAACTTCTAATTGAGTAGAATAGCAATATGAAGAATAAGTACGAGAAGACATCTTTTCACATCCTGGCATTTATAGTCACTAAATGAAGATTGTTGGTGCTTCTTTCAAGGGAATCAAGGGGCTCAGTTTCTGGAAAAATGCACTGAGGTTCATATTTGGGGTCAGATGCTAGTTCAGAGCTTTGCTGGTGGGTGGAGGCAGGTTGATTTTGGCCTTACTGTTCCTGATACTGTCCCTTTTACTAATGAAAGCTTAATCACAGCTCGGTCCAAATACCACAGCCAGCTGGAACTGACTCATTCTTCAAAAATATATGTTTCTGCTAATGTTGTGCATTTATTTTTTTGTTTGTTTAACTTCCCATGTACCTATCGAGGGAAATATTTAAATACATTAGAATTCCTTAAGATTAGCATTATAAATGTATACTGCATGTTTAGTATGAATAAAAAATACTTTCCTTATTGCAAACAAAGCACTGGCAAAATACATTAGCTAGAGAGATGCTAAAAAATTAAAGAGAATGAATTCATACAAAGAGTGGTTAAAAATTACATGGTTACTTAATGTGATTCTTACTGCTGTTTGTAATTGTATGTATACACAACTAGATGTTCTTATTTTCGTGTGGACAGTGTGTTTGTGTATGGTTGTGGCTGGAGACTGCAGTAACATTCTGTTTTCATAGATAGATCAAATAGTGAGCTATCTTTTTTCACTCTCTCTCCACCGCCAGATTATTTCACCACTGCAGAGTATTGGCATAACACCGAGAGCTTTTATTTGGATGCTGATACTGGATAGTTGTGGAAAATTCCTGTAACTTCAGCTCATGGAGAGCTTAAATAGAATTTATGAGCCATATCCTCATTTGGCGTAAAATATTATGGCTCTGCTGGTTAAACAATAAAACTGTACTACTTACCCCAGCTGATCTCAGTTGGGAGAGTAGGATTTCTGACACCTTCATTCAAAACCCCTTTTCTACCTGAGTGCTTTGGCTATTCCCTGCAATATTTAGAGAGGCATGCATGTTGACAAGTAGTTTGGGGCTCATATCTGACTTTTGAAGAAATCTGGGTAAGACTGTGTTTGGTAACTGGAAGGAATCTGCCTGCCTGCCTGACTGCTGGAGAGGTGGGAATTGTGAATCAAGACGTGTATTCTGGGCTCAGAACTGCTCTACACCTTTGCTAAGTGAAAACGGCACATCATTGGTGCCAACTCTTCCTATAAATTGTACCTTTTGCTCTAATTTAAAAGGTAGAATTTCAATAGAAGTTATAATTTGGATGCTTTAGGGGCTTTTTTTGGACTTACCTCAATCACACTTTTTAGCTAGAAGATGTTCTTGCTGGTACATTGTAATGCAAATATGAAAGCTTTCCAACAAGAACTTTAAAAAAGCCTTACATTAAAAAAAAATAAAAATCCCATAGCCTAGAATTTGAGTTTTGTACCAAATAATAGACTCTAGTTTCTGTCAGAAGAGGAGACCAAGTGCATCACTGGATCAAGGTGACCTTCCATGCTGCAGAAAGAGTCAGGCAGAAGATCTGCTTAGGAAATGAACAGAAAAATCTGTGATGTGAAGCCGAGGGAGTGGTCGAGCCTGGTTTCTCTCTTATTGAATGAAAGTCAAAAATGGAGAAGATAAGTGTAGATGAGATAGCTTTATGAAAGAAACAGAGGACCCCTGACTGTGCTTTCTTGCCTTTCTAAAATCTTGCTGTTGCTGGTCATTCCCTTTAAAGGGTTATCTCCTCAATTTCAGCTTGGCAAAGGTAGAGGATATTGCTGAGCATAATCACATGGTGTTTTCCAAGAGCATAGTTCACATAGAGGAGACAGTACATGCAGGCACAGAACATGGTAAATCTTAAAATAAAACTTCTGCAAAACAAGCGTTTAATATCCTGGTAGTCATGCCCTCGGTCACAGCTGAGTTTGTGTTTTGCATTACAAAAGCCATTGCATGTTTTTAAAAACCTTGCACTAAATTTCTTCACGGTCATCGGTAGCTTAAAAGAGAATTTATTTTGGTTTTGTTTGGGATTGTGCTTTTGGGGGAGGAGGAGAAGGGGGTAGAGGATTGCTTTGTTTTCTTGATAAATTTCTAAAAGTCATCCTAGATGTTCATGTGGAATCAGAGGGATTTATGTGGAAAGAGGAGTTTTGTGTGGACCAGGCTCAAACATTAGCGTCCTAAAAAGGTGCCCACAGCCTGAGCTACTTGAATATTTCTGTTTGGCAGCAGGAGAGGTTTTTTTAAGATGGGAACATCATCTTGAGTCTTCAAAGACCCTGAAGTCATAAATGCAGAGTTCCCTGAGCACGCCATCAGGAATCAGTGCTTCCTAAGCTAGGGATTTGACTTTTGCTAGGCGAAGAACTGTGTGATAGGCCTCTGCAGAGCACTCAAGTAAGCCCGAGCGTCTGCTGTGCTGCCTTCCCCTTCTGGGATGGTTAAGGGACCTCAGTTTTATTCCTATGGAAGGTGGGAAGGCTTTTCATAGAAAATGAGATAATAGGAAGCATGTTTTGGCTTTGCTTTGGTTCCGTTTTCCAAGTACTAATACGGAGGAGAGCGGTGGTGTTCTTAGATTTGAAGGAAAAGTACTCCTTTTTAAGTCTCAACCTCCTCTTGACTTCTGGAAGCCAACGCCTGACTAGGAAGATGGAAGAAAGTACGGCTTCAGAAGACTTGAGTCATGTCCAGCGAGACATTGACTGTAAGGCTTGTGTCATGCTGGGAATTGAGTCCTGGCATCATAGGTCATGCCGGGCAAATCCACGCAATGCAGCTACAAGACTGTTTTAGTTATTAACTGAGGTCCCAAAGCCATCACAGCTTGGCTGGCATTTGGTTCCTCCAGCTCTCCTGGATCACTGCTTCAGGTTCTTATGTTGCCTCTTGAAAAGGGTATCTGGGGAGTCGTACTGTAAGAAAATAAATGCTTATGTGGAGTACGATCGCTCATTACTGCCTCACCTATATCTGGTGATAAAACTACAAGATTTCAGCTCGAGAGACTTGGCTTCGGTTGTGGAATAATTCCAGATGAATCCCATTTAGCCTCTGTGCCTTTTTCCCCCATCATCTTCCTTTCTGCTAAGAAGAGATAGCAGCAGTAAGCACCTCGCAGTGGTGTTAGGAGGAGAAATCAATTAGAGCGTGAGGAGCTCGGGCTGTGCTGCGGTGCGGACAGCTTGGCTACCTCCCATCGGATAGTCATTCTGGGCCGTGCGGTGCCTCCCTGCGTGACGCTGGGCAAATCACCACTTCACCGCCCTTCGGTTTCCGCTCACAAACGTGGGCAGTAATTTTTGTTCCTCACAGTTACCTTGAACGGGTGTTAAAACTCATTCAATTAAAGTCACAGAGAGACTTTTGTTATCTTTCTGTGACTTATCATTTTAATGCAAAGCGGGGGGGGGGGGGGAACCCCGCATTGGCACGCAAACTTCAATTGGCAAAATGTCAACAAAAGTTATTGCCGCTGCGGATGAGATGGATAACTCTTGCTGTTAAAATAATATCTGGTGTTTTGCTCAGATGTCTAATGGGTTTGCTTTTTAAGCATGGATGATACAAAATATCCCCAAGGCATTATTCCCAACAAGATATAGAATTCGACTTAATGTCTATTTTTAGGATTGAATAGGTTCTGTAAAGGCTCATTTATTTGAAGAAAAGACTGTTAATCACTTCGTTTTCCATGTGATTTTGAGGACAGAATTTTGGTCGTACGTCCCCTTCCTTATCTCCACTCCGTTTGGCTCTCATGTGTCCTGGAGTTGTTGCCATTTGTGTGGGTGGTAAGAAATGAAGGAATTAAATAAATGGAGTAGAACTGCTAACAGAGCAGCAGCAGTTATTTGTACATTAGAAAGTGAAGTTGTCACTTCTAAGACCACCAACTTTTTCATTTCTGTATGAGGGTACAACTTTTAAAAGAGATCAAGTGTTATAGCCTAATTAGTAAATGTACAGGAGGAACAGCAGGATGCGGGGCTGACTGCAGAAGGGATCACTAGAATATTATTACTATTTTAAAGCGCAGCATTGTTTTTAGTCACTTGAGCTAATGTTCAATTTAACTTGAATTTAAAACATGGAGTGTAGTGGATTGCAAATGACTAAGTTGGAAAGCTTCCAAAAGGCATTGAATTTCAGCAGTTTTAGTGTTCTCTGGTAAAAGAAACAACTTGTTTTAAGCAAGCTATATGCTTGTTTCTGTGCTCTAAATAGAAAATAATGATGTTATGCATTACTGCATGAACTATATTTGGCACCCACCAGCAATATTCATTTTCTCCTGCTTCTCTCTCTTCCTCCTTCCCTCTCTCCCTCCCTCTCTCCCTCTAGCTCTCTCTCCAAAATATGCATATATATATGCCTGACAGTAATCTAGGAGGCCAAGTAACAGACCACATTCTTCCACTACTAAAATTGTATGAATACCTAACACAGTTTAAAGCCCTTGAATTGGGATTTATGAAAGGATGACAGCAAACAATCTCCTGGCTGTGCCATCGCTCAGGCAGTTACAGCTACTGCTTTGCATTTATTTGTGAGACTCTATGTGATGGATGCACATTTGTGGTCTTTTTACCTGCAAATAAACTAAGGTAAATGACTTAAACCAATAGTGGCAATCCAAAGCTCTGCCTGTGCCGGTAAAGCGAGCAGGACCACGGCATTGGTCTCGGTGCTGGTTAGCACTTTCCTGCCTGGTGTGGGGGCATATTTGGGGGAATAACATGGCCTAGACACTGTTCCCACCAGGCAGTGTGGAAAAGGGCATCCGATTTTGAGAGGAAGGAGAAGTATAGCTGTGTAAATGGAAGCTGTGCCATGCCACTTCTCTTAAGAGCCAGAGAGTGGTCCCTTACCTCTTTTATTCACTAGTATTTATTTGGCCTCAGAGACTGTCCCCGGTTCCCGGAAGAAGTTCCCTGAAGCTGTAGCCAGATATTGACTGTGTAATTCAAGTTAGTTTGACCCTAGAGAAGTCGTTCTAAACAGTTCTCTTGGATAGGAAAATACACCTTTCAGTTCTGGGAAACTTGTGTTACTTGTGAGTCACAAGGGTTTAAAAAAGCAGAACCAGTTGGCATTGAAGTGATGTGAGAAATATGTTCAAGAGCTCCTCCAAAAGGATCCTACTGAAAAATGTGGGAGCAAAGAGCTGAAATGAGGGGCTAGGATGTGCGTGTAGAGATGTCTGGACATAATAATCTAGAAAAAACAATTATCTCTGAAGACACTGAAAATCATTTAATTCTCTGGTGCTTGTGGACCATTTTTTCTTCTTCCTCTGGCCTTTTGGTAGGTCAGTACATTCCTTCCTGATTTCCAGAGTCAGTAAAGATGTTCCAGAAACTGGCAGGTAGAGATTTGGGTTCTTCTTTTCCTTGGACTACCGGTCTAATTAAGCTGCACTCACTAATTGGATCAGGAGCTTGGAGAAAACTTTAAATTCATTCCCAGCTCAGAGTTAGGCAAAGAATGTAAATTTTTCCCACCGTTTTTTGTTCTGGTGCCTCTTAGGTGCTTTTCTTCATCTGTGCTGTTAGCCTGTCCCTGCTGCTCCTTAATATTTTTTTCCTCTTTAGTTTTCCTGTTGGGTCCAGAAAGTCTTTGGATTTACAATCCTTTCACCGAGAAGAGTATTAGGGTTTTATTAAGGTCTGACATCTCTTCTCTCTCCCACATTCTCTCCTGCCTTTTTACAATTCTGAGATGTACAAAATGCGAAGGAAGTCCCCTTTGGCTTCAACAATGATTGATGCTAGCAAGAAACAAGTCCCAAAGTGCTAGAAATGACAAGATACATGCAAGCTGTCATCATTTAATCCTTTTGCAGTTCGTTTGGTTTGGATGTTACCCGAGTAACCCAAGTTCTTCAAATTTACCCTTTGCTTGGGGGAAGGTTTAGCTCAATTTTGTGTTGTGTTTCCGCGCGATACGGTCTGCAAGGGTGACAGATAGGGGACAAACTCAGCTGGGGCATGGCTAGAAACTCATAGTCGTGGCAGGTAACAGGGAAGAAAGGAAAGGGACAGGTCTAAAGAGGGCTAAGAGCTCCAGACATCTGCTCATGGCTTTAACGGGTTGTAGAAAGATGATGAGAGGGATGGTAAGGAGTGAGGAGCCGTGGATAATGTCCTACACACACATCCCCTAAACTCCCGTGGTGTAAAGGCACAGTGTGCTTAACTTTAGAGGACTTTTAAGAGGTGGCCTTTGACTGATGTACTGAGCTGGGTGAAGGCACGGGCAGGTTTATGTGCACTCACGGTCTGTTCTTGATGAGTGGTTTTCTTTGCTGAAGGCACAAGGAATAACAGGAGGGAGGCATATGCAGTCTGCGGTGGCAGGAATGGAGAATAAAAGCTGCTAATAGATGTACTAATCATGTATGAACGTGGGTTTTGCAATGGACCATAAAATAATGATTTTTCATAGTCTAATTACATGGCCAGAGTTTCGGAGGTGCTGAGGACACCTGAATTTCCCAGACTCAACACAGCTGCAGCAAATTGAGCCCATCAGCTCCTTCATCTTCACTGAAAGGCATTTCCTGCTTTTTAATCACCAAAGTCCTCTGTAAGGCAAACATACTCACATATATAACAAAATACCTCGTATTTATCCAGCCGATACAGATCATTTAGAGTGTTGACTGCCTCAGCCTACAAACCTTGCTTCATTCGCAGAAATTACTGCTCACAGGAAGTCTTTAGCCTACCTAGAACATCTGAGTGCCCATTTCTCTTCAGAGAATGGATGGAAAGCAGGTGCCCAAAAGCCTTTCCACCAAATATGCTGACAACTCTGAACTGAGATTTAAGCAATCGCTGGTGACGCGGCGGTGACTCAGAGCGTGACAATCCCACGCTTGGCCATGCCTGGAGACAGTTCTTCCCCATTCAACCTGAGTGCTCCAGGCTTAAGATTACACCTGATTTAAAGCATCCCCTGACTTAAATAAAAAAAAAAAAAGTAAGCTGATGGAGTGATGCAATGTGCAAGCACACAATAGTAATCACAGCTAATGACTTTGCTAAATGCTAGGCTGCACACACCTCCTTGTTTGGTGTTTGTTTTGTATACAGAAGGTAACATCGACTGAATAACGAGGATGCCAAGTTACAGATGGGGTTGTGGAATCGTATTTGACAGCCGATTAGAGTAATCTGACAGAAATGATGACTTAATCACCACGACAGACTCCAAATTCCCAGATAGAATTCCACCCAGGTTAATCTAATTTCCTTGCAATATTTTTGCCAGAAATAGACTCTTAGCCGGCTTGTTTTCTCCCATGCAGATGTCACATGGCTTTGACAAGAATGTAAATAGGTAGCATTATTATTGTCAAAAAGATGACTTTGGGGCTCTAAAACTGGAGAGGATGCATGCCTGTGAGAGGTGTTTGGGTTTCTTGACTGTATTTTTTTCTCTAATGAAGTTATATTTACATACAGTGGGATGTACTCAGGAAAAAGAGGGGAAAAAAAAAAGATGTAACTAGTCCATTGTAATTCTAGGCCATGACTTGGTCCTGCTGCTGCCCTTGACATAACCAGTGGACAGATTCCCATTGATTTCAGGGGGATTTTCAGGATTGTGTGTTTGACAACTCTTTCTTTTCCTTTTTGATTCCTGCGGACCACATCAGCATCCCTGCTGGGGGTGCGCCCAAGGAGAAGCGGTGATGTGCTTGGCCTCGGGCTTTGCGTGGCCTCCATGACAGCGCAGGCAGGGGACAGAGACCCCACTTTGCTGCCAGCACTGCCCCAAGGCACCGCGCCGCCTTGGGCAACAGCCATTCCCCTGCTCTCAGCCCTAAAACAGTGGCAATGCTGTGTTCTGAGACCTATGGCTAGAGAGCGTGTGCCATGACTGGCTGCACAACTACATCCCGTAGAGCGCTCTAAAATATTGCCAAGGAGAGGTTATTCCTTACAGCCTGTTCTCCAGTCTGGGTTAGATATCCCCATGCATGGTGCTCGCCAGGGGAAGCTGCCCACACTCAGAAAGAACTTGCCTGAGAGCTGCCTTGTTCTCTGCTGCTCTAGGGTCTGAGCACAGGATGATGTTAATGTCTGTAAATTATTTACTGCAGTTCCTTTTCTCACTCTTGCCTATTTATTAATTGCAACTGTGCATTCATAAATACTGCATTTTTATAAGCAAAGGTTTCTCCAAGCACAGAAGAAATGCTTCCTGTTTTTCTGTGTGACAACATGACACACTGAGAAATCACTTACCTTGAGATCCATAAGTGTATGGCTTTGTGATGTATAGCTACAATAACAGCTTTCTGATAAGACATGAAATCCTTCATTTCAGCAGATGACATGATTCTAGTGGGTGGCATCTAATTTGAAACAGGTTTATATCATCTATAATCTTTTGGAGGGCCTCGGAAAGCACAGCTATTTTATTATTTTATAGCCTGCAGTTATACAAGCAAGATATAAACCGCGCAGATTATTTTCTCTTTTGCTTGTTGTAGAGTGAAAGGATAGTACCTATTTAGCCTTTGTCTCTGCCCCTTTAATTTTCTTATTCACTGCACACTTCTTTGAGATTCATTCTTCTCTTTTCTTTTTTACACTTACTTTTAAATATTTTATGGGTAGAGAGCTTATAATATGTATTGTCACGGCAGTTGTCTCTAGAGGTCAGCAATGAGTTTAATAATGAGATGCGAACCAGTGACTCTGTAAAACCCATTTCAGGTTATAGATGGCATGTTTTATTGAATCTAGTGTTAAAGGTTGTTAACGTATCAATTGGTGATGGTCAGGGTTAAACAAGCTTCAACACGAGCCCTCTCATGTTAGAAAACTGTCAGTAACGTATTTTTCCACCTTCCCCTTTGCCGGAGCCATGTTTGTGTATCGCATCCATTTTATCATGGGTGTTCTGTGCTTTAAACCCTCCAAGCCTGATCTGAATCTTTTATTACTTTTGCACCGATATAATTTTGTTAAGCGTTAACGGCATCACTCCTGACTTGGCTTGCTGCTGTGAAGAGAATTTAGACCATGGATTTTTTAGCAGGAACCTTTGAAATCAAGTCAAAACCCAGTTGAAGCATCTTGTTAAATCTTGCCTCTTGCTTTGCCAACATAACAGATTACTGACTTAATGAACTTGGGGTAATTATGCATAACAGAAGAGGATGATTTCTGATGTGGTAACTGTCAGGTAACACTGATCTTTATATTGTGACTATGGGGTTGCAAAAATAACTTCTTCACATGAATTTGGTTTAAAGTTGGCTTCTCTGGTTCAGGCAATTTGAAAAGTGAAAGGGTTTTAACATTGTTAGAATTGCCTTCCTTCAAAATATCTCCACTTAGGGAGAAACAAATGCAGGTAGATACAGGGAGAGATGGGTCCCTTCCAACTTGAGATATTCTATGATTCTCTGTCCACGTAAGGTCTGGATTTGCATTGGGTTTTTCTTCTATATTCCCAGATTTACAATATTCAATTTTCTTTCCTCTATTTTCTCATCACTCCGTTGCTCCGCAGAGACGTCAATACCTGCAACGGGCCCATGGAGCCAGTTCCACCTTTTTTCTTCTTTCACTTTTTGCTTGCTGAGTGGACATGCTGCATCACATTCCCATGAATTTAAAGTCTCCTGCAGCGCCCAATGTATTGTTGATGCCAGGATAAATGTTAAGCAGTAGTTAAAGAAGATGGAGTACAGTAGAAGTTCCCTTTTTCCTATAAATTAGATCGAATGAGAGTGGTAGCAGACAAGTGCTGGGCTATTAAAGTCCATTTGGGAAACAAATGATTCAAAGAGAACAGAATTGTTAAAATTGAAGCCAATTTATGCATCCTGGTGACTACATCTACCTTGTGGCTTTGCCTTTTCCTTGGGGCACAGTGGGGAGCTTTGCAAGCAGTACAAGGAACGCATTGATTTGCAGGGGCAGGGAGCGTTCTGGACTTTGAGTAAATCTTACAGAAACATTCACAGCAATATTTTATATTTTCTAAAGAATCTAGCAACTGTGTCCCTGGAGGTTAAATGACTCCACCAAAAAGCAATGTAGATTTGGTTTTCTGTGCTGCTTTGAAAGCACACTTGATGTGAGTGCATGGATGTTCTCTCCTGCTCAGCTGTTTTTGTTTCCCAAAGTTTGCCATAATAGTCTTTTATTAAAAAAAAACAGAATTGCCTCTGACATTTTCAGGCAATACTTGGCTCTGCTGCACTGAAAAATGATACAAAAGCGAAAAGACCATAGATTTTTTTACATGCTCACGTGAAATGCTGAGGAGTTGCTGAGGAGAGAAAAGGCAGTGGCCCTGCTGCTGTTGGGAGGTTTGTGCAGTCAAATCCCAGCAATTCTGCGGTGCCCTATGGAAAAAAAAAAAAAATACAAGTGGGTTTTTTTGCAAGCTTAAACATCTCCCACACTGAAACTCAATGTAAGGTCAGTTCTGAAGGCTTCTGAGAAGCTGCAACAAAATTTACCTGAATCCATCACAGTGGACACAGGGCTGGCTGTAACCAATGTCCAGTGGAAACACCTCACACTCTGATCAGAGGGAACTGTTGTGGAGAAACAACAGAAAACACCATTCAAAACACCGTTGAATACTGCATCCAGTTCTGGGCTCCCCAATTCAAGAGGGATAGGGAACTACTGGAAAGAGTCCAGCGAAGGGCAACGAGGACGATTCAAGGATTGGAGCATCTCCCTTATGAAGAAAGGCTGAGAGAGCTGGGACTCTTTAGCCTGGAGAAGAGAAGGCTGAGGGGAGACCTTATCAATGCTTATAAGTATCTGAAGGGTGGGTTGAAGGAGGAGGGAGCCAGACTCTTTTCAGTGGTTGCCAGTGAGAGGACGAGGGGCAACGGGCACAAGTTGGAACATAGGAGGTTCCACTCAAAATGAGAAAAAACTTCTTTCCGGTGAGGGTGACAGAGCCCTGGAACAGGCTGCCCAGGGAGGTTGTGGAGTCCCCTTCTTTGGAGATTTTCAAGACCCACCTGGATGCAGTCCTGAGTAACATGCTCTGACATGCTCTGGGCAATCCTGCTTCGGCAGGGGAGTTGGACTAGATGATCTCTGTGGTCCCTTCCAACTCTAAAAATTCACTGAAATTCAGTGAAATTCATAAAAAAAAATAATTGTTGGAGTTATCAAGAATTCAGTGTGGGGAGAGCAGCATTTCATAATGAAAGCTGAGGACACACCATACCAAGCATGCCAAGGTGGGATGCCGTGTGGCGTAGGGCGTAGCGTGCTGCTCACAGGCGCTGGGCTTGTTTGCAATAAGGGAGAGATGAACGGAGAAAGAGGTTGAAAAGGAAAAAGGTTTTATGGAAGCCCGAATTGTGCCATGTTGCGATGAAAGCTTTATGAATGAATGCATAATATATTCTAAAAAAAAAAAAAAAAAAAAAAAAAAAAAAAAAGATGAGATACTAAACAGTTATAGGAAGCACGAGTCTCTTCCTCTTCAGTCCTGAAAGAATCAGCACATGTTTTTTTAATTACAAGCAAAGTTCATTTGTCAAACTCAAATCCTCTGAGTATGTTTGAAATGCTTGCTAGCTCTTAAATTACTTGAAAATTCCATCTCGGTTTTGGCAGTGGTTGTGCTCAAGGAAAAAAAGTTGGTAAAACAGAAACCAAGCATGCCATAAACTAATGAGGGCTGTAACTTTAGAGGTCTTCAGAAACTAGATACAGCAAATTAAAGTTTTATATGAGTCCTGTGGGCCCAATGATCTATTTTTTTTAATCTTCCTGGTTATAAAATGCTCCTTTACCATTTTATTTTTTCTTAAAAGCCTATAATATAGTGTTATTTTGAATTTATATCATTTCAACATGTTTCATATTAATCATGTATCTTTTTAGCCCTTCATTAAAAACATGACTCTTGATTATTTATGACTATCCAACCTGCCTTACTCTTTTTCATTTTTGTTTTTAGATGCATCATCCTATTCAGATGAAACCCGCAGATAGTGAAAAGTCAAATGGTATGTGTTTAATCTATTTTTACTTAACTGTGACTCTAAATTAAGGTAAACACAACACTGTGAGAGTTTTTGCTATACTCCTTGTGTGGTGAAAATGATATGAGGCAGTCTCCCAACACCTGACCTGTGGGGGAAGATGTTGACCTGCTTTGAACTCCCATTTATCCTCAGCTTTAAAGAAGGAAGGACATGTTCTGAAAAACGGTCTTCCTTGTTCCTGCTGTATGTCATGGCCTGCCTCGCTACATACGTCTTTCCCATGCATCCTCCTGGCAGCGAGGTGATGCAGGAGCACCTGATATTGATAAGATGGAGATGAAAATTTAATGGAGAAAAGAAAAAAAGAAAAGCAACAAAAAAACACTCCCATGTTAACAAACCGCGTAAGCAGCAGATGGGCCTTAAACATGTGCCTAAACTTCCTTTTTATAGAATGATGCTGTTCTGACTCTCAGCCAAATTTAGCTTTTAATCATGCGCTTGGTTCTGAACTGGGAAACCCACCTTACAGCTCGCTGTATACTTATTCCTCTCAATGATTGTAAAGTGAATGCTATAATGACAGTAATATCCATTCAGAATACTAGGGTACTGCCTAAGTGGATGTATATGACATGCAAAATAGACAGCGTGCTAAATCTATTAAACATGCCAGGTTTGTATATTCAAGGAAATAAGATAATCGGATGGTAACACAACCTGGCTGTGTGTGATTCTTTAAAAATATATACATGTGTATATTTTGCCCCTTGATTTGTTCCTGTAATTTTCTAAAATATATGTTAAAGATATCATCTGCCTTCTTAGATTGCAAGAGCTTCATTTTCCCACAAGGCCCACATAATCAGAGCTGGTTCCTCCAACAGGCATCTTTGCACCTCATTAATTAGTAATCAGGGCAGAAGCCGTGCACTTAGAGATCTACATACCTGCAAATGTAAATTATGATTGGGCTCTAAATCTCTCCGCAAGGCTTTTTTAAGGCTTCTTTTTTGCTAATTGTAGTGCATCCCATTTTCTGGCTTCTCCAAGGATTATAAAGTTTGGAAGGAAATTAAAACTTTGCATTATGCTGGGTTTCCTATTATGACAGCTTTCAAAACAAAACTGGCCACAAGCACAGGAAATTTGAGCCTTCACCCATTTGTAAGGGAGTGGTGTTCTCTCTCTGGGGTTGAGTTCTAGCAGTGATTTGTTGCTGTCTGTGAATGCTCAGAAGAGGGGCCAACTCGCCTGCATGGGCAGAAGGACCAAACTTTTCAAGCGCCACTGTAATCAAGGAGAACTTCGCTGTTGTAATCCAGACTCCGCTCCTTAGTATTTATTGTGCTTGCAGCGGGAAAAATTTTCCCTTACAGGAACACTGTAACCTGGACCCTCTGAACTAAGTATATCCTCTGTAGTTTCTTCTTTCAAAGATAAATTTCATCTCGAGTTCCTTGGTAAATTAGAAAAATAAGAGGCAATGGTCCAAAATAGACCCCCAATGAGTTCGTTGTACATTGCCTGAAGTTTTTCTTCCTAAAGGAGATTGAACATATTGGCAAAGTGCTATGGGGAATTGTGCAAATTCTCTCTTGCTCTGCAAATAGCACCTGCTTGGAAAGCAGGGTAGGTTGGCTCCTTGCTGCTGCTGTTAGACTGCAGTTATCTGCATGATACTCCAGTCCGCACTGTGGGAATACTCTCTTATTGCACCTATCCCTACCATGAAAATCATGAGAGACTGGCTTTTTTTGCCTTTTGTTTTTTTCTTGCCTTTCTTTATATTTTGGGCAAAACACATTGACAGATCAGAGGTTGCAATTGTCAAATTAAATACTTTTTAAAATTTAGAAGAGTACTTCTGGTAGGCATGTTCTGGGGGTGGTGAACTCTTCTTTTTTAATGACTGGGGAACAGAAGGCAAACTAATACCGTGATGATTGCAACAATGGTACAACTCCTCAGAAAGACAAGGTGTAGGCGTGAGATCCATAGAGGAGGTGAAAGTTTGCAAGCAGCTTGGAGAGCCAAAACAGCGGCATGGGGGATGCGGAGGCCTGTTTGGCACGTGTTTCCCATATGCTTCAGGCTATCCATCTGAGGAGGTATATTATCTGTGCCAACAGCAAATTGTAAACTGCCTCTTCAACCAGATTGGTAAGTTCAAAGGGGAAAAGAAAGCAGGCATGCCAAGGCATCTTGGTTTTCATGATCTGTGGTGTTTGAGCTTATTAGGAATGCTTGCAACCCTTTGATTTCTGAGTAGCGGGTGGATCCCACTACATTTTATAAGGAAAGTGGTGTTTCTCAAGTTTTAAAATGTTAAAGAGGTTAAAGAAATTCTCTTGGTCAAAATTTCCAGATAGCTTGTGGAAAGATACGTAGGAGAGGTTGAACACTCATTGCAATTTTTCTGAGCTTGCACGTGTTTGTGAAGGCTTGAGAGACCTGTTCAAGTTCCACAGGGAGGAAGGAGAGGTCCCCTCATTCGTCTTACATAGGTTTTTAATGAACAGTATTTGCTATGGGATAAGATGTCCCCTCCCCATTTTGAGTCCTTTGCAAAAAGGTCTGAATGAGCATCTAAGCCCAGGAGTACCAGGATGAAATTCTCCTCCTTCTCCGTCCCTGTTCCTGTCTTTAGAGGTAACATCACTTTGGAAACCTGTCCCTTAGCACAAAAAGCCAAGCTCACCTCCTGGAAACTAAACTGGGAGATGGGTATGGAAGAGGTACCTCCTGCACACATTTGACTAAATGCCTGGGCACTTTTGCGGGATGAGGGCTTCATTAGCAACCTGAAGATCTCTTTTCTTCTGGGTAGAAACTGGGTGTCCAATAGGTCTATGCAATCATATCCATCCCTTCCCCGCATACAATAGCTCACATGTCTGAGTCATCTCTCTTCTTGTGCAGATGAAGCAAAGCTTAATTTCTTCCCCAAAACTTTTAGCAGCTGGAGTTGATGGGGAAAGACTTGCCTTTAGATCTAACTAATTTGTCTACCCAAGAGGATTCTGAAAAGGCTTTTATTGTTGAGAAATGTAACATCCCTGAAAGATTTTCAGATGATGAATTTTGTAGTGTGCCCTGTTCTGATCACCCATTAGGTCCAGTCTTGACCCCCTTTATATTGCTAGGTGGTTATTTTGACCTAATTTTAGCAAAGTTTTGGTTAAGGATTACCTGCCAGAAAAGCATGGTTTCAAGACTTTGATGGCTCCACCATTGCTAGATTCATCTCAACTTAATCACTCGCAGTATTTGTCCGTTTAAGGATGTTTTCCCTTTTTCAAACAAAGGTGGTTCCTGCACTCTAATGCCAAAACGCACATAAACACATGCTTGACTCTTAAGTTGTCTGTGGCCACTCACATGCTACAATTTAGCAAATGCTTAAAAGTTTCTTGGATCAGGATTTGAATACAACCAATACTGTCAGGCCCATATCCTGAGAACAGTATGCTCACAAATGGATCAAAGCATCAGGGAAAATTACAAAATTCTCTATTAAACCAAAAAGGGTGGGAGGTAGGGGGTGTAGCTGAGTGATCTTATGATTTATTTTTATTTATTTTATTAGTGAAAACTTGAAGAAATAATTTTGAAATTCTAACTGGCACAACTTTGCTGATTTGGAGGGAGTAATTAAATGCCATATGTTAGCACTAACACATAGAAAAGTTGATAATTAATGCAGGCAGCTCTGGATCCAGGTGTGATTTTAACAGATTATGTGCAAGGGTTTTTCACAGGCTTACAAATAGGGATAAAAAGTCTGTTTTCCCCCCTTCCCTTCTGGATGAGAGAAAAAAAAACAATAAAAACATTTATACATAATTAACTATTTCTTGATTTGCTCAAAAGAGAAGGCAACTTCTGGATGGAAAGTGTACTCTTTAACTGAGTGGACTCCTCAAAAACATATAATAAAGGGATGTAACTGATTTTTTAGGACAGAATTTTGGGGGTTTAGAATAGAGAAGAGGAAAATTTGTTGAATCTTCAGGGAGATTTCCCATGATTATTACAAGGTTTAATTCTTTTATAGCAGACAGAAAATAATCTCTACTCCTTTATTCTCCTGGGTTAGCACAAGCAATCTAATACAGCCTGCAAGAAATGCTCATTACTGAAGCAAATTGAGTAAAGCTAAAAAATTAGACCCTTCAGGACTTTATTCTGCAAGTTGGATGTAGGGCTGTCAGAAGGCAGGAGGGTCTGGTTTGAAAGAAGCTCCCCTGGCAGAGGCAGACTTCATCTCGGCTAACTTCTGATGGCTAACATAGCTCTCTGGCTTCAAACACGATACCTAAGGACCCATGCTAGTGCTTGCAGAGCTAGTCTTGATGGAGTTAGGAGAACAACATATGTTATCTTAAAACAGATATCTCCATCACAAAGTGGGTTCCTGCATTCAGTCAAAAGATTCCCACCCCAAATCCAGCAGGCTTAGCACTGGATGTGTTGCACTAACTGCCCGGGCAACATAGCTGACTTGTGTTTGCAATGTGTTTGGATGGATTAGAGGTGAATCCCATAATTATTTAATCAAGATGCTGTGCAGTTTCACACCTTCCTTCATGTAACTAGAGCTTCAGGCCTCTTTCACTGTGACCTTCTGGCTGCTTCTGCTCCATCAATGAGGGGTACTCAGCCGTTCCAACCTACTAGATACTTACAGATGGTTGAATCTACTTCATGTCCCCAGAGTGGTGCAAAACAGTCAGAAAGTACAACTAGGTCTATGAGCAAAGTCCAGAAGTAATGTTATCAAACACTGACCAAAAAAATTTTCATTAATGTTCTGGATTTTGAATTATTGAAACCTACTCCTAGTGTGGGAGAGCGAATTACCAAGCATCACTGAATTGCTTATGAGTTATGTGTGCACAAGTGCTGACCCGTGAACCCTGTTGTCCTTCCCACAGCCACCTTCTTTGCCTGCTCTCATTACCCAAAGCACTCCCAGCTCCCAAGCTTTGCCCAGTCCCTCAGAGCTCACTTATTCCTCCCATCGCTGCAGCTGGAGCTCACGATATCTACATGATGACCAAGTGTTAGGAGTTAGCTGGAAGGTAACAGACCTGTCTATAATTGGGGGAGAGACTCACATAAAAAAAGGCCATCCCGTCTTTCTGGGAGAGGTGCACTCTTTGGAGGAGCTGATATCTTGGCATTGACAACAGCTAGTCAATAACATTTTAGCTGAGACTAAGACTGGACACCTAAATTGTAGATGACTAAAGTTAGGTGACATGGCTTTAGACTGCCATCCTTTCTCCAAAGAGCAGCTGGCAGTGCCTTTCCCCATCTTGACGCTTTGTTGGGTTGCATGTGTTTAATGTTGGGCTCCTCATTTTACAGTCTACGGGGGCAACCAAACATGCACAGGCAAATCAGCAGGCTTGGCTTATCAAAATGGAAGTTTGCTAACCTCTAAATATGTTTGACCCATACTTCTTGCTGTCTATTTAATTCTCAAACCATGCCTGCATGGCAGGTAAGTATTCATTCTAGAAAAAAAGAAGCGAAGTGGCTGACCAAAAATCCAGAAACAAATCCAGAGAGACAGCCTTACGGAGGTGAAAAAGCATTCCTTTCTCTGCATAAGAATATATAGTTAAAAACTCTTTCAGCCTAATAATATCAGATGTTCTATCAGATGGAGTGAAAACATGTCATTTTGATCCTGACAATTGTCCCTTTAAATGATTTTTATGCTGGGCCCCTAGCCAAAAAAGAATAGCAATTTTCTTAAGCTTCAACACAGATCAGCACTGACTAATAGCACTGAATGCAGAGCACGTCATCATATCAATATGTTTTCTGTACTCTGAGCATTCTTTGTGAAATCTGCATTTTTAAGATGTACAGTACATGGGAGCTGGATGTTTAATTTACTATAAAATCACCCTCAAGCTGAAAACCTGCAAATCATGTGAGTTAAATGGCATATTTATAGGTTTACTAGAGAAACTGAAGGAGGCCGGTGGGGAGTTTGTCGTCTGCTGCTCTTGGAAAAATTAAAACAAAGCCTTCCCATTTGCGTCTCATTTCTTTTGAATCTCCATGTGAATGTCTTTGGTTTGAGTCTTTGTCCTTGCACCTAAGCAGGACCCAAGGGACCTCCTTTTGGATGGTGTGACAGGCATTTGTCCAACTCAGCCACCAGCTATTTTTAAGAGACGGTTGGGATCTAGTCACCCTTAGGGTAGACCTGCACTGTATTTCAAGCCTAAAATCAACCCAAATTTAAACTGGCTGGTACTACCTGAAACAGAATTTCCAAGGCCAGGCTGGATGGGGCTTTGAGCAACCTGGTCTAGTGGGAGGTGTCCCTGCCCATGGCAAGGGGGATGGAACTAGATGATCTTTAAGGTCCCTTCCAACCCAAACCATTCTATGATTCTATGAAGTTAAGAGGTTTTAACACATAGCAGAAGGCAATGCATGGACCCGTGCTTGGCACTGACACTTCCCCAGCCTGACTCTGTTTTGTGGTACGGAGAAATCCATACCAGGCAGCTCACCTTGGTCCCTTGCCTCATACCCTTTCCTACACCCAGGCTGTAGTGTGTGGCTGTTGTCAAAGGGACAGGCTGGCCAGGGACCTTCCTCAAAGAGATTAACCAAGGCAATATAGGAACTTTAAGCAGCCAAGTTACAGGCATCCTTTCCCCAGTAAAGGTGAGTACCCAGACTATCCTTGTGGCTGTGAGCAAGGCAATTTAGTTTCACCATCCTTAAAATAATTATTATCAGCATCAAGGCCAATTATACATTGTGAATCAGATGTCAAGTTTCACTGTAAGACATAAATAAATATCCCAAGTTGCAGGTCTTAATTGCAACCCCACACCTTCAGCTCCTGATCTGCACATAACTGGCTCATCCCATGCATTCATCATTTGTTAACCCTTTCTGGAGGGTTAACCTTCCTGTGGAACCTCAATACAAAGTGGCAATGAAAATGTTGAGTCTTGAGGAGTCTCTGCTAAGGAAAACTTCTGGGAGCTAAATTCATGCCAAATTTCTTGCAAGCTTGTAGATTGAGAACCAGCAATTGTAGGGGCTGGTCTCTCTTTTGGATTCTGCAAAATGCGTGATCTTGGTGCTTGCTTGTATAAAAGCTACAAATAGTTTTTAAAGTCAGTGATTCTAAGGAAAAAAATACTTCAAACACCTCTGTTGATCAATAAACATGAACCTCTTCTTTTTATTGTTGAAATTATTAAATGCACTTCAAGTGTTGAAGTATAACACAAATAACATCCTGTGAAAATAGACACAGTTTCTTCTTCCTCAGCTGCAATTTATTCCATTTGACAAACTCCTACTAATACAGGAGAGAGAGTTGGGGAGCAAGGGAAGATTCATTATTTCTTTTTGTAAGCCCAGAAATGAAAATACTTCGTTACAAAAATAATTTGCACAATAATAGAAATAAGTAAGTGCACTGCAGAACTCTCTGGAGTAAAGCTTTCCTTCTCTCTTTGCTTCCCTGCAAACTCTGACAGTCTGCTCATTAACAGTGAATTGGATTTACATGCCATTTCAAGAGAAGAAAGCACTGGTGTATATACTGTATAATAACCACTTAGATTTTTGGTTTAATATAGATGGGAGGATGCGTTAATGTTTTTAAGTCTTTCCAGGATGAATTAAGTTTGATGACCTATTTCATTTTTGACAAGAATCCACAGCTTTAGTCCTGTAAATTTGAGTTTGATTAACAGGACTGTGCATCCTGCAGCAGTCCAGCTTTTGCTGGTTTTGGTGACAATGCAGGCAGGAAATATTCTACCAATAATTCAGGTAAAGCACCCACCCTTTTCATGGTTTTTTTTGCAAACTCAGCATCATTATGAATCAAAGGATTTGGCTCTGGGAAAGCATTATGAAGCCCCCTTGTTAAAGCGATGCCCTGGAATATGCCTTGTGTCCTCCTGGAGGGGAGAGGGCTGTGTCAGTCTGAAAAAAAACCAGGAAAATTCAATGCATTCTTTTTTCCAGAGCAGTTGTTACACATCTGCCTTTCGAGTGCCATGCATTAAGTTGGCTGAAATTGAAAGCTCAGACAGGAGCCGCTCTCTCAAAACATTTCTCGGGAATATTTTTCATTAGCTCATATCATTACGCACACAATCCCTTCTTCACCCTCACCCCTGTCATGATTTCTTTCATACATGAGGGAGGTGAGGGAATTTATCTGAATTAAAATCTATGTAAAGATATCTTTAAAAGACTAACAGAGGACGCTTTTCTCTTAGAAGCCGTGATGGGGAGGCATATGCAGAATGACTAAGGCAGCCAATTAATATGTTATATAAACAGCAAGCACCACTAGAAAAAGGAGAGAGAGAAAGAAAAATGAGAGATTTGGGGTGGGAGAAGAAGGGGGGAAGGGAGGTTGTAAGTATAAAGTGTTTGCCTTAGGACTTGTCTTCAGTTACAGAGCCAGACTCACATGACTGGAGCTTGGTTTGATGTGGTAATGAAGCATTGATCACAGGAAAAAGATGAAATGGCCTTTGCTCATTCATTATTTTTATCTTCTAGCTGTGGAAGACAGAAAATTGTTCATAGGAATGGTTTCGAAGAAGTGTAATGAGAATGATATCAGGGTGATGTTTTCTCCGTTCGGCCAGATAGAAGAATGCCGAATCCTTCGGGGACCGGATGGGCTGAGCAGAGGTGAGTGTGCAGTCTGTAAAGTCTCTTTCCTTAAGTGCTAATTGGGAGCTATATGTCACAGCCAGGGTAGGCATAGCCGCTGTCTGCAGCTAGAGGTTACGCTGTAATACGTCCCACGTGATAAAGGTATCCACATGAACTTTTCACAGTGACTGAAATTATCACCTTTTATTTCCAGTGTCAGAAAGGTCTCGGTGCCAACATATTAACTTGTGTTATCACCCTGTTTGTCAGCTGGAAAGTTTCCTTTGCACCCTGAGAAAACACCCTCAGTTTTCTGCTCTCACAAAATCAAAGATCCTTCCTTGACCCCTTTCTGCTTTGTAGCATAAGGCCAAAAACAAAAACAAAACAAAAAAAAAAAGGGCTGTAAATGACTGCTTGAAGGCATACAGGGTCATGGGAACTGGCCCAGGTTGTAGCACTATCTCCTCCATTCCTGTGTTTTCTATAACTATATGCAAAACATAGGTCTGCTGTAACTCAAAAACAAAGAGGTTAGCTTGAACCTGAGAGCTTTGCCTGGACAAAAGTTTGTAAAAAGAGCTTTTTAAATCTTGTGCCTCTATCACAACCCAAAAAACAGGGCAGAGGTGTTAAGCAGCACCACCAAGAGCGGTCAAGGCGGCTGACCTGAACTTTGGAAATGAAGAGCAGCACGGACTTCAATAGCCAGTGATCCCTTTTGAATGCAAAAGTGCCTTTTGGGGAAAGGCCCTCTGAAAACATATTGAAAAGGAAAATAAATGTATATTGATTACCCAGGCTGCATATTAAGTTCATGGTATATGGACTTGAAGGAGCATGAACCTTCTCAAAAAGTCAGTGTCAGATGGTGCTGAGTGGAAAAGAAAATAGTGATAGGGGAAAGATGCTGTGGTACTGACCATGGCCATTTAATGGCACAGGGAGTAAAGTAATTTTAAGTGTGGAGCTGTGAAAACATCACTTCTGTTTCTATAGAAAAAAAATACATAGAAAGCACAGTTTATGCATTTTATTACATTTTCAAAAGGCACAGAAAAAAATAACAGTATCCATTTTGCATATAGATATAGGTATAGATATTTTTATTTTTGGATCTACTTGTTTCCAGGAGGCTATGGGATCCTCAGTATTTTGTGTAACAATTTGTGCATGGGGTTTTTTGTTTTGTGTGCAGCCCAGCTTCTTTAAAATGCCTATAAATTTCAGCAGGGGAAGTATTCCTATATTTCATGGCACTACTTGAAAGCACTTACTATACTACTACTGAATAATAAGGACTTGTTGAAAAGATACTTTGACATTGCATAGGGAGCCCCAACAAAATTACATGCTTACATTTATGCATGCTTAGTCTGCAATCCCAAAACTTTTGGGATGGGGATGCAGCAGTCCCTCCAGGCAAGGAGAGCCTCAGGATCATGGCTTTTGCCTTGGGGAAGACTAGGGGAAAGGTCTGAGGTTGGTTCCTGTAGCTGAGTAATGAATGTAAACTGATGGAGTCGAGTGCTCTCATTATCTGTCTAGACCCAAAATTGAGGCAAACCAAATATTTCTCATTTTCACTGATTTCACTTTGTAAGTAGCACAGGGAAGGGGTGATGGAAGACACAAATGGGAAAAGAGCTAAGCAACTGCCCAGATAACAAGATCTGGGCATCAGATGTTTTGAGCCCCAAAAAGATTTAAATGACTCCTCTGCAACACCCAACAAAGAAATGGATCCTTCCTGGGGTCCATAGAAATCCCACTGCGTACCTGCTTTTATTCAAGAGACATTGGGCATAGTACGGGTATAGAAAAGCAAATTACGAAATCCAACAGGGTAAGTAAGGGTGGCGGGGTAGTTTTGTTCTGCCATGAATAGCAATCTCATGATAATCAGAAGCTGAGATTTTTTAGCCATGCCACCGATGTATCAGGCAGGACAGTGTCATCTGCTGGACAGCAGAGCCGTAGAGTTAATGTGCTGCTCTCTCCTGCTGAAGGCTGAAGATCTCAGTCCAGGTAGGTCACACACCAGTAGTCGTAGCAGAGCTGTATCCTCTCTGCCACTTGGGTTTATTTTGGTCACAATCACGACTGATATTCTATCATGCCCTCATGCATCATGCCTTGTTAAACTGGAATTGCTTTCTACACACCCATGTTCACACTTGAAAATGAGTTCAGCTGTGCCAACCGGGTTTTCAGGCAGATGTTTATCAGCTTTACAAAACCACCACTCCATGAGAGAAGGCAAAGTATTGGGAAAATGGTTGGTATTGCAGTCAAAATGAAAAGTGCTAAGGGAGGTTTGCAGTGGAGGGAGCTTGGCTGAAAAAGCCCAGGGTGAAAAGCCGCTTCACTAAAGCAAGAGGGAGAGTTTTGCCACAAAGAGTATTTGTTTTCCCAGCACCCGTTGGGATGTGCTTCCTTCCCAGCCACAGACGGGTGAATGAAAAACAGTCACTGTCTTAGTGACAGTGACTGTCCTCACCATGCCAGAGCCTTCAGGAACGCACAGTGCTCACAGCAGTGAGGTGGAAATATGGTCCAATAAACTCTGTTTGGCATCTTTTTCAATTGCATAACAAGTGCGCATCATGGTATCTCAGAAGAAAAGAACATGAAAAGTATATTCATTGGTATTTATGCCAATTTTTGAGCTTTTGTTAAAGAGTTCAGGCAAATAATCTTTATTACCAGCAGATAACTGCAAGGAATAGCTCCAGGGTACACTGCTCAGTAGAACAGTTTTGGTTTGTGCTGCTTATTTTTTCTTAGTAAAGAGTAAAAAGCTTCTGGTTGACTTTTAGGCCATGTCTACACTACAACAGCAACCTTACCACTGGTACAGTAACGGTTTGCTGTCAACCCATAGGCAGGATGTAGGGTTGTAGTGTGCCACAGGGCTCCAGCAGCACAGAGAAATCCTGTCCCGTGGCACCAAGGGAAAATGTAACACTTTGTGATGAGTGTGATATAAGTGCTAAGATAAAGAGAGAGAGGGAGAGAGATTGAACCTTTTTTTCTATTGTAGTTTCTAGCCAAGAGTTGACAGAACTTTAATAAAGTCACACCCATAGCTGTCATTACTGATAATGGACCATCAGCGTTTCTACTCCAAATTCCTATTGTCAGCTGTTTGAAACTCATCTGTAAAATGAGACTAAAATAATGATACAAAGATGATACAAAGCTCCAGTAGTGGAGCAGTATAGTTTAAAGAAACTGAGATTTTTTTTCCTGGAAACACTTTTTTCCCCACTCTTGTTCACTCCTGCATCTAAGAAATAATTGTTGTTTATATCTGTAACTTGTTATATTCAGGCTAGCTACAAGAAATAGGCAGCAACCAAAAGACATTGCCTTCCAAAGGCTCTGGGATGGTCCCTGTGAAATTAGTTGGCCAGCAGAGAGTAATTCCTAGCTGTGAAAAGTATTAAAAAATAAAAATACCTTGTTGGCTGTAGAGATAAAGAAACTAGGGACTCAACAGACATGGAGTCTGGCCTTTGCTTTAGCAGGGTTCATGGGACTATCTAAAGAAGCTTGCCACTGCCTGTACTAAATTCAATATTCAAAGAGATGGATTCAGCCTGCAGGGTTGTTTAATCCAGCACTTTTTCTGAAGAGCTAAGTATGCTTTACAAAAATTCATGATTGTGATATCATGTGCTAAGCTTCATTATCATGAAAAAGCAGAAGTGAACTGCCTCAGATGATTAAGATTTTAAATCACTTATTGTAAATGGCTTAAGGAAAGTTTCAGACCTCCTGACTCCTAGCACTGTGTAATGTCTACGTGACCACAGATGCCAACACAGACAGCCATGTGAGGATAGCTGGAGTGTGCAAAAATAGCCAGAAATACCCCACTTTTGATTTGTAGCTGTGCCACTGATGTGCTGTATTGACAGTAGGTGAGTTGGTCTCAAATCAGCTCTCCCTTATCCCATTCCTTAAAATAAGGACAGTGATGCTCCTCTGCCTTTGTAAAATGCTTTTTTTTTTTTTTTTTAGATCAGTGGATCAATATCTCTGTATCACTCTAGGAATTATTACCGTCCATAATGATGATAAAAAAAATCCTCTTATCCTTATCACAGGAGCAGCACACAGCAAATTATTCTGCTGTATTGCTAAGTGCAGATTTATATAACAGATACCAGAAAGATGTCAACTGGGTTAATAGGATGCACTGAAAAAACCTCTAATAACATGTACAGACCGTTGGATATACCATGAAAATTGTGGAATTGCTCTACATGCATATTCCTACATCTTCTAGGCTCCTAATTGTATGATTATTTTTTTTTAACAAAACATCGCCAGGCACACGGGACAAGTGAACATTTCTGCAGACATTGATTACAGGGGATTTTTTTTCTTGCTTTGCTTTAAGAGCAGGTTAGAAATGGCATGGAGAGTTATACCATGGTCAGGCAATTTAATTTCATGAAAATCCATTCATAACTTTCAGATTCAGGGGTTTTCTAGATGATTTAGTAAAAGAAAATTAGTATTTGCATCATAATTAATTGCAGTGAATGGTAGATGAGGAGATTTTATGCCTGTTTGGTTTTTCTTATGGATATTTACTGCCCTTTCATGAGCTAAAGTAATGTGAAGTGCCAGCCATGGGAAAAGCCTGGATTAGGGGCCACGGGAAACAAGCGTGGTGGAAGTGCTGTATTTTTAGTTGCTCTTCAGAAGTACCTCCATGCCTTATTTCTTCTGCTGTTAAATGGTAACATTTTAATTTTTTTCAATCATTATGGCACATTCAATTTTCTTTTTTTCCCCTGGTGAAACTCTTTCAAAGCTGGGCAGGAAGGAACGCATCCAAGTGACTAAGGTCTCTGCTGGCCTTTAGCCAGGAGCTCTGCATCTCAGGTCTCCATTACTGCATCTTCGCAGCAGTCCCTCCCCAGAGGGAAGTCTGAAATGAAATCATTTACAAGAGTTTTTTTTATTCCAACAAGAGGATCATCAAGGCATTGTTAGACAGTGTGGTCTTTGGTACCCGTTTGATTCTGGCTTTGTGTAAATTCCAGTTACTGAGACCTATACTTTGCAGGGTGGTTAATTGACTGTCCAATTAGAAACGCTTCAAGGGAACCATGAACTTCAGGAAATTTAAAATCTAGAATCTGTCATCTGGTCGATAGCCAAGAGAAGTCAGTAAAGCCAAAGGGATGAGGCATGTTTACAGGATGTGCCTGCTGTTACCTTTATGTGCCTGATACGCGTAAGCTAAAGAGCTTCACTCTTGACTCTTTCAAAACACTTTACTTTGGGCTGAGTTGTTGCACTTGGTCTCAGACCTGTCGTTGTGTGTCTTAAGCGATACCTAATGACCAAATGTCTGTACAATAAACAATTCAATGTCTTAATTTGTAGCTGAAATGTGTTTTAACCACTAAGATTTTTGTGTGATGTCTTCATTAGAAGGCTGTTTCCCAGGCTGGTCCTTCTTCCTTCAGACTGTGCTATATTAGCATAGCGTAGAAAAGGGAATGTCTACTTTGCAGTCTCAGCTAGAAATATTTTAACACAACTAGAGCTTATTTTTATCATGCTTCAATTTCCATAGCTTTTCATTTGAGCCTTATCTTTTCTTTAAATAGAAGCTTTCATCTCAGAGGATCCCAAATACTTCTTGCAGGAGGATTCTGGCAGCTTTTCACTATTGTTTCTTCACAGAAAGTGAAGAAAAACCTTGATTACTGTGAAGTAGGAAGTTGGAATGCAACCATTTCACCACTGGCTGTGCAAACACCATACCTAGTACTGCGATTGCTCGGATGACTTTGAAAATCGCTTGAGCCTTCTTCTGTGTCAGAGGGGTCACTTTTTCTTTTTTTTTTCAAAAAATTGATTACATCTGCCGTTCTTTCATCTCCAGAACTTTAAAGCTATGGTTTTTAAACTTCCATTTTTATCTCTAGGCCTGATTCAAAAATGTCTAGGGGTTTTGCATCTCCCTTTGGCTTCACTGAGGGTGTGGGGGCTTTAAAACCTCTGGTAGACCACAGTAGTTTTATGTGGGAGGTTTCTTGTGTATGTACAAAATCAGACCACTTACCTAGAGGCCTCCATACTTAAAAACGTTCTATTTCACTTGCAGTTCGCAAGTATTGACGTGATGTTAGACGTGCATGAACTGCTGACTGAACATTTCAAAACAGTCTATGAAAGCCTGAGATGAGAAGAAGTGAGTGAAGCAGGAGCTGAAATAGGGCAGTGATGAGCATTTTTAAATATTTCAAATAATTCAATCGTTCGAGCATTGAGCCCTAGGTTTGGGACAGCACGGGTTGAGGAGGAAGCTTTTCTAATTTTGCATCCTTTTCAAAATTCTTTTTCATTTGAGGGTGGGAGGGGGTTAAGGACTAGCCCTGTGAGTTTAGATGTTCTGTCAGCCGAGATGGCAAATGTGATAATGTGCTCTAAAATCTCCTCTGCGGCAGGGCTGGGTGCTTCCCTCTGATTCTGCCCACAGGAGGAAATTACTTTGAGAAGCCTTTCGCCAGTCAATCATTTATCTGGTGCAGGGGATTAGAAGGCAGCTTTGGAGAAGCAACTAAAACTCTTAGAGCTCCTTTCTCCCTCCCCTTTTGTTTCTGTTAGTGATCCCTGACATTTTGAAACCAGAGGTGATAAATAATTGCAAGGTGACTTGCAGGTTGGCCGTATTTACAAAAGGATTTTTCTTTTTTTTTGAGCTGAGGTAGCTGGTGGTACAAAACAAAATAATTTCAAGGCATTAGCTGTAAAAATATCCCTGTCTCCACATTTTCTCTCCCAGAGAGATTGGGAGAAGAAGGGAGTAATTGAAGTATCAGAATTCAGTGTGGTAGAACAGAAGTAGTTTGCTTGTAGCTGTTGGTCAAGAAGACCTTGGCCCATGCCACGACAATCAATGTAGTGTTTCACAGGATGAGGTAAGAGGCCACAGAAAACTTTCTTGTTTCCTTGCACCATGAGGCATGAAATCTGATTAGCCTTGTCATCTTATATTGTGATTTACAGTCCTGAAACTGGCAGTATGTTCCCAAAAGATCACCTCTATCCATGAGATATAGTGAGTGAGACTATGCTGGAAAGGCTTTGCCCAACCCCTCAGAAACTGCTGCAGCAGGAGTGCAGGATGGTCCAGGCAGAGCTCATCTGGCTTAAACAAGTGAAATCTAGTGTCCTTAGAAAATAACTTCTGATTAAATTCCAGGTGCGCAATGAAACCATCCTCTTAAGTGCATATGTACCCCATATAGGAAAATAAAGGTGCTGCGATTGACTGTGGCGGAGAATACAAGCATCTGAGAAGAAGCTTCTCTGAACACCTAAATTATATATGCAAGTTCAGTAATTAAGTGGACTGAATCCTGTAATACAGGCTTAGCTCCCCTCCAGCGTGGCAGTCTGGTCATGAGGGAAAGGATCCCATGGATCACACATAATAAAATAAATATGATCCCATGTTTCACACATAATAAAATACATGTGCACACATAATAAATATACAAATTTTGTGTGTGAGTGTCCAAGTTTGATAGCTGAATAAATAACCCTTGAATGTGAATACATGTAATAATGTCTGGAAAGATGGTTAAATTAGCTAACATTTAATTGGGGTGCTTGATGGTAACAACTGAAAGTCTAGGTTTTCCAATAATTTAGAAATAAGGTTTTCTACTGAATTTTTACCATAGTTATTGAGGCAAATCGGGTATTTACTGTGCAAATGGCCACTGTCCATCGGTGGGAAATGGCCTGCTGACTGGAGATAACAAGGGGACCTAACCTTGTAGCCTCTGGCTGGCAAACCGTAATTAAAATGCAGTCCCGTCTTCTCTGTGGAATGCTGTTTCCAAATGCTCATATTCAAGCCACATAACCTCATTCATCAGGCATTCCCCTTGCCCAGAGAACAAGTTTCTTTTAAATTGGTAGTGCGCTATATGGCGCTTTACAGAGATCTGCTACGGAGGTCTTTTCACTCCACGACAAAGGCAACGGCGTCCACGCAAATGGATTTGGGCTGAGGAATGAGGAGGGAGGTTTTGCGGCAGCGTTGGGCGCTGAAAGTCCCCAACAGCTGAGCTTTGTGGTTAAAAAGAGAAAAAGCATGGGGGAGGGAAGAGAGAGCCTGCTTTATCTTGAGAGGAGTGCAGCTTTATTTCTCTGCTGATTCACATTTCTTTTGAGACCTGCTAATTGCAACATCTCTCAGTAAGTTACTTACAGCAGTACTGCTGGGTAGAAATTGTGATAAATGCATAAACTGTGTCTTATTGATTTTTGTTGACATTTTACATGCTTCTTATGCATTCTAAACCTCCATTCAGTAATTGTCACTATGGTACACACTCCTGGATAATGAGAGCGAAAGAAGTGAATGAAGCAGTTTCTTGACCATTATAAACAATATTATTCAAGGCTCTGTATGGGGTTTCTTGCCTGCCCTCCATTATATCTCTATTTGTGCTCATCCCCCATTGAATTTGCAAGACGATAAATGAAAACCCTTGGTGTTATTTCCTCTGTTAATGATAATAACAAAAATGGTTTTAAGAGAGATTACTTTGATGGTAAATTTGGGCCTTTTTAATTTTAGTGCACAGCAGCAATATGGAATCTAGCAGAGGTACTGTAGTTTATTTACCCTTCTACTGCACATTTTGTCTAGATTGCTGTACAGAAAGCTGTTTTGTTACATCAGTTTCTTTGACAGAAATTTGTTGATGAATAAGGATAGTACAGCAACACGTGGTGTGGCTAAACAGCAGTAAGACATCATCGGCTGTTGTGTTACCTGAGAAATATGTAGAGTCATAACGCTACCATGAAGTTTGCATAAAAGAATTCTGACTTCTGAATTTATCATGCTCACTTATCAGCCAGAGTACGCAAGCCAGTTCAGGTTCTCCTGTATGAAGGGCCTTTACATTAAAGAGAAAAAAAAAAAAAAAACAAAAACAAAACCGCATGATGCAAAAATGCATTGACTTTATTTTCATGACTAGATGTAGTGCTTTTGGGTAATGATCAGGCATTGCTTTCTCTTACTGTTGTTTGATTAAAATGTGAATACAGTCTTGACTTGATAATCTTACCAGGTACACAGGGAGCGAAAAAGAAAAGGTATTTTATGCCTCAAATTGATTTGCATAAACCAAACAATCTGTTGCTTGTTGGATTGCAAAATGGTTTATTTTGCCCATTGGCCACAGGGGCAACAATATTGTATTTTTGATGCCAGAGTGTAGCTTTCATGCATTAGCTCTAAAATGACAATATGCTTTAGCCTCTCAGTGCTTAGATTTGCTTCATTTGGAAATCTTTTAAGTAGTAATAATAATAATGTTTTGAGGAAATTGAGTGGAACACTAAATTATTCTCTGAAACCTAAGTTCAAACTGTGCAAGGCTAAGGGAGCTGAAAATCAATGCACTTTTAAAGTCATTAGAGATCACAAGTGAAATAAGTCTGTGTTGCTTCAGCTAAGCTTTTAGTGTGCCATGGTATTATTACAAAATCAGCCTGAATCTGCATTAATTTCACAGTCTTTTTCTTTAAGATGCCCAAGGGTGCATGAAGAATAAAATGTAAATCTCAGAAGGCAATGTTTTTATTAGTCAAAAGGCCAGTGAGTCCTGTACTAAAAAAAGTTGACCTGTACCATGCCCAATGTAGGTATGACTGACAATACTAAAAGGATGGAAAAATAGCCCAGGCATTAGCCTACTGGCTTTTCATTATGATTTAAAAGGCTGAGGAGGGAGAAAAGTGATTTTTCAGTTATTCATGCACATAACTTCAGAATTGTTCAAGTTGGTGGTAGCTTTCATAGAACAAAGAATTCGACTTGTACCTAGGACTCCGAGAAACAAAAATCATAAAGATTTTTATTTTTAATATGTTTTTTTTCTTAAGTGTTGAGATTTGTCCTGGTTTGAGGTAAAACAGATTCCACCTACATTACTGATTTTTGTCTGAGTCTTTTCACACTTAGTCGCAGGCTACACAGTGGAGTTTTTCTCATCCTTATTTGTATGGTTGTTCTTGGTGCATCACAGAAATATGTGACATTATGGACACCTTTACTAAATTCCCAGTTCAGCTGCCAGTGATGCCAGTCATTTAACTACTATCCACAATTTACCTTCACAAAAGCGATAGCAAGCAATTGTTAATGCATGGCCTGAATAGACTAAACTATGCAATCCAAGCTGTACATAAAAGCCTTACTTACGTGAAACCCTGTGGCTAAAGAACCAAAAAGAAAAAAAAGAAAAAAAAAAAAAAAACACAACCCAAAACAACAACAACAAACAAATTAAAGGAAAAAACCCTTTCTCCTCACCCATCCCCACCTAGGTTTTTTTTCTTTCATCTATGGTCAGATTAGCAAGTCAGCACTGTCGATAAATAAACTAGAGAAGTTGTTTATTTTTATGTACTACTGAGAACAGTGTCGTCTTGTGGCCGTTCTCGTAGACTGTGTTGGTTTAACAAGCGTCCAACCCTTTTGTCTTGTTGTTTTTTGTCTTTCCTGCTCCCTGTCCCCTTGTTCCCACAGGCTGTGCGTTTGTCACATTTTCTACAAGGGCAATGGCACAGAATGCAATCAAAGCCATGCACCAGTCTCAGACCATGGAGGTACAGTACTGTATCATTTGCCCTTTCTTTGTTTTCTTTGTGCAAATGATTGCGAATGGTAAAGCCATGCTCTCCTGGACCAGATCAGACACATGACAATCACAGATTTAAACTTTTTACCAACTCACTCCACCTCTCTTTGTGCAGCTTATTTTTCTTAATGACCTGAAAGCGCACGATAAGGTTGCTGTGTGGTATCCAAACATGGCTCTTCATCCTGTTTTCGGTGGCATTCAGCAGAAAATAAAAATGCTGTGAATACCGCTCCTCAGTCATATTCAGAGTGTATCTGATGAGTAAATTACCTTTAATATTAACATACACACCCCCAAAGAAAATAAATCTTAGTTTCCTTTAAATAGATTTTTAAGTATTGTGGTTTGCGCTGCTCTGAGAAAAAGCTCAGGAGATTTCACCTGGCCACGCTGAGTTACTAGTGCATGTGTTTTTCTGCAAATAGAATCTCTTTTTAAGTTAATATAATTTGTCCGTCTTCATGTAGCCAATAAAAATGCTAATGATGACAGAGCATATTGAAGTGTGGCACTTTCTGCAGAGCACTGTTGTGGCCAGCCCCTCACAAGCAACACTCTGTTTCCTCCCAAACTGCCTTTACGGCCTCGTGTTTTGTCGTGATGAGCAACACAAAACTTTAAACCTGTTCACTTAATGTGGCTATAGCTGCAGGCTAATGGTCCATTCATTGGAGCGGTTATCGAATGCCACGGCTTGTCTGGCAATCTCAAAATTTTTTTCAGTCTGTGATTTTTGTCATGGTCTTTCAGAATTTTGCACAAAAAACCGCACAAGTATGAAGTCTTTACTTACTCTGGATCTTCTAGCTTATCATTGGAGAGTGCATGTTATACTGTATTATGTATACTGTATCTTTGTGTAGTGATGATTTTTCTCAGAGGTGGCATTGATGTTATGTGCACTTGTTTCTTTTTTTATTTATTTTTTCACCAGGACCTTTCAATTTTTATTTTTATTTTTTCTCAGTGATTTTTCTTTGCAATGCTCTAGTCTCCCAAAGCATGCTGGGTGCTAAACAATCATTATTGCGTCATGTCGTTGAGCTGCTTTGTGTAACGAGGCAAGGGGGGAGAGCAGGGGTGGGAGGGTGGAGAGAGGAGAAGGAGGAGAAGATAAAAATCAAGCCAGTGCATGAAAATGTCACTAACTGTTTCCTGTATACTACAAGTAATGATATCGGCATTGCAAAGCTATTGTCTTTCCAAACATCACGTTTGAATTTGGTTGAGCTTCTTTTATAATCGATGTGTTTTCTTTTCAGTGCAATGCATTTTTAGACCCTGAGCATACAGTTTTAGATGAGAATCCGCCAATGAGATGAGAATAATTGAAATGATCTTTACTAGGAAGCTGATGTTACACAATCTATGCAGTCTGACAGTATATTGTGAAAAAAATGCCACTTTGAGTCTCGAAATGATACTCGTAGTAATTTGTCTGCCATGCACTGCTCCATTAATTCAGATCTATATGTTTTGCTGGGTTTGATTCCAAATAAAAAGGAGATGTTTATTGGTAATATTGTGCTTTACCTATATTTTCCATGTGTTTTAATGTATTTTTCTGTCTAGCAAAATGAATTTTACACAGCTCTACTTCAGAAGATGGTAAAATTAAAGAGATAATACCTCCTAGACAAATTCTCCCATTTTCCTGTTGTGTGCAGTACTCCACAAGAGGCTGCGTTTTGATGTGATGTTCCTGTTGATGTTAGTTCTGTAGAATAGTTAGTCTTGGATCAACATACTTCTCAACACCTTTAGAGATGCCATCAATTAGATCCCCAAATAGGCAAGACAATTCCAAATATTTTGCACTTTGAACATGTGGGTCTTAGCGTCAGTTGAGCTTAGGCTGAGAGTCCCTTCTTGGAGAGAAGCAGTACACCCTCCAGCTCTGTGGGCGAGGGACTCAACAGGGTCTCTATGTCCCATCTTGCCAACACAAATAAAAATATAAAGGTAGCACCAGCTGTTGGGAGCAAAATGGCACTACATGGGGTGGAGATACCGTGCCATTGAATGAGGAAAGGAGATGCACCTTATGTATGTGCTGGGATCTTCCTCTCAAGACAGAAAATGGAAGAGCATAAAACAGAAATCATTCTTTAAGCTAAACAATTTTGCTCATTTTTTCCCACACTAACCAACTTGGGTTAGCTGGTGTTAAATCTCAACCCCCAGCCTGAAAGAGTGGTCCTTGGACACTTTTGTTTCATGCGTTTTACAAATGAAAGTGGGCTGAGAGAACAATATGTAGTACACAATTATATTTCAACTCAATTACTGCAGAATTCTTTTTCCGATTTCATAATTTTCCATTCTTTGGCACGCATCATTGACCAAGATGAATTTTCAAAGTGGGCTATGGAAGAACAATGGAGATGTTCATGTCCAGATGAACACGTCTCCTAGAATAATGAATTCTCTTAGTGCTCTTTCCACCTGACTTTCTGACCTGGTTAAATCAACTGATTTTAAAAATATAATTGCTGCTCTAAGTTTTTGCTCTTCTGTCTCATTTCTGTGGAGTTTTTTTGTTTGTTTGTTTAAGGCATTCAAATGCAGCACCAGTAGAAGACACTAATTTGTTATCATGGAGTAAATTTGATGCAACAATAACAACCCTTTTCTCATATAGAGCCACTTGCTACATATAATTTCAGTCTTCAGAATGTTTGCTCTCTTGAAAATGATGAAGTGATGAAATATAGAGCAGACAGTGAAAAAATGAATTATAGATTCATAAATTGCAGAGATATTGTTTTTATACGATTTACTGACATTTAAGCATTCATAAATTTGATGTCAGCTGTAGAGTTGAATGCTGAGCTGCTGGACTGATAACTGAAATAGCCATATAATATTTCTTCCTTTGAAATTCATTTCTATTTCTTTGGAAATAGACTTGATTCTCCTGTACATCTAGGTAGAAGGCAGTAAGTTCTGGTTGTTCTTAGCCCAGTGCTACCAAACCTACCATACTAAATAGAAACAACTTGCTTTTTTTATTAGCGAAATCAGAAAAATCTCTCTCACACCCTCCACTCCCTGGTTCCTTTTTCTTTCTTTTTTTTTAAAGAGTCTTGTTTTTAATGTTAGTATAAAAATCACTGGAGAGAGGTAATTGTGTAACAAGCTGACTCCTTCATAATCTTTATTTGATTGCTGGAGTGGTACGTATCTCCTTTCTTCTTCACTGAAACACTGAAAGACATTTTCACAATGAAATGCACAGGAAAGGAGTTGGAGGTGGAATAATAAATCGCAAGTGATGATTTCCTAAGATAATTCGAAAGGAACGGTATTGATGGGAGGTCTTCATACAAGAGATTTTATTATTGTGGTTTATTTCATCATTTCGTCTGTTGATTGTGAATATTCTTATCATTTCTCTTGGTGTGAGGTTCTTCAGAGAAAAGGTACATGGCTGTTTTTTGTAAATAATAGAGGGCAGGAACTTTTCTGAAGATGTTCACCATGTTTTGAGAGCAGCCATGGGAAGAGTTGGGTTTACTATAACCCCACTCCCCATCCCACACTATACACTTTGGCTGAAGTGCTGCTGTGGTTTTTGGACTTGAGTCACCTTTCACTCCTACCGTTGTGTTCAGATTGAAGTTAGACAAGAAATGTTAAACAAAGCATGGCGGGTGGAGGGAAATTATTCATTGGATCCTATGAAGCTGGAAAACAGTATGAAATGGATTGACAGTTTCTATGACTCACAAAATGCTTGAATTAATTTGAAGAATTGAATCATTGTAGTATATAGTTTGTTCATTTGATTTGAAAAAATGAAGACTTGAAAGGTTAAAATATGAAAACATATTTTTATATGTTAGCGGGGGAAAAAAACAGAGCGAGCGCAAGAGAGACATCTTTCATATTCATGTCTCGTTCTCCCAGTGACTTTGCCCAGGAATACTCAACCTGAAGTCCAAGGGAAATACCCGGGTTACCTCAAAAGTCCATCTGGTCCATGACCTCCTGCTTCTTTCTCAAGGGTCTCTCAGACAAGGGTGAAGAGTAGGCTGCAGACCAGATGTCCAGTTCTCTCTTACAGCCTCCCTATTTCCTGAGATGTCTTACAGCCCTCCCATATCATGTAATAAGAACCTTGTAGAAGCGATAGAAGAAATGGTGGCAATCAGGAATGGGCTGCTGTCACCAGAACTAGTCACTTTGAGTCTGCATCCTGCCCTTTGTTCAAATCTCAAGGGTGCTTGATACAAAGCGTTTCTGGGAGCAGACCATGCGTGGGTGAATTGTCCTAGCAGCATCACCCTTTGTGCTGACTCGGGACTAAGGGTCCTTGATATGCAAAGGACTGGCGACCCACTGAGGATGGCCACTTCAGTAAATCAGTTGCTCACAGTCTATTTATGTAGGGTACACAAGCCAGCTGCACCGAGTGTGACTGCACAGCCAGACCGTGGTGGCAGGGCGGTGTTGGCTGTGTGGTCCCTGGCAGCAGGGAGGTTGGACACCTCCCCCTTTGGCGATGCCTTGAAAACAGACTGCAGACAAAGCATCACGTCCATCTCATCAGCTGTGAAGCTTAATTAAAGAGGACTGGTACACTTAGCTGTCTCTGGCAGCAATTTTGATAGCTGGAAGGAAAAGAGAGCCTGAGGAAAGGTGCTTTATAAAAAGAACTGGGGAATCAATAATTTCTGCGTAGCCTCTTTTCCTAAGAAGCTGAAAACCTTAGTCCTTGTGGTCCTACGTATGCCACTCACAAAGAGAGGGTGAGCAGTCAGGTCATGCCATTGCCAGTGGCCCTATGGGACATGGCTGAGCTCACGATGCGAGAGTGACTCGGTGTGATTTAACGCTTCTGTCTTTCCCGATCTGTCTAACCGCAGGGCTGCTCTTCGCCAATCGTGGTGAAGTTTGCCGATACCCAAAAGGACAAGGAGCAGCGGCGTTTGCAGCAGCAGTTGGCACAGCAGATGCAACAGCTCAATACTGCCACTTGGGGAAACCTCACAGGTCTTGGAGGACTCACACCACAATACCTAGCTGTAAGTTCATTTTGGAGGAGGCAGCTATATTATGCTGTATTTATTTTATAACCATGGCAAATCAGCTGTAGTAAATTCCCTGCGATAAATTAAGTCCTCCAGGATACGTAGCATGTCTTCTTCTGTATAAAAAACTCTGTGTGTTTATCACATGGTCTAAAAATAAATAACAAGAAACAGAATTTGAATAAACATTTCAAGATGTGTCCGTGCTGTCCAAGGCAAATGTTTAAAGTTTACTCATGCTGCAAAATCAAATTTGATTCCATTAGTTTTATTGTTCTTTTGAATGTTAGGGTCTGTTTTTTATAGCTCAAATAAAATTTAAGTTCTTCCTTAGGGGAGGACAGATAGGCAGCTGAACACTAGAGGGGCCATATCTATACGGTGCAGCCTCTAAAATAGAATGTTGTGGTTTGGTCCTCTAATATTCCACATTTTCATTTGGAAATGGCTTTCACTTTAATGTGTGGTCCTGTCAGTGTTAAACATGCATGGTTCGTTCTACCTTGTACAGAAAGCAAAGACGGCAGGGGAAAGCCATTTGTTTCTAATAAATTTTGAAATGGTATTTTCCTTGGTCTGTTCGTAAAATGAGAAACAGACATTGGCTGCTGCCCCTGTTGGAGAAATCTGAAATCCACAGCCATGTCCTTAGGTCCTGGGTGACCAAGAGAGACTCCCCAGCAGCACGGCTGAGAGGGAGTCTCTGTGTTTTGTGGCTTTGGGCTTGGGATGTCTGGTTGAGCAGATTTTGGATAACTTGGAGAGTTCCTGGTGGTTCCGACCTAGACAAATAAATGCATCAATATATATGTACTGTCTGTGCATAAATACATAATTTGTATGCATACAATGATTTGGTATAGTGATATAATTTTAAACAGTAATTTACCTGGCAATTAAAAATATATATATTAGTACTGAGCTAGGCTAATTAATACTGAGGTAGGCTAAATTGTTATATATAAATACCAGTCTAATGAGTGTCTGTGTGCTTGATTCATAAAGATAATAAAGAAAAAACTGAATTCAGGGGGGTGGGGGAGAGTGGACTGTGATTGACAGAGATGAGTTATGGTAACTACTAGACTACAGAGGGTTGTAATTAGTCACGCTATGTTGGTTTAAATAGATTTAACACCTGGTTGTTAAAAAGAATAAATTGATTAATTGTTTTAAAGCAGCAATGTTATTGAGTTTCCCTTGTGTCTCTGTGTTTCTTAATAGAGATTAGACATTAATATGGATTTACAGCATTGACTCTAGGGATGTTCATTCCAACAATAGACAGAAACAAGAGACTATATAAATGTAAAGGAAAGCATAAATACTCCAAATGTGAAATGATAGCTCATTTTAGTTTTATCTTCATTTGTTACATTAATGTCAGATAGATTGCTGTGTTGTGTTGTTAATTTGCAGCTTCTGCAGCAAGCAACTTCCTCCAGTAACTTGGGTGCCTTCAGCGGCATTCAGCAAATGGCCGGTAAGTTAAAAACCATTTCGTTTTGCTCCAGCTATGTTTTGTATTCTTAAGCTATTGAATTCTGTACCTCTAATAATCACATTGGCGGGGGGCGGGGGTGGGGGGAGCATGTTGTGTATTAAATGTGGCAGATGTACTGGCAGGGGACAGCTCGCGGTTCAACGTCAATAGAAACACTTTCTCCCCTCTTTCAGAAACTGAAATTAAACCCAGTGCTCCCAGGTTGTGCAAACAGTTTGTCTTGCATTAGTCACCTGCCATTTGTCCAAAGTAACCAATTGTAAATTGCAGGAGAGCTCTTAGTCCCCGCAGCCGTATCCTACCCTATGAAAAGTGTCAGTAAAGCAACAGCAGGATTACATTCTAATTTCCAGTGAGATTTCTGGGTCCTGAAAAAAATCAAATTAATGGCAGCCCTCAAACATTTTAATAATAGGTGGTGAGTAAAAATGTTCTGACCTTTTTAATGAAACCCAAGATTACAGGCCTACCTTCAGTATGAATTTTCAGGCTCCTTTTATAATCATAGAAAATTAACTGGGTGCCTTTTTGACTTTGGAACCCTAGTTGACAAAATTACACAACAGAAGCTTTTATGTAAAAGTATAATCTTTAGTCTGGGGGAAAAAAAAAAAAAAGAAAGAAAGAAAAGGGAAAAAAAAAAAAATCAAAGTGTAAGCGGATTTGAAAGCCAGCTAGTTGGAAGGTTTCTTAGTAATGAGCGGTGTGCCAGTAGTAACTGATGTGTAGTGATTAGCAAAAGGTCGCTCCCACTGTGTGACCTACCATGCTGATACCCTAACTTAACATGATGCTAGAGAAGGCAGCATGTGCAGTAAATCAGAGCACAGATGCACATTATGCCTGCCGCGAGAAACTGTTAAAAAGCTTTTTTTCTTGTTAGAGGGAAAAAAAAAAAAAGGAAGCACAAAACCCCTAAATTGCTACATTAGTTTATTTTAATCATGAACCCACTGAATCAATGAAATACAACATTGTGCTTGCTTCATCATCACAAAACAAGGGCTGAAATATTCAGAAGTCTTTATGAACACCATTTTCTCACTCTTCTTTTAATCCTGGGCTTCTGCTTCTGCTTTGAATGAATCCTGAAATACTTTAACAAGTATAGATATACCGCACCGTATAGCTATACCCCACAGGTATTCTTTGCTCAATTGTTATATTATGCCATTATTGCAGTGACATCAGAGACTAATGTGAACCTGCTGTCTGACAATATAAATTGGCCTACAGATGACAATATCTCTGAATTATTCTCTCTTCCTCAGACCTGCTGGCAGTGCTTGCTGGCTCTATTATGTTACACTTGCAATCTAGCATTTTTTTCATCAAAAAAATGTATCTTAATATGATAAACAGAACAGAGCAGCTCAGTAACGGTTTTATACTTGGCAGTTTTAGAAGTGGCTTTGAGCTCAGAGATTGTGTTTAATGTTTTCATATTTGGTTAGGTCTGCAAAATGAAAGAATTGAGGCAGCAAGGAAAAATAATGTTATATCCATTGCATTATGTGCACCTTAGAAGTTTTCTGTTGTCTGTTCTCTCTGTTAGTGTAGATTGAGCTTTATGTCCATGAACTGTGTTGAAACTAAGAATTTTAGTCCAGTAATTTCAGGATGGGCTCTCAATCCGGGGTGTGATTTATTCTCTGAAAATCATATGGTTTTGAGTTTCTAGTAGAAAATCATCTTAAGAAAATGTAGTGGCTTGTCATTGTTACTTGAAGGATATGCCTTCTCGACTACAGATTAGATTGCTAATGCTCTCGTCTATGAGATAATTTAATGACTGACTGCCTCTGCTAGAAAATATATATTTTTTATATTATATTCATGTTATCAAAATAGCTTGAAGTTTACTCCTTTCTTTTCCCAAAATATGTAAGTCTTACACCTTGATGTTCAAGGTCAAATTAGTGATATTAAATTTCTCTCCAAGCTGCAGTTCTACACGAAAGTGCCAAAGACTAAGCACTATTTCATCATTAGGACAGAGAGTTCATGTCCTCTGCTCAGAAATCATGTGGTACTATGTTATGCTGTGCATCTAACATTAAAGATTCATTTATTATGTTTTGTTAAAGGAATAGAAAATACTCATGTGTCTGCAGCAAGATCTTCCTGAAGCCATCCTTGAATGTTTGTAAAGGCCCAGAGTTTTTTAACTTAAGCTATATATACGTTCATTTTACGAAAATGAATCTAATAAGTATTTCCATATTGGGTGTAGTTTGCCTATTAAAAAAGTATTTCCAGGTGAGGAGTAAAATCTAGACACAATTGAATAAGGTGCTAAAGAAGATCTGTCATTGCAGCTTGCAAGTTCTTTGACTTTTGAGTTTGAGGGGTCCTACTTTTATCTTTAAAGTCAATGGGTGTCCTTACCACTGAATTCAGACACTAAAAGTTTCATCAAAAGCCACACGCGACATTGAAATTTCAGTCTTACTTATGTGTCAGGGCTCTAGCACCTCTTTTGTGCTTAAGTCTCAATGAAGTCACGATTTGCTAAATTAGGAACTTCTAATACAGCCACCCCCTTGTCCAAAATTAGGGACCTTTGGATCTGCAAGTATTAATTTGTACTGGTAAAGCCCATGTCATTTCTGTACTGAGCAGAAAGGACACAACACACACCCCGCCACACATGTGAAGAAATGTTTGCTGTGCAGTCCTCAGCAATATTACTTCTTAAATCAAAGCAATTTTCTTTCCTAGCAGAGCAAAGACACTGATCTCCAGTGTGAAGTTTTAAATTCCCTTTCCCTAATAACATGCCTCGGTCTGGTTAAAGTAGTTTTTATGTGGTTTTCTTGAAAGGAGTGGGGGTTTCAGGCATTTCCAGTTGAAGAGAATTGGAGTTTGTTTGTTTCTTTGTTTGTTTGTTTGTTAGCTGGGGATCCAATCCAAAATAAAATGGGGATTTTTCTCAAGAACTCACTAAAATACAGACATTATCACGCAGAACACCAGCTCCAAAAGTGAATGCTGTTCTTGCTGTAGCAGCCCAGTGGCCCTACTGTATCTTCAGCGTTGCCTTTACCCTATGTTCATAAACCAAGTCCAAGCAAGTCATGAAACTGATTTAACTAATATTAAAATTATTAAAATCTAAGAGGCCAAAAGTAGTAGTTTGCCACCTAGCTTTCAAAGTTTTAAGGTTCCACATTTGGTTCACCAGCTTAGGTTTTTTCATTTCTAGTGAAAAATTAGTTTTTCATGAAATTGTTTTATTTCAGGAGCCAAGCCAAAGTGTAATATGTCAAGACAGGTAATAGAGTTGGGAGAGTTGATCATGATGCCTTTGGTATTATAGTAATCCCCTGAACTTGATTACAGGAGCTAACCCTACCTTGCCAAACTGCTTCACTTTCTTTTGTAAAACGTGCAAGCACATACCATCGTCAAGTTTATATTTTATAGTGAGCACTTCCTCACTTTTCCTCCCCTCCTCTGATATCTGCTAATGCTAATTTAAAGGCAATGCTTTCTCTCACATTGCCTCTCAAGCCTCAGTGTCTAGCCTGGGCTTTGTCTTTGGGGAAGGCTAATAATGTAGATGAATTACATTATGTGATTTGATTGTCTTTAAAAAGACAATGCAAGCTACATTAAGCACTAGCAACCTTTCAAGCAAAAAAGATTCCTCCTTCAAATATATACAAATTATATGGGAAGCTTAGTTCAAAGGAGATCGATGTCGCCTGAAAGTTTGCATTGAATTTGGCTGGCACTGGATCAGGTCCTAAAAGCTGCAGTTATTTAAGCCAACCTGTCTGTTTAAGAACCTGGAAAGTACTATACAGACCGTATAAACAGGGAGGTTTTATATTATATAGGGTGATTGTGGGAAATTAAAATGTTCAACAATACACTATCTATGAAGATTTTCTATTGTCCATTAATGTAAAGTGTTTTGGCAGGAATAAATATTTGCTCATACAGAAATATTTCTGTATGTGTGACCATTCAGGACATATAAACATGTTCAGTACTCATAAAAGACACAAAGGGACTCTCTTAATTTCATTGAACAGACAGCTGATTTTGCTTTCTGGACTCATGCAGGAGAAGAAACCATGCTTTTGGCTTTTCTTGCTTTGGCTTTCAGATCCCTAAACCCTCTACAGCTGGGACTTTTTATATTTTTCCAATGTATGGGGTTTTTTCCAGTCCTTTCCAAACTCTCTCACAGTTTGGTTGCTCTTTGGGTTGAACTTCTGGCCTTTTCTGAGCCCTGTTCAATCCATTTCACCCTTCTTCTGTTACCCAAGCCAGATTTCCTCCTGTTGCAGAATCTGTAGGAGCAGATGGGTGAGAGAAACTCTGCAAGGTTCTGCTTTCTGAATATTTTCCTCTAATTGTTGGATTGGCTCAGTGGATCTGGAGGGACCGGTTGGAAGCCAGGACCATCTGCACAAAAGCTCTATACTTTTGCATTGGCCCAAGGATCCTTTATATCCTCTGACTCTTTGGTGGCTTCATTCCAGCAAAGCCATACTGAAGAAGGGCTTCTCCTGCTATGACCTCTTTAGGGATATTGTATTAAAAGGAAAGGTCACTGAGAAACTGTTTCCAGCTCGAGGGAGATAGCTGTTTCTCAAAGATAACTACCAGTTTTGAAAATGTTGACCTCGGGGACTAAAAACATTGAGCTTTTGTAACAGTAATTCCATTGAAAGTCCTATTTAATTTAACCCATACAATTAGTTTTGGGGCTTCTTTGAGCTAATAAATTAAACAACTCCATTTAGCATTTTTTGGAGAGGAAGAATTTGAAGCAAGTGAGCCTGTTCTCAATCCACGTGTCGCTCCTTCTCACAGGAGAAGGAGAAGCACCTTGAGACGAAAACCAATGCTCGGCAGTTTACAAGACGTGGCTTATTCAGGTGGTAAAAGTGCATGGTTGGCCGAGTCTGGGCACAAGAACTGTAGCTCTGGCTGAGCATCCCATGGACGGCAAAAGGAGGGAGAGGGGCTTTTATTGCCTCGGTGCCTCTGTGGGTGGAATTCATCCCACTGAACCTCAGCAGTTTGGAAATTAGGCGCCTGGTCTCCCTGTGATGTCAATGAAGTCACTCCCAGGCTGTAATTCATCCTACCAAGGGCTGGGGTTAATCTGTCTATTTTAGCGTTGGATGAATCATCCACTCGCTCTCTCTTTGACTATAACAAGAGCCTGGGCAAGTAACTTTTATTTGGATAAAGTTAGATTAGATGAATCTTCCCCACTAGGTCTGGGGAAGTTTCAATTGGGAAAAGCGTATTTCTTGCCAGGAATGTGTTTAGAGCATGCATAACTTGAAAATGTGATGAAATCCTACGCGAGTCAACTAGTAACTCTAACTTGCATCTGGATTTAAGCATGTACTCTTAAAAAACAGGGCAGAATCAAATGTGGACTTATAAGTTGTTTTAAGGCTTTGCTAAATCAAACACTAAATGGTCAGGGTACCTTAAGCACTGTTCCGATAAGCGGCTTTTCTAAAGGTAGGCACAGAGTATATAAGGTTTCATGGATATAGCGCTCAGGTCTCCTGTCTACTTCATTCTTAGAATATTGCTGGAATAACATCACACTCATTCAGACACAGGCAGTGAAGCCTCTACCCCCATTTTTAACATCAGCTTCCAGAATGGCTGATGTCAGTGTTAGCAAATAGTTGCTTTTTGGCCTGGAGATGATCAATTTTACCTTAATCCACATTTTTTAAAGTGCAGCCAGTCAGAATTTAATTCAGAAGGAATAAATCCTAATAATTGGGAAGGATAAAATTTCCAAAGAGAAGAAAGTCAAGTTAGTGGGAACTGCTTATGAGCTATCCAGATACGGCTCTGATAATCACCGCTGACTTTGATATTCTCCATACATATATTGTCACTGAAATGTAGCCAGTGCCTTCCTTTATTAAGAATTTGTTCAGCAAGCGAATCTCAACTATTTCCTAATATGATTTTATTACGGTTTCGGAAACCCAAGAGCTGATGAGGTCTAAAAAGTCTTCAGGAGCGGCTCGTGACTCTGTTGCCTCCTCTACAAATACCCAGTAATTCCAAATTTACAAGTTATCACAGGAGAAAAGCTGTGGTGACTGAAACGAGGCAAATTGCTTCATTGTATGAAAGTTTGCAACGGAGGCAGCACAAGAAGTTGTAAAATGTAAATCCCGTGCTCTCAAATTTCCCCGTGTTTTCACAGAACTGCATCTGTGACTGTGCAGCACTACAAAAATTTCCTGCGAATGTGCTAATAGGCCTTATGAGAATGTTCTATCACCACCCATCTGTCACTTTTTAACAGGCCTGATTGGCAAGCACTTGTAACAACTGACATCTGTTCTCGCTTATTGATATGTAGATTTATGGTAATTGCTGTGAACAATAAGACACAAAATTACCTAAGGTGAACATTAAATTAAATTTTCATGCCCCTATCCTTATAAATAATTTTTTTTTAAATCTTAAGTTTCAAGCAAGGCATACTGTGCATCTGTTTTGTACATAATTTAATTGTTTTTTTAATCTGCCAAATAACAAAATGAAAGTTGAATTTCCCTGCAATCTTGAATATTTGCCAAGCTGATAGCACATTGGTAAATACATGTTATTAAAAATGGAATCAAACTGTATTGTGATTCTGTTTTTTTAATCATTTCCCTTTAATTCCCAACATCGTCTCCATCATGAAGATCAAGAGTTATTCCTTACCCAGAAGTTGGTTTTTTTTTTTCCCCTACAGGGGGATTTTATTTTTCATGTGCAGCTCTGCCTATGAGGCTGTTCTTCAGCATTAAGCAATTTGCATTTCTTCAGAGAGAGGCGCATTTGCTGAGTGAGCAGCACTTTCAAATAAAAACGATCTCCTCATTTGCGGTCCAGCTCTGTTGCGGGATTTGGGACTGTTTTGAAAAAGCTGTAGTATGTGAACTGTGTGAAGACAGTGTGCGAAAGGGGAGAGAATGAGAGAGCAGATTAGTCCCACAGAACTATACCTTGGCTGAAGTTCAATTGAACCAAAAATCCCCATTTGAAAGCAAAGTACTTTCTGGGTCTGGGACTTGAGAGCATTTGGTTTCCTCTTCCAGGTTTGTCCTAGCAAGTGAGATGTTGATGCACTTGACAAGTTGATGGGAGAAACCAGTAAAGAGGGAGCAGAGACAGTAAAAAGCCTGGGGAATGTGAAAGAGTGATGACAAGACTTATTTTGGATATGTTTGAGCAGACAGAGGATCCTAAAGAGGCTGCATATTAAGTGATAAACCTGTTGACACAATCAGCTCTAGACCGTGCTGGGTGACAGTGTGTGCCAGGGGCCCTCGCTGACAGTCACATTCGGGTGCTCAGTTTGACGGGGCTCTTTGCTTTCTCTCTCTTACGTGTGTGACAACAGCAAGCAGTCTTTTTTCCTTAAGGCACTGAAGCTGACACCCTATAACATCTGCAGAGCTGGTTTGTGGCCAGTGTCCTTTAGTCACCTCTACAGTCAAATGGACTGGGTGGGGAAGCGACTTCGTCACTGCCTAGCTCTTGTTTCTTAATCTTTTTTTTTTGGCATTGAAACTCTTTCATCAAGTTGATGGGTTCCTCTTGTGCTTCCACAGGAAATGTCCCACTATTAAAAAAATGTTTCTGTGGGATGAGGCAGGGCTGGTGTTTGCTTTGCATCCACGCAGGCGCAGCCGTGGTTCGTGAGCCCGGAGAGAGCAGTTGTTTGTTCCACCGCCTGTTGACCTCGTCTCCCCTGCCCCGTACTTTTCCTTGAGCGCTGTAGAGTGAGTGTGTGCTGCCTTCCAGCTTCACGGCCCTCTGTGCTCATAGCCTTCTGCAGAGCCAGGCACGTAAAATGCAATAGAAAAAGCAGTATTAAATTGCTTCAAAATCCATTTGTGTCTCAACTGAGGTTTGGAGAAAAGTCCATGCGTTTTCCAGAAGTATGTGGGATTTCATCTTGGTGACGCTATTTTGCAGTCTCTCCTCTAGGACCGTTCTGCATTTGTTCGCTATTAGTTAATCCTGCCATGTGTGCTGTTTAAAAGTCCAAAGTGGAAGCCTCCCCACAGAAGAAATATAAGCTGATTATGACTGATCCTTCTGATGAATAGAATGAAAAATTTCTATCACCCACTAACCAGTGGGTGACAGAAAACGATGCTGCCATGGTGGAGAGCAACCCACTGCTTTCCCAAATCTCAGCTACAGAATGGCACGAAATATGGCCTCAGTGAAGACCAGCAATGTTTGCTGGATATTCTTTGCTGAATTACTTATACTTCTTATGAAAGAGGAAGGTAAATAATATTTGAGGACCAAATACCAATCCAGGATGAAAATAGATTCCATAACTCATTTTGAGAACCACTGTCTGCTTTGTTTGGACTTCAGCTTAAGTCTTCTCCATCCCTAAAATCTTGTTTGAAATAATGTGCAGAATCTCACTATCAAAGAAACAGGATTTTTTAATGGATTAAAAATAAATTACACCTGAGGCAAGCAAGTAGGTCAACTGAGTAATTAAAAAAAAATTAAAATTATGCTTGCATATCTGAATTTGTCTTAATTGTACTTTTTGATTGAAAAGTTCTCAAGTTAAACAGAGATAGGATTTGAAAACTGCTGTGAATTTCCTTACCATCTCTGCTTTCAGAAATGTATTTGTTCATATGATGCTGCTTCCAAAACTTAGCTATAGACAGATAGTAAAAATAAAAGGTTTTTAAAATATTCAGTCAACTTTTCCTGCTCTAGAAGATGACTTTGTTCAGGATTTCAGATGTTTTAAGCAATTTTATTCTATTCATATGGGTATCCAATATATAATCCTTTAGTATTTATAAAATATCTGTGTAACTAAGGTACAGTTTTGCCATTTCAGAGTTATCTTTGTATTTTAAGCACTTAAACTTTGTGAGAGCCAGTTTAGAAGATTGACCAAATTGCAACAATGACCCATAATCACTTACTTGATTTAGTAGTTACACCTAATTGTCTAGGTTAATAATGACTTGTGACTAGAATAGCTTTATTGCACCTTGCAGAACAGTTTGGTTTGGTTTGGTAGGGTTTGAGAAAAGACTTATTTTTTAAGATGGTCATTAGTCTTCAAAAGAAACCCGAAAGAGCTGGTTTGGTCATGAAATTCCTCCAAGTATGTTGTGCAGATTCCAGACTACAAAGTGGTGGGTCATGGATCAACTAAAACCTTACTCCTAACATTGTCATTGTGTCATGTTCTCAAAAACACCAACACTTGAGTTGACTTTGGGCATTTGACTGAGGCACAGAAGTTAGAACCTCAGCCATGCTAGGTGCTCACCTGAGACCTGACCTGCCTGTTGGAATATGCTGTATTTAAATTTGGGGATTTATTCACAAATAGAAGCTTATATCAAGGTTCATCTCAGAATCCCTAATTCTGGGACAGTGAGAGAACCTCTTTATGGGGCTCATTGATGGTACCAGCCTGAGTCTGTAAAATATGCATTTGAAAGTAATATCACTCTCCATTATTGCAGTTCTCAATTCCTAGAAAATCTCTCTCCTTCATTGCATTTCTTTTTCTCCTGAAACATACTTAGAAAGTATTGTGTTTAACCTCTTTTTTTTCATCTTCACCAAGTTGTTATTAAGTTTCCCTGGTTTGAGCAACAAACTGTTCAACAAGAAGTAATATCTCTTGTTAGACAGACTAACATTCAGAAAAAAATGGACACGTTTCCAGGCACTCAAGCTCTTCTTTGGGTGTTCCCCAAAACTCATGCAGTCTTCCCAGCTCTATCACTTGGTCTAAAAAATGGTATTGCTCTTCCTACCACCTGACCTTTTGTGACTACTTACATTATCAGGACTACAAGAACATAATAAAACTCTTTTAGTATTTTGGGTTTATGCACTTTGCCAATTCTATTGAGGGCTCAAGCAGCATGCACAGATCTGCCTCATGCATCCAAACCAAAAAGGATGATCTCTCACTGGCATCCAGACCATCTCTCTCTCATGTCTGTATGTAGATACTCAGTCTGAACATCCCCCTGTGGACAGCTGTATCTTATTCAGAGGATCCTGAGAAGGATCCAGGCTGGTTAATGCTAGCACCTAACCTGTGTCTGCATTTTAGTCTCTTACTGAAGCAGTTCACCTTAGAGTAAGTACCTAAGTGCTAAGCCTAGTCCAAGGCAAAAGGTAGTTACTTTTGAAGGCCTCTGGGGAGGCAGACTCCTGTCACTCTGATTTAAGTCAAATGAATGCCATTTGCTGTTCCTTAATCATGTTTGGTTTTTTTTCCATTTCACATAAATTCTATTTATTGCTTGTCCTTTTTTACTTGCCATCTAAATTAAAACCTTTACTATTTAAATGCATCCATTTAAATACCATTCAGGTACGTCTGCCCCACATCTTCTGAAATAGTTAAGTGACAGATGACTGAGTAAACTTGGTACCACAGTCCAGACCTTTTGGCCTGAAAGTCCCTCCCTCGGTGATGGCTCTGTGATCAGACTGATACTAATTTGATGTTCTTAGTTCACATGTGTTTTTTTTAAATGAACCATCAAAAGGAAAATCAGCACAATTATTGGCTACTGCATGGTGTAGCTTAGTAGATACATTCAGAGGAGACACAGGAAACAATTGTATTCATCCCAATTATATGACCCTGTCCTGAATGTGTTTTAGACGTCAGTTATCTTCCTTACACCCCCTGTTGTGTCAGGAAATAGTATGGTGCCTGGGCTTCACACAGAGTTTAAATTACTTTTAATTCTACACTCCCGTTATAGAAGAGGCACAAAGCAGATTTAATTTTCCTGAACTATAGGCTGGTGGCTTTGCTGTATTCTCTCAACTCCAAGGTAGAGAGGTGAGAGATGCTATTTGAGGACTGTAAGAGGTGGTTCCCACATTATAGATGGGAATGAAAAGAAGAATTGAATCTCTTGGCAAGGTACATCCCGCACTCCACGTCCATTGAACATAGCTTTTTTTTTTTATTTTTAATTACATGTTTTAATTAACTCTTTTGCTTCTCCACACAGGCATGAACGCTTTACAATTACAGAATTTGGCAACTTTAGCAGCCGCAGCAGCCGCCGCCCAAACCTCAGCTACCACCACCAATGCAAATCCTCTCTCCACAACGACTGGTGCTCTGGGAGCCCTCACAAGTCCCGGTAAGAGCAGAGTGTTTGCTTTCAAAATACAAACAGGAGAATTAACTGGAAGATGATAGTTACACCCGTGATTCCAGGTTGTGTCTAAGTTCTGTGCTCATATAAATCCTGAAGAGCCTTTTAATAGCTGAATACCTTTTTTGTTGGTGTTATTTTTAAGCAAATAACTAATTTTTCAAGTGGTCCAACATGGGCATGTTCACCTTTCCAGACTCACATTAAAGCCTAATGGACCCGTCTTACAAAACTACATGAAAATTATAGTTGCACAGGAAACTTAAGCTAAATTATACTTTTCAGAAAGAGTTCAGCACACGAACCAATCCTTCCCATCCTACAGGAAGATCAACTGAGCTGGTTCTTTTTAATCTCAGAGAGACTGATCTTTGATTCCCAGCACATCATGCACATATTGTGTGCATGAAATTTTTGTGAAGTCCTTCTCTCTTTTTATCCTTCTCTTTTTCTTGCTGTAGCTTCAGTAGAGCTTTCTTCTGGTCCAAATGGAGAATACAATTAAAGAAGTGATATTAGGTGCGCAAAGAGTAACACAGCCAGGTTCTGACTTTATTACACTAAGCAGAAAACAGATTTATGGGGGAATAAGGGCCAGGATAAGAGGTGGTGGTACCTCCATGACCACCATGTAGACTTTCAGCCATGCATCTCCAATGTCTGAAAAACCCTAGAGAGAAATCAGGGCAAATCCAGAGTTCAGTAACACTTCAGCATCTCCAGAATCCACAGAGAGATGTTGATTCAGTGTACTTACTCTGGATTTACAGTGATGTAGCTGAGTCAAGAATCTGGCCGTTTATCTTTACATAAAGGCTGCAGGGTGTAATTATTTGCATCATGAAGTGTGTTTATTGCTGTTCTAAAAAACATTCATATTATTCTAGACACCACTAAAGAACATTTGTGTTTAATCTTGTTTAAGTGTGTATTTATTCCCCATGAAAAAGTAATTCATGGCAGACGGTTTGAGCTCGTCAGTAAGGAAAACAGTCTTCACTGCACAATAGAGCTGGGACCGAGTGCGTGCCGGGTGTTAAAGCTGGCCAACACTTCCCGTTATATTACAGTTTTATTGTTTGTTTGGGGGAGAGGTTAAATGGAAGGCAGCTTGGCTAATATTAAGCTTGTGCAGCACTTTCCTGTTTCTGGTGTGAGCCTCATCTCGACCTAAAAATATTCATTCGCAACATCTCAGAGAAGCAGGTTGGGTGAAAATAATTTTGGTTTGCTGAGATTTTTTTTTTTAAACCTGAGCGATCTCTTCCCTCCGTCCTGGAGCTGGGGCTTAACACTTTGCTAAAGGCTAGTCTCGGTGTCAGTTCTTCTGTGCTACTGCTGTCTAAATGTCACCCGTTTATAGAAGCGGAAATGTTGTGTTTCATGCACGCTCTGTAATATCTCTGCAGTTTAGCTGCTAAATGTCTGAGAGCCTGTCCTGCCAAAGCATGCTCAGCATTTCTTGAGCCGTACTGGCAAGACATCTCAGGACAACTCAACGTACTGCACTGCGGCGCAGAGGGGCTGGAAATGAACTTTCCTTATCGTTGCTGCTCCGCAGCAAAGTGGCACCAGAACTCCAGGCAGCAGCATGTTTCCATTGTGCTCTTTGTCTTGCCATTTTAGTACAGGACACAGATTCATCCTTAAGGTCCACATTTTCCTCTCTCCCTCTCCAACACAATCTTCTTATCCAGCCTGCCTGACTTGCTGTTTCCTCTTCTAACCTGGTCTCGAGGCTTTCTGAGTTCCTGGAAGGTGGCTTCATCTGATGTCCAAGTCTGCAGAGGCATGTGGTTAGAAAGGTGCTGGGCAGATACTTCTTTGGGATAACTAGAGCTTAATATTGCTTAGGGGATGGTATTGTAGAGCAGCTACCAAGGTGTTTCCAAAGAGATTAATTATTTTGGCTAGCACATTGAAGATGTGCTATTTTCAAAAAATTCTAGACATTTAGCCTTTGAAATAGTGTAGACAATTGCCTTCGCAAGTCTTACAGGTAGTAGCTGTACACAAGTGTTTCTAATATTAGACAGCTTGGTGTGTCAAAGAGAAAGTCTATATTTAATAGGTCCATTGACCTATTTATGTTGCACAACCAACCTAAAATCAAGCCTTATTAAAATGTCCTTCAGTTTAACCTTTCTTATCTGGTTCCACATTCTCCACCCTATTAAATATTTTGTAAACCTGAATAATATCTTCAATGATTCTTCTCTGCTCTATGGAAAATGAATTTAGTTCGATAAAGCTTTTCATAGTAGCTCAAAGTATTTCCATTAAAACTTGAAATATGTTGGCAGAAAACATTTAAATCGGCCTTTCAACGTGTGGATATTTGGAGGCCTTGAGGGTATTTTTTTGGTCTAGTTTTCTTTTAATAGAACACTTCAGTTTGTTGTGTTTCATAAGTGTAAATTATTTTGTCTGATTTCAAAGCCTGCACTAAGCCCAGGAAGAAATGTTTGTGTCTCTCCAGATAATGCATTAATTTAATATTTCTCAGTTCAGAAAACTGCCCAAATTTAGGAGTGCAAAGGTACATGTTTAAATTTAATCCTTTTCTTGATTCTGTTAAAGCCAAAATACTGCACGGAACAGGGGTGGGCATAAGCATGTACTTCTAATATGCCTTAAACCATGGCAGCCACATAAATCATATCCATGTTTCTACCCATATATAACTATAACTCTCCTGAAGATCTCTTCTGAGTCAATCTTTGACCAAGACCTCTTGTTCTGTCCTTTGTAGACATGTGTCATAAGAGCCCCAAAAGGTGGTTACTTCAGTTAAAATTCATCTTGCAGCTTAATTTTACATAGATAAGGTTTAGCAACCTTCGGTGCATCAAGCTATTATGGAGGGGATGGTGGTCAGACCAACTTTGCTGCATAGGCAACACAGAAAAACAGGCTGGGAAGTGAGGAGCAGCTGATATTTGAGGGCATCTGATATTTGAGGATGTCAAGTTTTGCTGCTGGCTTGTAATTGCAATATATTCAAAAAGAAGAGAAAAATATTCAGCATTTAATAGTGGCTGTTCAATCTGTATGAAAGTCCTTCTTCAAGGTTTATGCAATCACATATTTCCAAACAAATTACACTCCAATGATCTTTCCCTCATACATTCTTACTAAATAGCTTTGACCGCAAGAGAGTCTAAGGACACTCATTCTCCTCCATGTGCTAAATACTTTCTCTTAGGCTTGAAACAGTATTCATTCAGAAAGAACAGAGACAATGCAATCCCCCAAACTATTAATTTTTTTATAATTGTAAATTTATAATTTCAATTTTGCATACCCATGGAAGTCTCTCCCTACAGCATTGTTAGAAATGATTTTTTAAAAGCCTTTGCTTAAAAAAACATGAAAGATTAAGCTTTCATTTTAGTAAAAATCCCCTCAGGCAATAAATAGGTTCTTTTGTCTCTTGGCCCTGGAAAAAAAATTTAAATGGTTTAAATTGCCCATGGTTAAAGTAACTGTTTCTTGCAATTATCAGATGGTAGTGAATAAAAATGAAAATGAAATCATGAAAGAATAAAAACCAGGTAAATGCATATTATGTCTTTCATGAGTTTCTCACGGGTCTTTTGAAGACTCATTTAATCATCTTTCTTGTCTTTTATTTTGATATGATAATTGTTTCCTTTATTTACTTTAATCACCTCTATTTAGTTAATTAATTCTTCACTTTCTCTTCGTTTCACTCGCTTAGAATACTTTCCTGTTTTAAAGGCAGGTACTCTGTAATATTTCATAACATAAGAATTTGGGCAGAGGTAGCTTTTACCTGACTCCAGGTTGTCTGAGCCAAACTCCCTTTTGGTTGGGCCCTGGAAGTTGGCTTTTCCCAACTGGGAAGGGATTTTGGAGGCACTACCTCAGGTGTAAGGATCAATACTGTAAATTTCTCAATTTGGGCAGGATGAATCTCAGCTGTGCATCAGGAACCTTGTCCTCTCCTCAAAACTGTCCTTTTCATGTCCTCCAAACGGATCGACTAGCAAAGAGCTCAAGGGAGGTTGCTATTCCAGAGCCTGCAGAGATTTACGGTTAATTCAGTGGGTGGTGGGAACGCCTGGAGGTGGATGTGAAGGAGGGACATGCAAGCTCAGGATCAGAGTATCTGCCTCTAACACTGTCTGACATTTAATTTGCCTCAGTTGACCCGCTACCCTAATTTTCCCAAGGATAATAGTGTTTATTCTGACTGTCCTGGGTGCTGACATTGTGCTGTAAAACATTTCCTGATACCAGGAGTTATGAAGCTGAATGCAAACTGATATTAAGCAATGGCAGAAAAACATTTTGTACTCGTAGGAAGAATATGGAAGTTGGGATTCAGACACCAGCTTACTTTTTCATCTTCCCCTTTTCCATCACTGCACGGATTTCTATTGTTTAATGCCATAATGTTAGAGTCACAGAATCACATAGGTTGGTAGATGCTTCCCAAGGTCCCCACTCCAGTCTCCTGCTTGCAGCAGGACCACTCAGAGCAAACCGGTGAAGGCCATGTCCAGTCGAGGTTTGAATATCTCCAAGGACAGAGATTTCACAGCCTCTGTGAGATCATTTCAATTTTGTTTCTTAAAATTCATGCATAAATGGTTTTTCAGTAGCCACTAGGAAAACCCTTCTGTGTGCAAATGAAGAGACGAAACATCTAATTATACATCCAAATTTATCTGCATAAACATACACAATATAACTTCTGAGCTGTGGGGGGATAGAATTGCTAAACCAGAAGCTAATTCAGTTTCAGACATGGGAGCCTTGATTTTCCATGACATTTTCATGATTATTTGATTCTCTAAACTATTATTTATTCACACAGCTGAACTAGCTATTCATGCTTCGGTAAAAAAGCTCTTCAGGTTTATCTGCTGTGTAAACCTAGGAAGAAATCTTTCTGAAAAAAAATACTGTCAGAGTAGAAAGTAAGACTTTTTTCTTTAACAGCCTCTTAAAATCCAGCCCAGCTTTTGCCATATTATATCAGAATTCAGCCATTAACTCTTATGTTGGAGAAAAGCTCTCCTAAGCACAAAAGTCTAAAAATACTCATTTTCAGACAGATGCTGACATTGAAGAATAGCAACCCCCTAAAAGGAAGTTTGTTAAGTATAAAATAAACTGAAAAAGAGAAAAAAAAATTCTTACAGTGTCTGTCCTGTAAGAATTAATTCACCCTTTACCCCTGCTAAAAGCAGAGAATTATAGTTAGCGTCCGTGGTTCATTATTTTCTCTACCCCCTAATATAGCATGAAGATTGTCTTTGTTAGTTGAAGGTATTCATGTTGTGAACACAATTGTTGAAATGTTAGAGATTTTATAGAATATACAGGATGCTTCAGCTGAGAAGCGGTGAAGAATGTTCAAATAATCATTCTTAGAAGATTTTCTTTTTGTTCGCTTCAGTACAATACATTTTTCTCCAATCAGTGGTGCAAGTCTGCCACCGTGACATTTTGTTAGAGGCCAGTACACCCACTGAGATAGCTGTGATTTGCTTCCAGGATGATCCAAAAATAATCTTACCAGTAGGTGTGTAGGAAGGTTTGGCAGTTTGCTAAAGAATGAATTGAGGTAGATGTTTCTTGTTGGAAAAGATAAGTTTAAAATGCAGAATGGCATTCTTCACGTAGTATAAATTGATTATTTTTGGACCATTTCATGTGGAATTAATGCAGGTTCCATTATTATAAAATAATTTAAAATCAGGCATCATTATTATAAAAATCATTTAAAATAAGCTTTATTAGGTTTGTGCTACATCAGAAACTCCCCTAGCATAATGTTCATTATTTTTAGGATCAAGATACAGTTGATAAATATAACATGTATCTTAAAGGTTTATAAATAGAGTATACATGCAGTACACATACCCTGCATGGATGCTTAAACAACCCAAGTGTATGATTTTCAATTTAATATTTAAATCTACTTACATTATTATTAGCACGATTATCTTAGCACCCTTAGTACAGAGCAGCCCAATGCCTTAACCCTTGGTCTAAGCACCAATTTTTTAAAAGTATGTGTTTGCAAGGAAGCCATGGAAGAAAATTGTGCCTTAGCGTGCCCACCACCTGGTGCCTGTCACTTGGCTGCCTAGTTCAAGGAGATTTGTGATGAGAGAAGTGTATTTCTGAACTCGTGTTCAGCTGGGCTTACCCACATAGTGTTAAGTTTCTGGGTCTGTGGTTAGGCTCCTAAATAAGTGAATTGATTTTGACTGCTCTTAGTGCCCAGAGATTATGCTGCTTCTTGGAGAGATACATTGGTACTAAGCCCATCTGATAATTAGGTCACCCTTAGGCAGGCATCCAAACACAAGTTGGGGCCAAAAATAGGAAACTGGGCATGCATTTTTGACCTGTATTTGTATTTTTAATAATGCTTCAAAATATCTTAAGTGACTAAAGAAGAGAAGAGTAGTAATTGTGGCTACAAATCTCCAATAGTCCCAGTACAGTAAAAGGAGAGGTGAAGGGTGGTGAATTCCCACGGAGCCTCCCTGGAACAGCGCTCGCTCTCCCTGGGCTCCTCATTTGGAAAAAATGAACCAGCGATAACCTGAAGGACGCCGATGGCAGGAGACAGGCCATCAATTAACTGGAATGACTTGTTTGCAGATTTGTCCCTTAAAACGTAGCAGGTCTTTGTATATTCTCCTAGCAAATTGGTTTCTGAACAGGTGTGTATCAATGCAGCCTAAAGGCTCTGAGGGAAGTTCAGTTACTAAATGTCTGGGCTCAGGGTGGGCAGAACCTGCCAGTGAAGAAGGGTGAGGCTGCCCCACAACTGAAGAAGGAAACATTTTGCAAAAGCTCCTTGCCTCTTCTTTAGAATCGACATTATCAACGTGTCGATTTTTGACACAGAAATCTCTGACTATTTCCTCAGAATTGCATAAGTACCAAAGTTGTATGCGGAAGGACAGAAACACATGCATATTTTTCAACGAAGCTCTGTGCTAGTTAATTCTTTGGGGTTTTTTTTTAGGAAGCAGTGTACAGTGCTAAACCATGGATTAGTAGGATCTAATTCAACAGGATACATGTTTGTTTTTTAAACATTAGTACATTATCGTCTTCCTAAAGTATTAAATCCATTGCCTTAGCACTTTTCAGGATTTACTTTGCTTGCAGTATACAAATAACGCTTTGTAATACATTATATTTTGAAAATGTCTCTCTACCCCAATCTTAATCTATTTCAAGCCACAAGAACCCCAGATTGTAAAAAAAGCTATTTTTCTTTCTGTTGGAATTACTATTTCAAGTTCATTCAGGGTTGTTTTCTACTAAAGAAACATGATAATATCAGCTTGGCTACACAGGTAGATATGTGTGCTTATATGCTATATATCTTACAAGAAGTTCCAAGCCGAGAAAATGCTGGAGTTCATAGTATTCAAGAAATAGTATACATCGTAGCAAAACTCATGGACTTGAAAGAGCTTTCAGCTATTTAAGGTTTAGTACTGCCAGCGCTGATCCTTCAACCCTACGGAATTGTACATATGCCCATGGATACTCATAGTCTGTTTTCCTAAGGCAGGATAAATTGTGGAACATAATAGGAATTAAAGTTTGTGATTTCTTTAACCTAATTATTTCAGCATTGTCTGAAAAGAGCTGGTTGGTTGAATATGAGGCCGCTGATTTATTTTATGCATTGGCCAAACAAAAATATCTCCAACTGCAAACTAAATAAAGTAAACCCTTGGCTGCCTTTGCTGTTTGCAGAACAAAAAGTGTGCAATATGAACAAAAAGGAGCAGTGCCACATTGATCTACATATGACTTTACAAATGGTCTGCAAAGGACCTGGCTGAGTAATTTTACATGAGACAAGATAATCCTTGAGTTCTGCAGCTTACAGAGGTGAATGGCTATATCTTGTGGTATGCTATTACAATAAGGTTGTGTTTGTACACCCCACTAAAAATCCCTTCTTCCATGGAAATTATTATTCATACGCTTTCTGGACTCATAACTCCCTTACCTACAGACTCAAACTTTCAAGATATAGTTTATCTCATCCCTATTCTAAAATACCATGGGTAGGACTCCTAAGTGTCTGAAGTAAAGAAATCTTTTAGGCACATCTTGCAGCAATGGAAAGAGGAACACTTCCTAAGGAATATTTACGTGATCTTGAGACAGATTTGTTAGAGATGTGAAAATGAAGATGAATCAGGCCATCCTCTCCCATATACTAGAATTTGAATTGCCACATATGCCTGTGATTAGCACTCTTGCAACCAAACCATTGCTTGCCTTGAACTCTACCGACACTCTTTTTTAATGTAGAGATGCAACTGCTTGTTGTTTGTTATTGCTTAGTGGTGAAAGTATGTCAGAGACGTTGCAGGCACACGGGGGGCAGTGTGAAGGAACCTGTACTCTAGGCAGGAGATCCTGGCCTCAAGTAGAGCCTTATTGATTCTAGATCAGAAATTCTTTGGAAAGTGATTTAGAAGCAGTTGTATGCTGAAGTGGCTCCACGTGGAGGTCATTTCAGCATCAGGGCACGTGCCCTTGAACAATAGCTCGTTCCAAATAGTATGAGATAGCAGTAATAAATATGAGAGCACAGCTGGAAGTTCCCTGTAGAAATGCTAATGCTCTGGTTTTGATGTGAACTCAGTGGTGCTTGATGAACAGAGGCCACAGCCCTTGGCCCCACTGAGTAAAAGAGAGTCATAAATGCTCAGTAATTATTCTTTGTTTTCTTCACATTATGGGGTTTCAATTTGGTTCGATTTCAGTTTGAGTTAAGTTGGAAATGTCTAGTGGGCAGCTATAAAATTTAACCCAAGCCAGTCCAGTGTGCCCTATCATTCTCTTCCCCAGCCTCTCTTTAAAGTACTTTCCACCCAAAACCAAAAGCTATTTATCACTGCGGTCTGCTGGGGAGAACGCGTGATGCTTTGCAGGCACAGTGCTGAAATAGGATATGTGACGTGGAGTTTATGCTAGAGCTGGATGGTCTTCAGTGAGCAAGACATTTCAACAAAACAGAAGCATCAGTGTGGAATTGGCCCAGAATATTAACTTGCTTTTTACTCTGTCTCTCTATCTTCATAATCTCACAGGGAAATGAACCCTTAAACACAATAGTCTAGATACACAAAGATATACCCATTCAATAAACCCTTGTTTCCTAAAATACCTTCTGTTGGATAAATAGTTTTGGAGGAAACTTACAGAACATAAGACTAGAAAGCTACAAAAATAGACAGCTGATAAGTTTGTCTGCCATACCTGTAGTACCTTTACTTGTTCTCTTTGCTCCTTCTTTGCACTTCTGTGGAAGGTCCTCAGTGTAGACGCTGTAATTTCAAGACAACCAGAAATATCAAGTTAGACTATAATATAAATGACAAGTGATCAAGATAAATGACCCTGATTTTCACTTGTCCCAAGCTCACAGAGCTTCCTTAGCTCTCAAATACCCACGCACTACTGGAAGAGTATAGATTTATGAGTGTAAAGTTAGTCTCCAGTTCTTGAAGACCTTGGCTGCTTCTGAATTTGCAAATTGGAATGAATTGGTTCACGTCTCTATGTTTTCTTTTTTTCCTTGTGTAAGTGGATGTACTCAAAGGACTTTGTAAAATATTTCTGTTTTCAGAAAGCTAGCTTCAGCCTGAAAGGATTGCCATAGGGAAAGACTCTCCTCCTCTCCCCCTCTGTCTTGCTTAGTCTCATTTGCACATGCGTGCACACAAACACACAGAAGTGGCCAGATGTTGAGTGGATGCTGCTCTCCCCTCCTCCTTTCCTCACTGGCGCTTCTCTTTTCCTGTACCCTGAGAAGATATGGACAATCTTTCACAGGAATTGTTCACCTGTGAGTAATGAAGAAGTAGAGAGACACTGACTTATTTGAGAAAGGCTGTGCTATTAGTAGATGTCTTTCTATATTGTCATTCTTGTTTCCCCCTGACTCTTTCCTGCTCTCTTGCTTTTCTGGTGCTCTTTCCCTGGAGTGTGTCTGTCACTTTTATTTTATTCTATCCAAGCACAAGCAGAGCACTTAAACTTACCAGAATCTTCCTTTTTGACATGTCAGACAGCACTTCCAAGATACCAGAAAATGAGCAAGTTTTTACTTCTCTCTCTCCCCAAGTGGTAATGTGTTTGTCAGAGTTACCTTACGGAGAATTAACCTGCCCAGACTAGGAAAATCCACCTCTCCTTTGCCAAAAATTGCCCCAAGAAACAGAGCTGGCACCTGCTGGTGCTATGTTAGTGACTGGGAGACCACTGGTTTGTGCAGGGGTGAATACTCGGATTGGCTGGAGATCACCATAAAGGGCAGACAATTTAATGCCAATCACACATTCTAGTTAGATTAGAATACTGATGAGCCCTTTTGAAAGGCCAACTGCATCTTCTTTCAGCAAAAATATTAAAATGCCCCCTTTTCCCCTACTTCCCCCCCGCTCCAGACTCTCCACAAGAATAAATTAAAACTTGGAGGTGTGGTTATTATCACAGAATAATTAGACCTCATGGGATTAGAGACACTCAACGTTTGTTAATGCCCCTGGGTTGTGATTATCTAATAATGATGATGCCTCTGTCATTGCTTAATTATTCTTCCCCTTTAAAATGTTCCTTATGCAGTCAGAGCCCGTAGAGTGTGCTCATTTCAGACAGAAACGCAACTGCAAATTCCTGAGAGCGATGTCACATGGGTGGTGTGATTGACTTCTCCACTTCTCCCCCACGCCCATGTTTATAATCCTCATTTCATAAGCTCCATCATTACTATACTTGAATCGCTCCTCTTTTCCGTAGGAGACGTTTAATTTGCGAGTTTAGGAGAAAGATTTGGAGCCTCCATCTCTTTAAAACAACCAGTTGTTGTTAGTGCTACATGAAGAGGATACACCTTAATCAATTGACCTTAAAAATTGAAGATCAGATCTGGCCAGAATCCCACATAACACCAGATTCCCTGCTACATAAGAACCTCCTACAGTTGGGTGCCTTTCTTCTCTTTTTAAGAGACTATTGTAAACCAAAATAAGATGTGGTAAATCAGACCAAAGTTGGAAGCTTTGCATAGACTTTGTCCAACACAACTAAACTTTGTCTAATATCTTTAGTCTTTCACTCAGGCCAGCAGGTGTTCGTCTTGTTTAGATACAGTTTGCAAGATGTTGTTCCAAATATCATTGGGTTTTGCAACTACAAATTAGAAAGAGAACAGGGAGCACAGCCTTAATCTGATTATCCTTAAATCCAATGTTGTCTCTTAGCTTTATTATCCCTCTTGTACTAACAAAGGGACAAAGGAATATTCTGTTTACCCAAAAGATTTTGGGTAGTAAACAAAGATTTTAAATTCAACTTGCTAAAATTAAAGATTTCTACTTCGGGTTTAATATTTCTTTTCCTTTTGTACCTAACTTGTATATTATTTTTTTTCCGTCACTGGCTGGGGAGATGTGAGAAGTATTAAAATATTCTTTGTTTTATTTTCTTACTGCATTTACTTTCTTTGCATAATTTCTTTATATGCTTTCTTTCCATTCTACTAAGATTTTATTTTCTGTTGCACATTGCTAAATCTAAAGGAATCATCCAAGGTCAGGACTTCCTTTTGTTAGATGTAGGTCTAGCCCTGGAAATTTTACACGCAAAATAGCTGTGGCAGACTAAAATCAGAAGCACAGCCAAGAGTTAAGTGGCATGTTCAGTGTCAACCACTATTCCTGCAAAGAGACCCAAGAACAGAAGCCAGATCTCCCGTTCAGTTTTTCTGCCAACACATCTTCATTCTTCAGCTTTCTTTCACTCTGCCTCAGTGTTACCTGACTATTTTCTACTTTGCCACTACAATGTTCTATTTTTCAGAGGTTCATAGAAAAATCAAGGTTGGAAGGTCCCTCAGGAGGTCTGTAGTCCAAGCCCTTGCTCAAAGCAGGGTTAGGTGTGAGGTGAGATCGGGTTGCTCAGGGCTTGATCCAGTCAAGACTTGAAAATCTCCAAGGACAGGGACTGGGCAGTCTGGGTAATCTGTTCCAGTGCTTGATAGTCTTCATGGTACAAATGTTTTTGCTTACATCTGGACTGAACCTCTCTTATTTCAGTTTACCTCTCATCTTCCCACCATGCGCTACTGCTCTATCTAGCTGATGACCTCCTCGTAAGTACTGGAAGGCTGCTTTAGGTCCACATGAAGCCATATCTTCTCCAGCCTGAACAAGCCCAGCTTGTTACAGGATGAGTGCTCCAGCCCCTGACCATCTTGATGGCCTTCCACTCAACTCTCTCCAGCTGATCAATGTTTTCCTTACAATGAGAAGCCCAAATCTGGATTAGTATTTAGATGTGATCTATCAAGTGCTGAATAAAGAGGAAAAATCACCTGGGTCTCCTGGCTCTTCTCCTGTTCCAACAGCTCAGGATGCTGTTGGCTTTCTTTTCTGACAGGGCATACTACTGGCTTGTGGTCAACCCCCACCAGGACTCCCCCCAGGTCTTTTTCAGCAGAGTTCCTTCCCAGCCCATCCATCCTCATCTCGTGTTACTGAAAGGGATTATTCCTCCCCGGGTGCAGAACTTTGCATCTGTCCTTGTTAAATTTCATAAGGTTCCTGTTGGCCAACTCTGCCTGTCTGCGTCCCTCTGAATGGCACCCATTAGTCAGGAGCAGATTAAGTCAGATCTATTTTATCTAGTCCTTGGAGTCAGTGAGCTCAGGAAGGCAGCAGAAAATGAGAAATACACCCAAATTCAGTACAAGAAAGAGGATTCTGGACTCAGACAACTGCCAATACAGATTTGACAGGAGCGTCTCCCAAAAGAGAACATGTTTTCTCTGCAATTTCTCATGCTTAAAGTCATAGAGATACTGAACATTAAATTTGTGGGTGACATTAATCCCTGGTGCGCTACTATATCGTCTTAACTGGAGAAAAATAAGTACTTTGAACACTGAGTTATTTAAACTCTCCATTAAGTAAAACAACAAGAGCAAAGTTGTGGTTCACAGCCGAGCGGTGTGGCTTGCTTTTTAACACAGGCACATCCTCTACAACTGACTAAGCAGGATGTGACCAGAACGCAGATAAGCGGATAGCCGAAACCAAAGCGAACGTTGAGCTTCCTGTCGCGCCGTGCCTTAGGTAGTGACAGGCAATTGTGGAGTGGAACTGAGAGCTGCCTAAAGGAAAGCTGTCAGCAGGGCTGACACAGTTACTGTTGTGAATCTCTATGTGGAAAAACCCAGTGTAGTGAAGCCGGTCTTGGAGCTGCCCCAAAGCCCTGCAGCACCAGAAAGCTGGTTCTGCTCCAGAAACATGAGCTGCTGTCTTCACATGGGTGGGGTGGGTGAAGGTCTACAGCAGCCCTCCACGCAGGCAAAGAGCTAAAGCTGCCCTTGCTTTTCTTTGCCCGTTCTCTCCTTTAGTCCTACCCCAAAACCAGAATAATGGTTCCAAAAAGAAACTTCACTTAAGTTCTTTGAAATGCCTCTTTGATAGTCTTAATACCTTAGTCCTAGGCCTGGAGTGTGACTGTGTATCGTTTCCAGACAGTATGCCAGCGTTAGAAGAGGAGGAAGGGAACAGGACAAGGCAAAGAGGAATGGAGAGAGTGCACAGCCTTTGTATGACCACCCAAAAAATAGTGCCAAGTGAGCATATATGGTATGGAGTTTCCAAGAGACTCCTTTTTTCTGTGGTATGTGACTATGCTGAGAAGTCATGGGACTTCATTATTAATTAGATGTTTACCAAAAAAATTACAGAAAGAATGGGGTCGACTACACTCTGCAAACCATCTCTCTGCTAAATCATATCGATACATGTGTGATTTGAATAGGTCATTTTATACAAAGCAACAGTGAGAGGGAGTGTTTATCTAGTACTTTTGTTTCACCGCTAAGTGCTCAGGCAGCTTCTCTGGACCCTCCAGTTGACCTCCTCTGTTGGGAAAGAGGATTCATTTTATCAATTGGCCCTAAGACATGAGAGGGTTGGGATTTGCCAAAGGCTCTACAAAAGACAAACATAAGTGTATGGTTTTCTTACTTCAGTAATACATAGGATTCTAGGTATTCTGGTGCCCCTATCAAGGGCACTTCTTAGTCTTTGGTGTAGGAAGTAAACAGGCATGACAAGAATGTGCCTGTGCCTCCAAGATGCCTTTCTAAGAGACAAGCCAGCAATTGGGAAGTAGAAGAATTAGCCCTGTTTTGCAGCAAAAAACATAGCGAGTGCTTTATCCAGGGCAGCACAAGAAGTTTGAGGCAGAACTGGGAAAGGCATCAATAACATCTAGTAGTTTAGCTCATCCCGCATGGTTTTGTGTGAGGCCATCCTGCTTTGTGTGACTTGTACTGCAACACCGTGTAGGTCCCTGCTGTCTGGCTCCTTTCTCTGACAGGGTGTGCTTTGCAGAATAACGCACATCTTCTGCGGATCAGCTCAGAATTGCCCAGCATCAGGCGATTCTCTGAGCCTGAGATTTGATTGCAGTGATTACATTCAAACTCCTGAGTTTGCATGGTTTGGCATTGGTTCTGCAGGCAGGATGAAAGCACATCCGTCCCTTTCGGATCACAGGCTTGTATCACAACGTGTGGCTGACAGGGAGGGCAGGATCCATACTACCACACATTTCCTCTCTGGGTGGCCTACATCTACTTTGAGTTCACCACCTCAAACAGTGGAAACAGGGGCACTTCCAGAGGCCAATCCAGCCCATCCTGAGATAGAAATCTAAAGGTAGGTGGTTTGACTTGGAGGTCTCTTAACCTCAGAGACAGTCCAAAAGAATAATTTTGACTAGACTAGCTTAAACTAACAAGGCAGCCAAAGATGAGGAAAATAATCCCATCCACAGTGTGCACAGGAAAGCCAAAGAAATATTTACACATCATTGCCTGTGCTAGATGCTCTTATCCTGAATCCAGCTTTCCAGCTGATGTAAATCCAGATGACGTAAATCATGACTCTATGGACATAAACTAGCCAAAAGAGTGGCCAAAAGTTTCTATGCTAGTACCAGTTGTTTTCCAAGCTTGGCATATTTCTTAAGAATTGTGTTGAAATGTTATTTAAATTAAAAGGGAAATGGCTTGTTGCTAGTTTAGATTTCTATTAAAAAAATATCTGACCTAAAAGGTGCTATAAGCTTTATAGGCGGGAATAAGTGTGTTGAGAACAGTTGAAAATGCCAGCTCCTTCCAGACTTAAAAATCTCTATGAATGCAACATTCCTAGTTAAACACAAATATCTACCACGTAGAGCAACAACTCCAAATGAAAATGTGTTCTCTGTATCAAAGAGAGCTCTGTTAAAGAATGTATTAACCAAAGGCCAAATCTCTTCATTCATAATGAAGCTGATAGCAAAAATTTCATCAATTAAATGGAGGAAGCATAGTAAGATCAAGTGGCTGGGGTGGGGAGTGATTTGGGGGTGTATTGGGGGAAGGCTGCAGCCATGCCTGTGTCTACTTCACAGCTTCTTAATAATATTATTTGTATTATTTGAAGTTTTCTGGATGTTTATTAAATTGGAGTTGAGTTTGGAAGAAAGAGGAGGAAGGTTAACAGACTGACACAGAAATATGCGAATAGAGGGGTCAGTGAAGAAGAAACAGTAAGGACTCTAATAGTAAAATAAACACTTTTAATCTTCTCACCTTTCATGATTGGAGATGCTGAAGTGTTCTGTATGTGGCCTGGATGGAGAAGACAACAGGTAACCAGCATGCAGTGTACCCGCAGGAAACAGAGCAGATTGTCCTACAGGTTACAGGACAACTCTTTAATCTTACAAGTCTAAACTGACCTCTTTATCCAATGCTGTGATTTTATTTCCACATATTAATGGGATTTTAAGGTCAGTGGGGAGTATGATGAACATCTTGTCTGAACTCTTGCAACAACAGCCAAAGGATTCAACCCCGTAACTCCTGCCAATAGCCTCTAATTGAGCAACAGCCTCTTTGAGAAAGTTGTCAGATTATTGCAATAACTGATGTTAGAGAGGAAGAAGTTCCTTTGAGTAGACAAAATCTTATCTATCACGTTCTGATGTTTATCCAGGGCTTAACATTGTGAGGGAATGATCAGCACAGCTGGTAAAAAGCAACTCTGTACTTCACCTACTGTTGTATATTCAGCCAGTATATTCATCAGGCTGGAGCTCCAGTCTGCGGAGTGTCTCCCCCCAGCTTCAGTACTGGCCAACTCACTTAATGCTGCCCCAGAAACATATTGAGTCTCTGACATATATAGGTCTTAAGGAGGCAAGGATAAAATTCCCAGTATAAAGAGAAAAGTAATACACCAAATGTTATGAATACAAGGTGAGCCATACAAAGTGACACCAGAAACCCAGGTCACTTGCATTTTTTTGTGTGTTTTGATTTTCCTCACTGTTGCACTAAATGCTGGTGCAGTAACACCAGTAACACAAGAAGGGCAATTCCTAGCAGCAGAGCAGCTCCATACATCAAGCTGTCTAAGTACCTGGAGACAGATGCCTACTGTTTATTTAGCAGCATGATGAAGTGATTCGATTCAGAGTAGCAATATGCTGGTGTGGAGGATGGAGGGAGTTGTGAAATGTTTTCTTTTAATTTATTTGGTGGCAGGTGAACCTGGTAAGAACCAATTTATAAATTCTGCAGGTATACAATCTGTTTTTGTCATCTGGACAACTAAAAAGCATAAATATAGAATAACGCTATTCCGACAGTGAATTATACTTCCTTTGCCATTACTCTGAGCAGTTGTGGAGCCCAAGAGCTTTGCTGACATGAGAGAGTTATACAGATCCCCCAAAGTAGTACAGTCATCTACTGTTACCAGGAAGCACATGATTTTCTTTTTTCCCTTTGGTTCAATATATGTTACAATCTTTTAGTTGAAAAAAACTAGAAAAAGACAAAGGAGAGGAGAAATATAGTCCTTGTCTTTAGATGGATTTCAACATATTCTGGGAGCGCACAAGGTAAAAACTTTCAACTGGCCTAAGCATCCACAAGTTCCTTGTAGGACTTTCTAACTTTTGTTTCAACTCCCTTTAAGTTTTTTGGGGACAAGGTATACCATTGCTTCATCTGTTGCTTTTCTCCATCATTTTGTGAGAATTTTTCACCTCTCTCAATATGTTGAACCTTTTATGGCCCCTTGATGATAGTATTTTAGCTCATCGCTGTCTTCATCTTCATTTCATATGAACAGGAGGTCGAAGAGAAGGAGGTAACTAGTGTGGAGTCGCTCAGGAAACCTCACCCAGCAAGGTGCTGGATCTGTCCTTTGCAAGTGCCCTAACAAAAGAAGCTCCCTTATTTCTGTTCACCCCATGTTCAATAAGATAATGGAAACCACACAATTTGTGCAGTTTCTTTCTCCTCAAAGATATAATAAGCCAAAGAGGAAAAAGCATGTCCCAGTAGATCTGTGAGACAGATCACTGCTAAGCAGAAGATATAGCCACAACAAAATGTTGATTTCTGAGGTGCTTCAGTGCTCCAACTAGTATTTTACATTGATTATATGCCAAGTCATTATTTAGGCAAACTAGATAATCTGCATTGCAACTTCAAATGGTAGAATCACCGAGGCACCTGCTCCATGTTTGTCTGATGGAATAGAGACACTTGATATGACTAAAAGAAGAAAAGAGATGTTGGCCTCAGATACTGGCCATCCCTGGAGCATGTGTTTGAGCATAGCGTGAGACTATGATAAGAGCCACCACAACTCACTCTGTGGGCTGTGCAAGAGGGAAGGATTTAATCAGGTTTTTCTGCCTTCTCCAACAGATGTGTTGACAATCCATAAGCGTATGGCTCTCATTCGCAGGAGTTATTTGCCCCCAAGAGCCTTAATGTAATTTTCAGGCAGCTTCCTAGCCCCCATTTCTCTCATTTCTTAAATATATGTGTTTCCTCAAGAGAAAAGGGTAATAATCCTCTGAAACAGAAATGGATGGAATTCAGCCCAGTCTAAACCAATCAGATTTTTCAGATCTGAGGTTTATATACTTCATTTAAATGATCTGCTAATGAACATGAGCAGAAACACGGAGCAGTGTTGGTCACAGGGAATTCACTGACATTCATTCACTTTTATTTTTTTCTCTCTTCTCTGTTGGTGCCCACATTATCTGACAAAAGTGGTTTTTTACTTGGGTTTTTTTTATTACTCTTTTTTTAAATCAAAGACATTATTGGCTTCTTATTGCTTTGTGGAGAGAGATTGAATAATCAAAGCTGCTTCTATCTGCAACGTATAGAATTATTCAAGTTAACATTGCAGATGGTAGAGAAGTGGGGACAAGGAATGCCTCACAGAGTCTGGAACTCTCTCCTCACCCACACCAAGAGAGTCTTTTTTACTTTGAGGCCTCATGAGTGTGAAGGCTTCTCTTTGGTGGGTCTTGAGGTTGTAAAAGTGGGTTATTTGTAGCTTAGAGCTTTGAGGTTTACCCACAGGGCAAAAAAGTTGCTTCCTACTTTCCTTACTGGATCCTGCCAATTGCCGAGACTTCATTTTCTTGAGGGTTCACTGAGTAATCTGATGTGTTTGACAGCTCAAAAGAGCATCAAGATAAAAGCAATCTTAACCATTTCACAGCTAGGGAATGAATAGGAGAAAAAAAGCATGGTGTAGACATGATGTGCCTCTGGTAAATTATCAACAAAACTCTGACTTTAAATGCTCACTTTTCAGAAGATAATGCAACTTTTTAAAGGAAAAGAAAGGAAGTCGTTATGATTGATGCACTAAAGTAGGGCTCAGGAGACAAGCTAAAAACCTAATTGCTTCCCCGGCATTTATGAGTGCGATTCAGCTGGTACAACTTTACCTACCTGTAAGTGTTTAATCTACACTGGTTATTCAAGATCCTTCTATGAGAGAGATATGTATTTCTATTTCATCCAGCCTGTCCTAAATGATAGCTCTTTCTAAGGTTCTTTATCACTTTCCTATGACAAGAGACTGAGTCTCTTTCTCTTCCTAAATATGTGGTTTAGATGGATCCATCTCATCTGCCTTCATCATTCCCTTGGCATTGTAGCAGCAAGGACCTTTTCTCCCCCTGAGCCTCAGCTTCCCTTCTGGCAGAGCTTTTGGGATGCATATAGTATCATTTATGGGTGCATATACATGACTAATTTTGTACAAAGGCCTGGCTAAAAGCCTGCAATAAAATGGATTGTAGTTACATTTTGTATTTGGTGGGTCATTCTTCTTTTTGTAAACTTCAAGGCTTTAAATAATGTTCATACAGTGTCCTAAAGAAGAGCCATAATGGCATAGTGTTTCACTTAAAATAATCAAAATTTCTCTTAGAACATTTGGGCCCCAGAACAGAAAGCTGTTGAATGATAAAACTACAAAGTAATTTTATCCTTTTTCAATAACAGAATTTTAAATGTGACAAAATCTCAACAGCCTGGTTAGTTGGTCAGCCTGGGATGCTCAGTTTGATTGACAAGCTTTTGAGAAAGTGACTGATCCCATACTTACTGTTTCTGCATTATGTTTGCAAATAATAGCACAATGCTGAATTTTGGGATCCAGTCTTTGCAGTTCAAGGCTTATCAACAATCATACTATTAATATCTTGAACAAAGTTGGTCTATTGGTCTCATTTGCTGTTTTTCTTGTGAGTAGCTCTACTGTTGTGCTCAGCATTATTGTAAGCTGGTTTGTGATCAAAATAAAGGAAAATATGGCCTTAATTTTGCCTTGCTCTTTTTTCCTTTCAGTGGCTGCATCAACTGCTAATTCCACAGCTGGTGCGGCCATGAATTCTTTGACTTCTCTGGGTACTCTCCAAGGACTGGCTGGAGCCACTGTTGGACTGAATAATATTAATGCACTAGCAGGTACCGTAAACAGTGAGTATTTATTGCTGTGGTGGACAGCCTTCCCCAATAATCATGCCACAAAAGCTATTAATTGTAAGGCAATGATATGATTATTTTTAATCTATACATGAAATAAGGGCGTCAAGTTGATCTAGTTCCATTCGTGGTTCGTATGCAGTTCTGGAGCCTTTTAGTTTCACATAGGTTGCTCTGCAAAGTGAAGTCCCTTGGGACAAAGACTGCTTTTCTTGCAGGACATATGGAAGGTAAAAGAAACATCACCAAGGATTTGGGTTATCTAATCTATGTTATAGGAGAGGCTCCTTTTTCATTTAGGGAGGCTGACAACAGGTATATCATCCCCATGTACAAAACCTCACTCAGAAATGTAGTGATAAGAAAGATGTTTGCCATGGAGGTAGTCCTTTTAAAAAGTCTGTAGGAATTATCAAATTGACTTGAGAGCAACATACTTTAAAAATGAAGGCAAGTCTTTGGCTTTTAATTGACAAGTATAAGAGAATAATGTAGTCAGTCACCTGTAATACCAGAGCATGCACATCTATCCTCTGCCATCTTAATCAAACCCTGGCATCTCCAGCTAAGTAGATGCTGGTAGTTGTTAGAACATTCTTCCTTGTTTTTAGCCTTGGACAAGATTTTCCTGAAGAAGAAGGATTTATTTTTTTTATTGTTTCTGCCATGATGACTTCACCTTTGCCTGCAATGGAAGAGATTTGTCCAGCTGCATTTTCCCCCTCCCTTTTTTTTTTTTTTTTTTAGCTGCTGTTGCTCCTTGCATTTCCTTTTGCAATGCAAGGAATCTATTTGGTCATTGCCAGTCCATGACCCTTCATAATGTATCCCCAGGAATGGATGTCCTCCTCAGTATCTCTTGCTCACTCTGGTGCTCTGCATGATGTCCTTTTTGTCACTGTTACTTGGCTGCTCACTTGATCTTTTTGTTCTGTGGTCTCTGGTTGTCATTGTTGGGAGCTGGGAAGGAAGGGGCTAGTGGATGTCCATGTAGCAATGTTAAGTGGTTGCATGGGGTCTTGTGTAAAACAGGTCTTGCTTCTGGCAAGGACATGCATATTTCACACAAACAACCTCATAGTAAATATGACTCAAGAACAACTTAAGAAAAGTAAGTATTAGGTCCCAAAATGGCAGATGTTATTTTCCTTTCTCATTATTACATTAAAATTTAAGAAAACCACTGAAAATGGCATGCATGAAAAGCTAACATCTCCGCTCATGAGCTCTCGTACTAAGAGAGCTACCCTGTCTTAAGTAAGCAATCATTAAATGTCCTTTCCTGGTAAACAGTTATTGTGCTTTACTTGGTTTAGAAGAAGTCACAATACCAAAAGTGGAGTATGGCATCCCACTCCTTCCCTCCCACAAGTGCTAAGAACCCAGGCACACTGGAGCACTCCAAGATAACGTCCCCTTCATCAAGACCGAGGAAGAATGAATTACCTTGCTCTTGACTTTGCGTGGGAGCCCTCATGTTGCACTTCTTTTAACACCTCTCACTAGGCTAAAAGCAAAAAGTTTACGTTTTCTCAGCAAGTATTTTGAGGTGATATATTTGCAAACTTATCTGCATGTGTCATTTGGAGTATTAATGACGTATTCACAACCTAGGACCAAATTTCAGCTTGTTTTGAGCCACCATTACTTCTATGGTCTTGTGCCAACAGTAGCTTCAGTCCCGAATCTCCTTCATGGATGTTTTTATGGACACAAAGAGTTTGTGTGCCTAGAATATCTGTATGTGTATAGCACTTACAAAATGTATGTGGGTATGTCTGTCTATGTATGAGAGAGATCTAAAGAGGGGAAACTGCTTCCCCACCACAACGGTGCTGTGGCACTGTTTCTTTCAAAAGTGTTACATGTATTACCCGTTTCAGGTACTTGTGATGCCAATGAGAGCGAAGCATCATTCAAATTACAACCTGCCCTGCCTGTTTTAATGACGAGCCAGTGCTTTGCCTATTGACCATGTCTGATCCAGTTGCTCACACTCAAACCTGCGGAGGATTTTGCCTTCGGGAAACCTCACGTTCAATGACTCTGGTGTTTCACGTTATGCCATGGTCATAAGCACTCCAGTAAAAACATTCAAATGCCATTTGGTCATGGAGGTTCCTGATGTAATTGTGCAGATAAGTTGGAACTGAGTGACATGCTTCTAATTGGGGAATTAACAAGGGTGATCCAAAGCACAAGTTGAGCAGACCTTAACCCAAAAACGAATCAGAAGGTGGCACTGGGCTTGGGCATTGATTTACACATGTTGGAAGAGGTACTATTCTGTTGAAACCATGTCCTGCTCTGTGTGTGAGAATCACAAGGAGAATCTCTTCCAGGCTGAGCAAACTGGGAGACTTTTATCTGTTTTCTGGATCCTGACTGGGTCCATTAAAAAGAAGTTGGGCTATGGAGACTGATAGTGCTCTCATTGTAGAGAAGTATTGTAGAAAGATTTCTAGAGGCCTTAAAAATTAAAGAAAGCGGAGTATGGTAAGTTTAACTGTCTCTAAGGGTTTCGCAACAGTTGTACATACATTTGGGGATTCAGCCAGTCTTCCCTCAGTTGTGCTTGAAGCATCCAAAACCTTAAATGACAAAACATTAGACTGTCTCCTTTGGGCACATAAATTTAAATAATGCAACTAACAAAAATAATTATGACTAATGAGGAAAAATGAATGAAGAGAGAGGAAGAGGTTCTTTGCAATTAAGAAAAAACACTGTGGATTTAGGATACTGGGCAGCTATGACACAGTATTTGTGTGTGAACGCAAGGCAATCACTTAGCCTTTCTGCCCCCATATTTACATCTGTAAAATGGAGATAAAACTATTCGTGACAGATTTGAAGGTGCTTGGAAAGCACTTTAAGAGACCTTTGGACTTGCCAAGCATTGTCACTTCTGTTTTATGTAGAGTAACTCAAAAAAGTGGAAGGCCGTAGATGAAAGACTCCAAAAGGTTATTTCACAGAAGTGAGGAAGGGACCAAAGTTCAATATCAGACTGAGGTGCATTGGTAGAGATAATAAAGAGATGGCAGAGATGTGTAATTGCAGCTGGACCTTGTAGATTTCATAAAAATGTAAAAAGAAAGAATAGAAAAAATGTCAAGAGCTTTCTGCAGGTCTGTTTTGCTCAGGAGGGAAGCGTACTTAGACATGTGCGCTGCAGTAGCAGTGCCCTTCCCAGAAGCAGCACGGAGAGCCGGGGCTGCCGGGCTGCTTGCTAATCTGAAATCATTTGGTGGGAAAGGGCTATTGATTCTGGGTGAAAGAAGGGGGAGGGTGCTGCCCACTGCAACACAAAGCATGTTTATCTAATAGGCTGATGACTCACAAAAGATAACATGTTATCCTAATGCTTCCTCTATTATCAAGTTATTGGAACACTATAATAAAAGGAGAGATACAAGCTGCTTTATCAGGAGCCTTTACCTGAACCAGTGCTGTGTGTACACCCATGCAGGCAATGACACAGACCTAAGTACAAAAACATCAGAGCAGGTTAAGGTCAGGCTCAGGATCAGATGATGATGATGGTGGTGATGACGATGATGATGGTGATGATGACAACGAAGAATCTTAATTTTCCAAGCTTTCCTGCCTTTTAGATATATTGCTTCACAAGTTATCCTGGTTTGCAAGTTTTTGTGTTATAACTGGAACCATTATACAACAAATACCTGGCTCTCCTGTGCTCTGACAGAGGCTTTTTGTTCAAAGTAGTGGCAGCCAGTGCCTCCTGTCAGGATACAGCGATGCTCTGAAGGGGGGTGGAGGGGAAGAGAAATCTTTAAAGTGCAAGACATTTTATTAAGGAAAGGCTAAGAATATCACATCTCTGTCAAGTGTTTAGTCACACAAATTATAGTAATATCAAAAGGTATAATTTATGCAGCACAATTCTCTTAATTGGCACAGACTCTGGTGGAGCCAGAAAGGTGCCACTTGAGCAATTGTCCTGATTATCAGAGACTCATAGGAATACACTTTTCAAATCTACATAAGAGATGGAAGAAAACTAGTAGGTCAGCATCTTTATCCTCCTCTGTCAATGCAGGATAATTCCCTGCAGTATTCTTTCTATCTCTAAATTACTCATGTGATAAGGTTTATGCCACTTCCCTTGAAGATTGTTTCCCAGTCTAATAGATTTCATTGTTAATTCACTATAAAGTGTCCTCTGCTTAATTTCCTCACTTTTCTCCCATTTACATATAACCCCTTATTATTGCTCTGAAATTAAGCTCTTTCCTTCTTTTCAATGTTCATACCTTTTGGGTCTTAATATGGCTCCACCAGTCACCACTTCAACCATCATTTTACCAAGCAAAACACTAAACAGTCAATGTCTAAGAAATGGTCACTGGTGGTTCTGGGTGCCCCATTTTTCTGGTGACTAATCTGCGGTACCCCAGGGGGCCTGATTAAGCCCTTTTAAGATGTTTGTGAGCTGTTCACCTAAAAACTGGAGAGCATGGGATAACTAGTTGTGCAGAAAACATGGCCTAACCCTCAGTCCTGATGAGCACTTACTGCGCCAGGTGACACAAGTGCAGGCAATGAGCAGGGCTCTGAACTCTGCCACCCCTTCAACTGCCAAAAAGACTGTAGCTCTAACAGAAAATTCACATTTTCTGGGATTTCTGAAAAAAATAAGTGTTAACACTGTTAACATCAACGTGGCTCATTTAGGAACCATAATGAGGAACAGAAGCAACGGAGAGATGCTGTAGCCCAGGGATTTGTCCACCATCAAGTCAGAGCAGTAAAACTTCATTTGTAGACCACGCTGTTTGCACGGATGAGAGATGTCATTCTCCACAGAGCTAGCAATCCAGTCTGAGATTTCCTCTTTGGCAGTCATCCCAGTTAAATTAATCTGTTATTTATCAGGATGTAAAATCGCTTTAAAGAAAAAATAATTAAGCGACTCTGCTTCCAGAGAGAAGAAAGGCATTGCTAGAACCAAAGGCTTTTGTTTCTTCGTGAAAGATGCCTAGTCTGGAGGAAGCGCTTTTAGTCACTCCAGATGTGCTGTTGTTCATCTCTTCTGGAGTAGCTGGAGTAACTGGAGGAGAAGGGTGGAAGCACAGGGGATTGCAGTCCATCTTCCTATCACAAACCTAAGGGGCAAAGCCCATAGTTTTACAGAGCGTTGTTTCAAAATTGCTGTTAATCATGGTTCTCTGCTAATTCTGTATAAATGAAACGCTTCTGATATGGTGTGGTCATGGCCTGTTGCTAAAGACCCTGGCCAGAAGGAGTGGGTTTCCTCGCAGACTGCTTCATCCCAGTGGCCAGCTTGCAAGGATGCAGGTCAAATAGGTCCCACCTTCCCAGCTTCGGATACCCTCAGCAGAAGCGTGGGTGTCGAGGAGGGTGGGCAGAGAGGCTTTTAAGGAGGAGCATCCCAGCTGTCGTTCTTGCCAGTAGCAGGCTGCATGCGAGTCCGTTTTGACTGTGCAACCCTTGTGCTGAAGTGATCCTGGCGCCAAAGTCGTGTTTCTTTGTTTTCAGTCCCATTTGGTGAAGTGCCGAGCTGCATGCCCTGCCGTCGTTGTCAGTGTCATTATAAATACCAACGACTTTCGGAAAGCACTAATGAACAAGTGCAATTTCTTTTCTCTATTGTTGGGTTTTTTGTAAAGTTGCTCAAATGCTCTCAGGTATGGCGGCCCTGAACGGAGGACTCGGCGCGACAGGCTTGACGAACGGTACGGCCGGCACGATGGACGCCCTCACCCAGGCCTACTCAGGAATCCAGCAGTACGCCGCCGCCGCGCTGCCCACCCTCTACAGCCAGAGCTTGTTGCAGCAGCAGAGCGCTGCGGGCAGCCAGAAGGAAGGTAAGACCCCGCTGCCGGCGGAGCAAGCTACATACGGCCAAGTTTAATTCGTGGGTCCTGGGTTTGTTTCTTAACAAAGAACCTAATCTTTGAATTTTTTTTTTTATTTTATTTTTTTTCCCCAGTTTTCTCCTGTTTAGTGCTGTTATTTGCTTTGAGCTCTAATGGAAGTCACTGTGGTGGGTTCCCCCTGGCTAGAAGCTCTATCATTCCCCCTCCTCAGCTGGAGAGAAAATATAACAAAAGGCTCATGGGTGGAGATAAGGACAGGGAGATCACTCAGCAATTACCATCACGGGCAAAACAGACTCAACTTGGGGGAATTAATTTAATTTATTACCAATCCAATCAGAGTAGGGTAATGAGAAATTAAACTAAATCTTAAAAACACCTTCCCCCAACCTCTCCCTTCTTCCCAGGCTCAGCTCCACTCCCAATTTCTCTCCCTCCTTCCCTACAGCGGCGCAGGGGGACGGAGAATGGGAGTTGTGGTCAGTTCATCACACCTTGTCTCTGCCGCTCCTTCGTCCTCAGGGGGAGGACTCCTCACACTCTTCCCCCGCTCCAGCCTGGGGTCACTCCCACAGGAGACAGTCCTCCATTAACTTCTCCAAAGTGAGTCCTTCCCACGGGCAGCAATTCTTCATGAACTGCTTCAGCGTGGGTCCCTTCCACAGGGTGCAGTCCTTCAGGAACAGACTGCTCCAGCTTGGGTCTTCCATGGGGCCACAAGTCCTGCCAACAAACCTGCTCCAGCATGGGATCCTCTCTCCATGGGTCCACAGGTCCTGACAGGACCCTGCTTCAGCATGGGATCTCCAAGGGGTCCCAGCCTCCTTCGGGCATCCACCTGTTCTGTTGTGGGGTCCTCCACGGGCTGCAGGTGGATCTCTGCTCAACCATGGACCACCACAGGCTGCAGGGGAATCTCTGCTCCAGTGCCTGGAGCACCTCTTCCCCCTCCTTCTTCACTGACCTTGGTTTCTACATAGTTGTTTCTCTCACTCCTCTCTCCTGGTTGCTGTCACGCAGGGTTTTTTCACCCTTAACTATGTTAGCCCAGAGGTGCTACCACCATTGCTGATGGGCTCAGCCTTGCTGTCTTGGAGCCGGCTGACATTGGCTCTATTGGACATGGGGGAAGCTTCCCGCAGTTTCTTACAGAAGCCACCCCTGTACCCCCCCCGCTACCAAAACCTTGCCACACAAACCCAATACATTCATTTTTTAACGATCTGTCCTTCAAGTTATACTTTACCAGCCATCCTTTCTTATATAAAAGCATTTACCAACTACCACAATAAAAGGCACCGGTAACAAAAATCATCCCTTTATGGGTGCCATTCCCTCTTCTGGTTTCCATTTTCTGTGATAATGGAGTTAATCTGATTAGGTTTAAGGTTTTGAGTTAATGACAAGATCCGTTTTCACTTTGAGTGGTTCTTTGCTTAATTGTGGGTCTTGCGGGGAAGCAACTAAGTGAATGATTGCCCCTTCTCCCCGTGCCAACAGCAAATAAACCTCAGGAAGTTACTGCTAAGAATAAATGAATACTAATTACAAGATGTTTAGGAAAATGAGGTTACCCTTTCCCCCTCTTCCGTTCCCCTGCACACTTCCCAGGCATTTGGGGGGTTTGTTTCTGTTTTCATTGCTTTCTCTCATCTTGATTTCCAGCTGATTCTGGAAGGATAGGAAAATACTGCATGCTTTCTAAGATTGTATCTATATCGTCACTCCTGTTCTTGCCAGGGCTAAGCTTTGGAAATAAACCCAGTGTAATATCCTCAAGAGAAATTTTTTTATCCTTTTTTAAAACATCTTGTACTGTGATGGGAAGTGTTTCCTAGGAAGACAAATTTGGCATTCCCCCAGCTGGCTATTGTATACGGACACTGGAGTTAAAATGTATATTTTCTCTGAATTGTTTACTTCATTTACTGCTAACAGCTTGAATTATTTAAAGTGAAATAGGTTTTTTTAATTAGCTTGTTTCCCCTCATTTTTTCGTGTTCTCTGCATTTATTTTTTGTCTCACTCACTTTGGCCAGTGACAACAGATTATTTGATGCCAGAAAGAAATTGTTTATTTGGTGTCATTTAAAGATACATAGTGGAGGACAGTTTCATTTTTTTCTACCTATTTTAATTTTTTTCTGTTTATGAACATTTATATCAAGTGTAGGTTTAGTTTTAATTCTTATGAATTGGCAAAGTCCCTTTTAAAATAGTCTTTTTTGTTATATGTCTTGTTTCTGTTAGTAAGGGGTTAAGTTAAAGTGAGTAAATTCCATCATTGAATACTGACAACTGTGTTTTGTCTCTTAACATGATTTGTGATGGAATGGTGAAGAGTCTGAAGTGGTTGAGGATAAACAAGTATCAGAGAAAAATGCTATATAAATATTAAATGCTGAAGCACAGTGAACTGCCTCATGCATATGCTCTAAACTATTGTTTGATACATTTTTTCTTACTATTTTAAAAAACAGTACTTTCTGGATAGGATAGTTTACTTGCAGTAAGAAGAAATAAATACCAGCCGGCCAATTTTTTTCCTCTTTTTTTTTTTAACCTCCCAGAAATGTTTTTCCTTATAAAAACTTTTTTTTTTCTAATCCATTTATCCCCTCCTTTTGGGCAAACATTGCAACCTTTTCCTTCAGGCTGAGAGAGAGCAGCCAGCCTCGTTCTTCTGTATGGGAGAGGTGAGGCTTCATGACTCTGTTGTGAAAGGTACTCCATAAATCTGATGCACACTTTCCTCTTCCTCTCCAGAAAACCAAGGACATCACATCTGAGGCACGCTTAGGTTCCATTAAGCAAGAAAATACTTACACAGGTTACTCCGATGTGTTTTTCCAGAAATGTTTCTTCCCTTTATGTACCGCTTATACTCCTGGTATCTGCATGGGAAGGCGACATGTCTACCTCCATCATACATTATGTTCTCTCAGGCATCCATTGCTCATTTCCAGTATGTTATTGTAAAGGAGAGATTGATCTAGGAAAAAAAAAAATAACCTACTAGTGCTAGGATGAGTGTTTAAGCCAACAGCACTAATGATGCATATCACAAAGTTTGGCTGAAAGAAAAATATTCAAAGCACCTTTGCGTTTGCATTTTTCTTTGCAAACTCAGCTTTGTTGAAAGCCACTTTAATTTCAATCCAACTACTTTATTTTGAACTTTTTAAAAAGACTTACTTTACAAAGTTTCTTCCAGGAGACAGAGGTTCCTACGGGGAATTTGTATTTAAAAAAAAAAAAAAAAAGAAAAAAAAAAGCTGTCATTTTGAAATGAGTCAGTACAAATTTAATTCTGAGTTTCTTTCTCTCTCTGACTTCCCTGATTTCCAAATCACAACGTTTGCTTTGTCTTATCCTTTTTATTCCCATCTCCACTAGTTTCCTGCCCTGTAAGTTTACATATGTGATACTCAAATCTGAGCTCAGCTTATTGCATTTCCGTAAATTCCCACAACTAGAATTAAACCGACAGACCCATGCAGGCATTTGAAGCAGCAGAGGACTCCTGGTGCGGTTCTTGGGGTACTGTGAGAGAGTAACACATTGTGTACCTGCTTTGCTAACCTTAATTATACTGAAACACACTTGTATAAATTGAAGAGGCTGCAGTTTAACTTCTTCTGTAGTAGAGTTATCAAGTAAACAATTTTCAAGATAGGATGTTCTAAAGAGCTGCATTTCAGCTCTGTTCCTTTGATGATCCACTTGCTTTTGTTCCTTCAAAGCTGGAAAGTGAAATGCTTTCTGACCATCACCTTCAGTAAGTATTATGGAAAAATAGATTAAATATAACACTTGTAATAGCTGTTTTCATACTTTTGTTTTGTTTTGTTTTCCTAAAGGTCCAGAAGGGGCAAACCTCTTTATTTACCACCTCCCCCAGGAGTTTGGAGACCAGGACATTCTGCAGATGTTCATGCCTTTTGGAAATGTTATCTCTGCTAAAGTCTTCATTGACAAACAGACCAATCTGAGCAAGTGCTTTGGTATGTCAAATTTAATAAATCCAATAGTAAAAACCACATGCATTGTTCTGAAAAGGGGCCAGGAAAGAAAATTAACAGCAATGTGAGAAATGTCATACTGGAATCTCATTCCAAAAATAATGGACTGTTAATCCTCAAATGAGCAGGAAGATGCACAGTGAAACTAGTTCTAACTAAAAATTGGATATGAAAAAACAATAATAATCTTCCAGTCTGACATCTTGCATGAATGTGTCAAGTACATGAAACTAATTACACCCTATGTGGGGGAATGTCATTTAGTATACTATTAAACTGCCTTATTATGGATACCTAATTATTCTCTATTGTATAGCTGGGCCACTTAAAAACACTCTGTGTTTAACCCATTACTTCTACATTACAGGAATTTCTTTCTTCTGAATTAAGCACAAGATTTTGCAATTAGTGCTTGAATGGTGTGTACGTGTAGTTCAGAACACTTTACAGGCAGTTGACGTCTAGATACGCAGCTCCAGCAGCTGCGGGCGGGCTCCAGTGTATGATGGAAGGTAGCATCTCCCCTTACCTTAGGGCAGGGATGAAGGGAGCTTCACAAGATCAGTGTCAAGTTTCCCAGAGAAGACTTCAAGCTGCCAGAAAATTAGATCACAACAGAGGAGAAGATGATATGTCGGTATAAAACAAGCTCTAGGGTTGATTAAGTGGGACTGATGTCTTTTGAATAGCATAGATGCGCCAGTTCAGTGCTTTGATGGAGTGGAGTACAGAATGTAAGCAGCAGCAATCTATTAGAGCATTGGTCTAATAATTCTGGTCTTATGCAAGACGTGAGGAGGGTCTAGGAGTAGGAAAGAATCTCTTAAAGTAATTTTTATAAGGTTTACCTAAAATATTGGAGCTTCCATAAAAGTGACGATTCTTTCCCAGAGTGAAGGAACGCAACTGTGTGTATGACAAAAGAGTAATCAGTCCAGACAACCCCCTAGTTTCCAAAAATCCTTTGGACCGACAGTGTTGCTCTTTGCCCAGCACCATCTGTTAATTCTGAAGTGCCCCCATTTCAAGTGTCCCCATTAACCATAATACATGTTTCTTAGCTTGCATATCATTACTTGTTTTTTAAATCTAGATTTTGTTAAAATGTGTCTGTCTAAGGATTTGTCTACACCAGGGCCTTTCACAGGCCCCACAGCTATTGGGCTTTAACCCACCTTGAAAGGGTTTGCATTTATCTAAACAGACAGTACCCAAACACGAGGAGAATTCATCAAGTTACTCAGAAATACCTCCTGCACTGGAATTCAAGCCCTGCCACATTCTGAGTGCTTTTCACCTGAAGACAAGCCTGTAGCACACTTGGAAAGTTAATTTGGTTCAGAGAAAGGGTGTGTCAATCTTTCTGCATTTTTCCATGGTCTTTCAGTTCATTATTGAAGCATTCACCTCTTTAAGCTTTACCAAAAAATGTTCATAACTAGACTAATATATTCCAGCATGTTTTTGCAATGGGTTAAACTGGTCCCTGAGGCTGTAGCAAATTTGAAAAGTGGAATTGAAATGGACTCCCTATTGATCTGGAGCCAATTCAGTTAGTGTGTTGGGGTGACAAAATCGTTGTTGAGGTCTCCAGGAATCTTGATGAAATGTCAAATCAAGCTATATTAATTGAAACACAGCAATTGTGGTGGCTGCTGAAAGAATGTAGATCAGTTTGGGCAGGCAGCTCAATTCATCAGCTCGCTTCCCACACTTGCTTTTGTAGGTTTCATTTTACTCTACTTACCTTATTTTTACCTACTTACACATTTGTCTGGATTTATGGGACACAATTACCTAGCTCAGAGCGATGCACTGAGGCTATCTTATTTGAGGGAAACTGTCAACACCCAACAGATGGAGGAGTCCTCTGTCTTTCTGGCATTAGCCAGCTTTCACTAACATTTCAATTTCTCATTCTTCCTCCCCATATATTCTGCCACCAGTGAGAGAGTTCTGCTTAAAAAAAAAAAAAGTACTGCAGTGGCAGAGGAAGTTGAGATTCAAGTAGGTGACAACTTGGTGATGCTGCTAATCACAGGCAAAGCCAGAATTAATCCTGCTTACTTAACATACTAGCATAGTCTGTATGTACCTCCTCAGCTTTATTAGTAAGAATCCTCTATTTGTTGTTTTGGTCCCATTAAAGAGCTTTATTTTTTCTCCATCCTCCCACCCAAAAACTAGGACAGCAGTGCCTCTGAAGAACCCATTTCTCTCCCATATCATTAATGGTCATTGCTCTTGGTACAGTTTGGGTTTGAGTTTTTTCTTTGCTTGGTTTGGTCTTTTTTCCCCTTGTAATAATAACAATAATAATAATAAATGGTAATGATGTTTTGCACATTTGGTGCTTTCTACTGTGGAGGTCCTACTCTCTTGCCCAAGGGAGGAGGACGTCAAATTACAGATGAGGTCGGGCTGAACAGCAGAAAAGTGAAAAGATTGTCCCAGGCTGTCCACTGGTAGGACTGGGGAGGGAAGGTGCATTTTGAGTGAGTCGCAGGGTAGTGATATATAATGATGAATTTTCATGTACCACTGCTTCTCAAAATGAGAAATTACTTTTCTTTGCAGAAAATGGACTTTGGCATTATTTGCTTTCTTGGCCACCTCAAATGAATGCTCAAAAGCTTAAATGGTGGTGAGGATAGGACAGTCTGTTTACACCTGGGAGTGCGCTCCCATGAGTTCTCATGAGCTGTAGTTGATTCAGCAGACAAAGGGTTTCACTCTTCAAGCTTATCTCTCGCCTTTCATAAACCCTAGGATAAGAGAAATGAGAGATGTAAAAGTAAGGCAGGGGAAGGGGGACACCAGTGCATAAATGCAGTCTGCCTCATAGAAAAATTGCTACTCGAATGATTAAAAATATTTATCCTGACTATAGAGATACCTAGAGATTAAAAACAAAAATCAGAATCGTCATGACAGGGTCTTTGAAAAGTGGTAAGAAACATCATCCCATCCTTATGTAACTCGCAGTTTAAAATTCAGACAAAAAATGATGAATGGGTGCAATCAGAAAAAGATAAATAAAGGGATAGAATGCCAGATTCCTCTGTAAGCTTTATAAATGAAGGTCCTCTGAAAGGAAGAGGGTGAAAGTGTAACAGGTTAATGTAGATATAGCATTGTATAAAGAGACAAACTGGGAATCAGAATAACAACTGGATGATAAAGGCTGGTGTCACGGGTGCAGCACAGAGGTTGTATGTTTGAATGTGTGTCTGAGTCAAGGAAGCCAATGAAGAGATCTAGAATGAGGTGACTTGTGTCATACACCCCCCCTGGAAGGTAAGCATAGCCTGAGCTCATTGTTCTTCTGTCATCACTGGAGGTGTCTAAATTGGTGACATGAATGGTGGGTGGCAAAGCCACCTCCAGGTGTGCTTACTTCACTTCATTCACCATTCATAGATACCATCTAAGTGACTAGTTTAGATCAGTTGCTTAACTTTCAGGTGGCTAAAACTAGCTAAGAAGAAAAGGAACTAAGGTGATGAGAAGTTCATAGCAGAAGACTGTTATGAATGCACTTCACAAAGAGAAGGCCAGGAAAGCTGTAAGGGACAGTGCTGAATTGTCAAGGTAGGTAAGACTAGCTGCATCTCAGTTGTGAAACACTTTCCTGGAAGGTTCTACAGCTGCCTTCCAACTCATGGTAGATCTCTTTTCTACCCCTGAGGCAGTCCTGGAGATCAAGGAGCTGATGGAAGTAGAGGCAGGAGTCAGTGCTAAGACAGTGATTGGAGTCATGTGAACAGATAAGATCTCCTATAAGAAAATAGGGGAGAGGAAGAAAGGAAGAAAGTGATAATCTCCTCAGGATGTGGCAGTAATATTAAGAGGAAATGATTCAGTGGAGAAAGTGAGGAAGTGACAAGAGTTACTAAGCCCTAGGAAGGTATGGAGGAACATCTATTATCCCTTAAGGAGGTAACAAATAATCAAGCACAGAACGACATGAACAGAGCATATTGGCTTTGGCCAGGAGAAAGTCTGCAGAGAATTAAGTAAGAGGTGGTTTTGAGTGGAAGAAGCAAGAAGTTAGCCTGAATTATCAGAGAAGAGTCTTAAATTAAATAGTTTGGTGAAGTTGATTTAAGGTGAAACCATAGGGATGGTCTATGAAGGAGAACAGCTGGACAAGGACCAGATGACTTGATAAGAAGGGTTTTTTCTTTACAATGGGGAAAGTGTATCATTCTGACACTGAGGGTGGAAGAGGGCAGCAGTGCAAGATAAACAAGAGCCATAAAAGAACAGGTTAAAATGATGGTAAAAAGAGGTTATGAATCAGAAAAGTACAAAGGCACTAAGCACAAATGAAGAAAGCTAGTAGGAAAGAAGCGCTGAGAAGCCTGCGTGTTAGGACTGAAAACAAAGTGTGTGGGGTCCATGCTTTAACAGAGTGAAGGGATACGTGTTAAGGCAAATTCAAGTGGAAAGAAGAGGGAGCATTTCAAAGCAGATGCATAATAGCAGGCTGAGTACAGTAGTAATTAGCCGGAGCTGAGGCAGAGCAGCAGTTAGGCGAGCTTTGCAATTACAAGTGGGAGGCCCAGATATGAAAATGAATTTTGAGCTTCCAGAATCAGGGAGATTTGAGTCCATTATGAACAGAGCATTTTTAATCTCCCAGGGAAAAGGAAGCTGAGCCAGGCCAGCCATTCTGAATTACCCGACAAGCATTATCCCCCTAGTTAGTGCTTGCAACCGAGGAGCAGAAGATCTGGAGTTCTCATCAAGCCCTGCCGTTGTCTTTACGATGCTGCTTAATTTTGATGCTTGCATACCCCTTTGGGGACCAAGAGGCTGAATTAATTAACATTTAATGTACCTTGAGATCTTGAACTGGAAGGAACTGTGAAAATACAAAATATTAATATATTGCAACAGTTCTAGGCTAAGCCCAAGGAGATGTTTCATAGCACACAGGACCAATGCACATGAACTCACACTCAGGTGTGCAAATGCGTGTAGACATCTAAGTTGGGGGGGAGTTGTTTCTGTAACCGGGCTTTCTGTTTCAGCTTCACATCTGCAGACTGGCCTAATAGTTTTTCCTAATAGACCGGGAGGTATGTAGATATTGCACTGAAAAGTGTCACTGTAATAAAAATCTTCAGTCTCTAAGGTAGGTAGATAAATAATGGGTTGGAAACTGCATTGCACCAAACCTGGCCAACTGCAGCCCAGCTAGTAAAGAAATATTACGAAGGTAAAGGGGGAGGCAAAGGAAGCGGGAGAGGAAATGGGATACGAAGTGTGATCAAAGAACTAACTGAAAGCGGGGTAAATGTGTCAAATAAATAGTGATAATGAAATCCTAACGAAAAGCCTTCTGACATTTGTTCTAACCTATAGTTCGCTTTCTCTCCCGCCTCCGTTCTGTGTCTCGTAGGTTTTGTTAGCTATGACAATCCAGTCTCTGCACAAGCTGCTATCCAGGCTATGAACGGCTTTCAGATTGGCATGAAACGCTTGAAGGTTCAGCTGAAACGCTCCAAAAATGACAGCAAACCTTACTGATCTTAACCCCAGATGCTTACTGGTCTTATTTTAGCTTTCTTAGGGTAAGTCCCATGAGCAAACCTGTCCTCTGCAGGGGGGTTAAGAAAGAACATAGAGCCAACCTTCACCAAGAGACAGTTATTTTTACAGTTACCACTTCCATTTTCCCCACTTGTCCTTATTACACTTGGCTCCCATTTCCTTGCCAAGTAATTACCGAGTTGTGTTACTGTATTTTGTTTTGCAGCATAATTTATCTCCTTTTTAAAACAAAAATAAACGTCTTGAAATTCAAAGCAACACACACACACACACACACATACAAAAAAAAAATATGTGCAATTTAACTCTGTGAACCCTGGTGCCATTAGCACACAATAAAAGTTGTTTTCTATGGATGGATCATATTTTACCAGGGTGGCACCAGCAGTTTATAGGTTAAACAAAATGGCCTCATGCCAGTTGAAGCACTTATTTTGCAACAAAAATTGAAACAAGTCTTTCCACTACATCAAATTGTTTTTTGAGAAGATTTGATTATTTTTTTTTGGTTCAAATCAACGTATTGTTATATATTAATCTGATTTTACACTGGTCGTCTTTATATTTCACTTTTTTTTAAGTTCTTGTTTTTTTGGAAAGGATTAATGTAAAAAAGATTTAGAGATCTGTTTCTAAAGCTACAGGGTTTAAAATAAAAAAAAATAAAATAAAATGAGTGACAATACTTGATGTTTCTTGAGAGATAAATTTAATAATAATAAAAAAAGAAAGCCACAGGCCTGTAAATTTTATTTGTAAAAAGCATTTCTATTTTTATACAAAATTTTTACTGCCTCAGAAATAATGGAAGTTATTTATTGCCTATTGTTAACTTATTGGATACCTAAAGAGCAGCTCTCTATGCTAGCTAGATCCTTTGAAGTAGTCTCTAGAGTAATTGTGCCAGGAATGGGCGCTTTTTCACTGTTGAACCCTACACCCTTTACAGTTCATGCTTTTATCCTCTTGTTTGTATTTGTCTGGTTATTTTGTTCGTAGTTTCCATTATCTAGTTTAAAGTTCAGTTGTCTGACCCCCTTTTTTCCCCCTCCCCGTACCTTTCTGTTACATTTGTAGAAACTGGTTCTTTCCTCTCTTTTTCTCCCCAAAGAGGAATCCATTCTCTCTGACTCCTTTCAGATGGATTCTTTTGGGGTTCCATTGTGCTCTTGTTGACAAGTATTGTAAGTTAATGCAAATTATGTGAACGGCTCATAGACTCTACTGATAAAAGATTTGCATTAGTTTTCTCCTGCACCCATAAAAGTGATTTCGTTTGTGCTGCATAGATTCTGTGTAACTTTTTTTCCTCTTCCTTGTTTTTTCCCTAGACATCTCCATGCCCGTTAGCCCATCGTTTGCCTAGCATGTCCCTGTGGCGTCTCAAAAAAAAAAAAAGTTTCATCGTCCCGTCATTGTTTCTGATGTCTTTCTGACCTCACATCATATTTGGTTCTCCTACTGACCTTTGATCTAGTTTGACCTTTGAAATTTGCATGTGACCTCATCTAGCTATGAATTCTGGGAAGTCAATGTGAAAAAACATTGCTGCATTCATGCAAGACTGAAATTTATTATTAGATAAATTAATGATAGGATTTAAAAACAACCTGTGGCAAAATGTTTTTTCTTTCTTTCCTTTTTTTTTGGTTTTCTTTTTTCCTTTGGGTTCTTTTTTTTTGGTTTGGATTTTTTGTTTGGTTTGGTTTGGTTGTTGTTTTTTTTTTCATTTCGTAAAAAAAAAATAAAAAAAAAAAACAGACTTGAAAGTATTATACAGGGATTGGCATTCTGCCTGGTCACTGGTGACAATAGCAATATGTGTCCAGAGGCACAGAATGTTGGTTTCTAACAGACTACTTCCAAAACAGTTTGAGAAATAAAACTGTCTGATTTTAAGTCTCTAGAGGTCTGTAATAGTTTTTACATTTTTCAGGCAGTGTAAAGTTTTTTGATAAGGCCATTTTAGGTGGCTCACTTTCTCATTAAAGTATATATATAGAACCACTTTTTGTAGATTAGTATAAGAAAATATTTACCCTGTTTTAGGGCAAATGCTACCTACTTGTGTCACCTTTTGCTGAACTGACTCACAGTTAGACAATCCATGGTTTAATGCACATGAAATTACCTATATTTTATACTGTTTCAATGTACAGAAGAAAGGTTACTGTAAAATGTGTTACGTTGGTGCTTCTGTGAATTAAGTTGTGGTTTCATCATGAGTCTTATGGTCTTAAGTGTTCTATGTTTATAAAAGACGAGTTTGAAATTGGTTTACTTGAACAACAAGAACAAAAACAAGATTCAAAAAAAAAAAAACAAAAAAAAGACAAAAAAAAAAGTTGTTTGCTTAAAAAAATGAATTTCATGTGAAAAATGAAAAAATATTCCAGAATAAGTTTGTGTTGGCTTGTGACGCATTGATGTCATTTTTTTATTGTGAACAATTTAGATGTGTTTGTGTTCAGCAAAATGTGATCGGTTTTTCTTTTAAAGAAAAAAAAAATCAGTGAAACTATAGTGCCAAATTCCAAAGGTACTTTCTTCCTAGAGCTTCAGTGTGTTTCTTGTGTGAAGTAATTTGATAACATGGGTATTTTATTATGTGTTTTGTATAAATCCCTAATATTTAAAGAAAAAAGAGGTTAAAAAGTTTGTTAACTTGCTATCCTGTGGTCTTGTTGCCTGAAATTGTTATTGTTTGTTATTTCTCTTTGATGTTTTTTGTAAAACATTGTATAAGTGCCCATGTTTCACTTTTTTAACCACTCTGCACACATCAATGCTGTGAAAGCAAACCTCACTATGTATTTTCTTCATATTGTATGGAAACCTCTAAGGTGAGAAAGTTTTGAACTTTTAACCCTTTCCACCCAGAGCTGTCTTGAGTGTTAATACCTTTTATACATTCACCATTTTGCTGTTTATTTTTATATATATATCTATATCTATAAATATATATATACTTAGTTTTTTGTGGTTTATTTAATACATGGTTGAAATCAGAACAATGCACAGGGCAGATCTGAAGGACAAAAATATTTTACTGCTGTCTAAATTTCTTCTGTATCTATAACTAAAATTATTTAAAACCGTAATTAACTTGTGGGTTTCCTTTTTAGATTTTGGGGATTTTGTCTTTTCTTAAAGAGCTTTTAATATGCTGCTGGAATATGCTATTCAGTATTAATAAAATAAAAGAAAAAGAAAACAATTCTTTAATTATCTATTGTGTGAGCCGCTCCCAGACAGGAGTGGTAAATCCACCATTTGAAAACCTTGAGGAGAAAAAAAAAATAATATTTTTGTAATTTAAATAAATGAACTTTTGCTTAAATCAGATGCACTAGATCTTCCTGGGTGAAAATTCAGTGTGCACTGCAGTTAAACTACTTTTTATGGATAAAGTTTACATACACTGTAATGTTTGGTGTTATCTGCCATTATTTGTAACGGCAATATATTGGCTTACTCCTGCAGACACTCGTATAGAGAGGAGTAACTTTACTCGTACAAGTAGTCCATGGGAATATATTTGTGACCGATGTGGGTGTTTGCTGGAGGAAGCTCTGTGTAAGGAACCAGAAAAGAGATGCTGGTAGCCCTTTTCACTGCCTTGTAAGTCTGATTAGATTGCATTTTGACCTCACAAGTAGTGGCCAACAACCAAATTTGGTTTTTTCCTACCGGTATAGAGAATTCATTGCCAATCCAATGCGTGCAAGCAGCAGTACCTGCTACTGATGATAAAGTGCCATACCTTCTTCCACTTCCTATTTCTATCTGATTATATTCGAAGCCGCCTAAAATTAAAAACAAAGCCCTATATGAACAACATCAGCTGGTGCACTCTTGTCTCTCATCCCCAACTTAAATGCTTCTTTATGTAGAGCCCTGGGATGGAAAGGACTAGCCTCTAGTGATGCAAAAAAAGTTTCCTTCTTATAGCACATGCACTTATAAATAAATGATCTATACTTTTCTCACATGTTTTTACTACTGCTGGGGCCTTCCTACACCCTTTGAGGGCTATTTTGTACTACTTGCAGCAATTTTGCATATTCAAAGTATCATCTCACGTACGTTATATTATATATATGTACATATATATATAATATGAGATCATCATTTGGATTGTTTAGACTGTTTCACTAATTTTTCTCATTGTACCCACCGTATAAATCTCCAAAGCTTTTTTAGATGCCCTAGTGTGTCCTGCGGGTTTACCAGTCCAGTCAGAGCGGTGATGCCTTTGGTCCTGGGGCAGTGTGACTCAGCATCGGGCTGCCCCGAATTACTCTACACGGGACATTGGCTTAGCAGTGGGAGAGGAGGAATGTTTCTGTACTTCCAGGCAATTGAGATGGGTCATGGCTGAGAAAAGTGTCCATCTCAAAATAAAATTAAAAGAAAAAATCAAATAAAAACCAAAAACCCAAACATACACCTCCTTGGAGACAAATTATCTACTAGTTCTCTTTCAAAATATTGAAAGGAAAAAGCTGCAAGGGTGCAAGGGCCTAATAAGAGAGGAAGAAAAACAAGGGAAATTGCTTTACAAAATTCTAATGAAAAGACTAGACTAGTTATTTTTCAAACAAATTAGCTAATTGCGATGAAATGGCAGTCCTCAAAGGAGTAACAAGTTCATCTTTCTTTCACCATAGGGGTTACAGTTCCTTGGCTTGTGCTACTCTGGAATCATTTTACTGTTTCTGTTTTTATTATCTTAAGTGCTAATTAACAAAAGGAAAAAAATATCCTGTAGTTTCATTACCTTTTTGGATAATGTCATACAAAAAAAAAAAAAAAAACAAACCTATGTATTTGTGTTCTTTTTGTGCTGTGAGAATTGTTGTTTGTAGATTAATAATACTATCATTTTGTTTAGAATTACAAACTAGTTTTTAAGTATTGTCTGAGAAAAGCCAAAGTTAATGCAATCTAGTGGAAGCTGTAAGACCATTTGAGTATTGTTTCTGTTTTATTGATGCATTTGGATTTTGTTGTTTGATGGAATTTGAGCCAAAAAAAAAAGAACAAAAAAAAAAGAAAAAAAAAAAAGCAGGCTTTCCTATTTCTACAACTTGATTGTACTTATGCATTTTGTACCAGTGGAACTTTTTATACTGGAGATTAAAAAACAAATGGAAATTTTTGTGGCTTACTCTCGTGGGCCCCCTCGATCATGACTGATTTTCAGGTTTGATTTCTGGATGGTAGAAAGAGAGTTGGTTTTGTTTAGAGAATTCAAAACTTTGGCTTGATTTCTTTTTTTCCCTTTGCTTATATCTAGTGTTTAGAATTTTGTCTTAACAAAAGCGGTAAGTTTCACTTTTTATTCTGTATCGTGCAGTTACACAATAAGGTAATTAGAATTAGGAGTACTCGGTCACTTTGCGTGGATAAATGTATTAGTTAAAGCGTTAGGGGTTTGCTTTTTTGCTGTTTAGATCAGAGTTTTTTCTGATTCTTCTGTCCTCATTGTGAACATAACCGTGTAGTTGAAACAGTCAGACTTATTTTTGTAACGTATGTTATTGTGTGATGCAGTTTTTTGCTTCTGTCTCCAATATTAAACCATTTTCCTAATACTTGTCTCTCTACTTTGTGTGTTGTATTGTTGGTGGTCATTCTGTGTTGGTAATACATCTACACACCTCACTGTTTCACGTGCCTGTTTTTTTTTTTCTCTATTTGTTGGTTGTGTACAAAAGATACAGTCGATTCCACCTAAGTGAATATCTGATTGGGGGGCAAAAGAGGATTTGTACATTTTAGACATGTTACGGTTTCTTTGATTTTTTTTTCTCTCTCTTCTTTCCCCTAGTCATACCTTATCACTTGGATAATCTATCCGAGCAGGAAACATTTTAAATGAGTTTCCTGCAAAGTCACATTGAAGGTAGCTTTTGTTAGCCTTCTAACTGCAAAAGGTTCTGCACACAAATACACAGAAGCCACCTGAAAAGATTTTTTTTTTTTTTGCTGTGACATTTCAGTCAGTCTGGAAAATGCGGATTATGGAGATCAATTCTTCCTAGTCATTAAAAAAATAATAATAATATTCTGTTGCTACTTCGCAGAAGCATATGAAACATTCAAGAAAAGGAAGATATAGCCTTGGGATTTCTTCCAAATTGCACAGTAATCTGATGGCATATGGTGTTAGTCAAACTCTCCTTAGAAGCTAATCACATCTTAACTAGGGCTGTGAGAGCCTACCAGGTGATCGAGCTTTTTATGTGCAGTTATACATATAATAACTTAAAAAATAAAATCCAAGTGAGCACAGGAAGACTTTCTATTAAAGCCAGTAGAAGTTTTTAAAAAAATAAAATTAAAAAAAAAAGATAAATAAATGATGGGAAAAAAATCCTCTGTTGTTCAAATGGGTGATATTTTTGCTGTGGGCTTACAAAGCAGATCATTCCCAGCATTGGCTAATAGTATTACACAAGTCTCAAAAGGAACAAAAGAAATACCATAGCACTTTTTTTTCTTATTATTTTTTACGGTTGGCTTTAGCTTTTTTTATTCTTTCATTTCCTATAATTTTTTCCTCCTCACAAGAATCTCTCTGCTCTCCCCCAACTGGTGTCTACCATGATGAAATACAAGCTGCAAAAGAAAAATCTATGTTGTTCTGGTCTACAAGAAGTCTCTCTTCTCTGTCTGATCACAGACACAAACCTTACAATTTGGAGAGGGAGAAAAAAAAAAAATAAATAAAACCAACCAAACCAAACCCAAGGAGGAGAGAGCAGCACCGGCGAGTGCTCTCTGGAATTCAAGCCATATGCCCCCGTCCCTTTCCTTTGTCCCACTTTCTTTGATGCTCAGGAATCGAAGACCACTTAAAAGTGCTCTTATGAGACCCAAATGACACTCCTCCCTCATGTCTCCTCTCCCCTGGTCTTTCTGGCACTCTGGCTTTGGCTCACACACACAAACACACACACCCCCCCTCAAGTGATGTCCTACGAGGTCATGGTGCACTGGGTGTTTCCGTGTTGGCTCCTGCGTTTGGAAGAGTTTTGAAATTTTATGGTGGCTCATGAGTTGGCCTGGTTGTTGTTGCTCAATTTTTTTTTTCCAAACTACTTTTTTTTTTTTGGCTTTTTTCACTTTTCTGTTTCCATGAAAAGCAAATAAGTGATGAGTCTGGAGTCCCAAACAAGCTCAAGTGTCGTCTTGCAGGGTCTGTTGTCAGAAGTCAGGGGTCCAAGCAAATGCCTTCTGTGCAACTCTAAGTTTAATCTAAAACCATCTGTAGTGGACAGCCCAGGCAGGAGAGCAGAAACCGATGGCCAGACTATATCCTGGGTCTTTGACACCTCTAGAGTTTATGATCCTGAGTTGGATAATATTGACACCAGTGGATTCAGTTGAGTAAGTCTTGACTTGCGTGATGATAAATCAGAATTGGTCTCTGGGTTTTTTAGGTTGCTGTGAATGTTTTCTTCTTTTTTTTTTTTTTCTCCAAAACTTGGTCTTAGGAAAGAAACTAGAGCTTTGTGAAGGGTCTTTTCTTCCAAAAATACGACTGAAAAAAAAGACTTATACTGCAGTTGGGTTTCTTTTAAATACTCAGGGCTGAAAGATACAGGTTTTTCTTTCTTCTTTTTTTTTATTTCAACAATGGGGAAAAATGAATTCCTTAAAGCAATGCAGCTGAACAGTTTGTCCTGCTTAAATGCATGCTTTTTAATTTCAATTATGTAAGGCACCTTGCAGTGTTAGCAAAATGTCTCTTTGTTAGCTATATGTGTATCGCCATGGGAAATTACCAAACTGTCGCAAGACTTGCTGATTAAAGAATAGCCTGCCAGAGTGTGTGTGCCTTTGCCCAGTGTGACTCTTAGGTATTAGGCTAAGGAAAACAGTTTAACAAAATGTAGTGTGAATCATTCCTGATAAGTGAATAAAGCATTGTGACCAAGCAATCAGATTATTCACTTATCAGGAATCGACTGTACTGATAGTTTGCCTGATTGTTTTTGTTCTTCATCTCTGTTGTAGTTTCACTACTTTGCTGTGTTCTGTTTTTTCTCTCATGCTCTTAGCAAAATCACTGGGAATATCCCTTCGTGTGATCATGAAACATGCTACTGAGTAACAAATAAAAAAAAAAATTTTTAAAATATAAAAATGATATCTTAACAAAATCTATGCACTTGCTATCAGGAACACAATACTGGATGTGTCTTATATATATTGAACTATAATAGTATTCGATTTCTTAAATAAAGCTTAAGAAAGGATTCTGTTGTCTGTAAAATTTTATGAGCATTAAATGGAAAAAAAATAAATCATGTTTCTAGGGTTGGGCGCTTTTTGTTGTATGAAATCTTACTGGGTACACGGTCTTTAACCGTGCCCAGGCAAATGTTATATAATTCGCTTGATAGTTCATTAAAAACAGAAACCTTGAAAATTAGGCTTACTGAAGTCTGTGGGGAGAAAAAGTCTTACCATTCAGTGACTTGCAGCAAAAATACTAAAATGCAGAAATGTCTAATTTTTTTTCTGTATTTGGAAAAGCAAATGTACTTGCTTTTGCACTAAAACTAAGAAAGAGCTAAAATATGTGAATCAGAAAATGTAATGAAACAATATTATATTACTTCCACAAACAATACTATACTTCTTTTCGGTATGTGACTTTTTTTCCTCCTGATTCTAGACAGATTTAGAATAAAAAAAGGAAACCCCATATGCTCAAAGTCACAGATTCAACACTGGAGGTCAAAGCATCTTTTTGCGGAAGATGGGTGGCTTATTGTACAGTTCCTGTATCTGAGCCTTCTCTTAGGAAAAAAAAAATTCACATCAAAACCCATTAATTAAATGGGAGTTGAGTAGCCAAAACTGTTGAGTACACTGAAAAATTTATTCCTTCGATGGCTGTACATTTGCCATAAAATTGTAGCTTTCAAACAATCTTTTTTTTATGGAAATACCCGTACTTCTTGTGTTTAGCAAACTTCCAATAATGTCAGCCTTTGGCGAAAGATCCAGGAGAGTGGTGGGGGTTGCTTTCTTTTTTTCTTTTGAACTGCATTACTGCCTCACTTTCATATGCCATTATATTATCTGAAAAAAAAAAAAAAAAAAAAAAAAAGAATTAAATTGTGGAAATCTATCCGTTGCTTGTATCATTCTCCTCTATTCATATGCATTTCACAAATGTTCTTGAGCTCAACATCCAATGGCCAGGTTCGTTAGACTCATAAACCCAAAATACTGCTCCTCCAGAGAGGCCGTGGAGAGGGTTGACTTGGGTGGGCAGCAGGATGGTCCTGTCCATCCCATGTGGGCACAAAGTTCAGGTGGGGACAAGGCCCTGGTTTTCAGGGGCTGCTGATGTAACACAAATATTAAGTAATAACAACAATTAGCTCATATTTGTATTCCCTCTGATTTTTCTCATTATCAAACTTTCTTTTTTTTTTTTTTTTCCATTAAAAGGAACTGGAAAGTTGCAGTCATTTTCTGAACGTTCGCCCCTGTTGATAGCCTAATTGTTTTACATGAATGCTAATATTTCCCTCTCACACATTTATATCTATCAGCTAAATCAGCAGTAAAGTAAACTCTTCTGGGATACATTCCTATATCAATTAGCAAGGATTTATGCTCCAAAGCACCATTAACATTAATGGGAGTGTGCTCTTTAGCATAAACAATTGGCGATAGGTCTGGTGGACTTTATTTCATAAACAAAGAAGCATTTGAATCTTAGAGACTTGTTTCCTGAAGACGGTACTGCTGGGAGCGATGTCCCAGCCTGCCCAGGCTGCTCTGGGGACATCTCACTCACAGCACATGCATAAATTGTCAAGTTCCCAGCGAAAAGAGACAGAGTCGGTTTGGAAAGTGGGTTAACTTCTGGTACAAAGTTTTGCTGGCGTTTTCACTTCTGAAAACCTGCCTGAGAACACACCAGGCAAAATTTTCAGCATTATCTCGCATCCCTCCAACTGACGGCTTGAAAAATTTCTCTCGTCTCAGCCATGTCGCGTGGCGCCCCAGGGTGGAGACCACAGAGGTGTTGGAGGGAGGGATGTTGGAAAGAGGCAGAAGGAAGACCAGAGATGAAGTCCTGTGGGAAAGCAAGCGGTGGGTTTGTCAGCTCCCTGTACTGTAGGTTTCACAGCTCCATGCCTTTAAGCAGCAAGTTAGAGGGGACCAATAAATCACTAAGTCTTACCCTTCACATGTAGGACAACATCGTTCCCCCCAACCCCATGCTTGATCAAGTCAGCAAATAAGCAACAAACGGTTCAGTCGTAATCCAAAAATCACTGGGGGGAAAAATCCACCACTTCCCAGAAATGCACAATCTGCTGAATCCCTGCCCATGCTTCTGCAGATGTTTTCTCTGTTGGTTCTGGCTCTGCTCACTTCCACTACACTAAAGAGCCCTTTTGTATCTACAGTTTTCCCCCCAAAGACACTTGTAAGCAGGTCTTGAGTTGCTTTTTATCCACTTTTTTCATAAAATAAATATATCATGTTCTCATATATTTACTATATACACTATCTACATACAATAGTGGGGTTTTGGTCCCTGAATAATTTCTGTGGTTTATTTCCACAACTTTCTTTTTTTATTTCTTTCTTTTCTTTTTCCTGACATCCTTTCTAAATTTGGGGTACCAGAGCCGGATTAATTATTTCAACATCAGGTCTAGTGGTGCAACATGCAGAAATTAAAAATTTCATCCCTATTCTACTCCTCTGAATCACACAGTCAGGGATTGCATCGGTCCTTGCAAAGAATAACACGCAAAAGCCACAAAACATCATACTGGGAGAATTATTTTGGGTTACTTCTTTAGTAAGGCTAAACCCCTCTCAGACGTGTTGTACACCAGGTTCCTCTGTGTGTGGTCTGCTTGCCTGTTCTTAGACTTGAAAGCTTGCTTACAGCCACACTAAGAGCACTCTTGTATAACTCCTAGTCCTCTTCATTATTTTCCAAAGTTATCAGCAGATTTAATATTTACTTCCAAGTCATTAGTGAAAATATTCAATAGCATTCAGACCTATTACTGATCCCTGCAGAACCCCTCTAAAAAATACTCTTCTACAGTGATTCCCCTTTGACAGCTTCTTTGTTGACACGTCAGCCAGTTCTTAATCCATTTTATGTGCCTTGTATTGATAGGGTAGAATGCTAATTTTTTTTTTTTTTAATCAGGATCTGCTGCGCTGTCAAACATACAAAAGTCGGAGTAGATGCCGTCTTTGCAATTACTTTTATCAGCCAAAACCTACAATCACATCAAAGAATGAAATAAAGTTTGACAACCTTTCCTCCCTAAAAAGCACGTTGATTGGCATTAATTGTTTACCTCTTCTTTAATGTCTTCTACCCCTTTATAGCCATATCAGTATTTCCATTATTTTGCCAATGTAATGTCAAACTAGCCTACCATGAGCTGGGTCATCCTGCTTGTCTTTTATGAATATGAGCGTGAAAACGGCACGTTCCCCATTGTCTGGGATGCTGCTGGTGTGCTGAAAGAGTCCTAAAGATTCGTATCAATGGATCAGAGCTTTCTATCCCATTCTCAGTCCAAGGTACCTGGGGCACCTGCTGGGAAATATTGTATCTTTAATAGCAACAGTAGCTAAGTAGATTGTTACAGAGTTGGACCAGAAACCATTTTATTCTTTTCATGACATGTAGGTATGTGAAAGAAGAGAATTTTTGACATTTCCTCTTTTTCTGCATCATGACTAACAGTTTTCCCATCTCCATAAGCTAAAGTCTAATGCTAAAATGAACGTCCTTCAAGAATTTTTTTCAGTTATCCTGCCCTGCTCACCCAGGTAGAGTTGACAATGTAGTGGCCAACCATGGGATAACACATATTTATTTATAAGTCAGTAGGAAGCATGGGTGAGGGCAAAATAGCTTTTCATTCAGTTATCATCCTCTGAATAGATACTGTGGTGAAAGCCCAGTGGAGAAGAGTCAGTATGACCTGGGCAGTGATACCTCCATGCACAGGACCTATTAGAGAAGACAGGTCAACTAGAAATCAGAAGAAACATGTCAGTCAAACTGACCTGACACCAGTGTCATTACAGATAAAAATGGATAAGCAGCAGCAATAATGGAGGAAGGCAACGGGCTGTTTTATGCAACAGCATAGGCACAAGTGCTTTTTCAGGCCACAGTGATACGATTTAGGTCCCTCATCAGGTTTCTTGGGCGTAGACCATAAAGGTCTGAGATACTGTTGTATCTGCTCAACCCCAACCTCAGCCCAGCAGACCTCAAAGCAGACACATACCACTGCTTACCCCTGTAGACATCTCTGCTATCAGGGTAAGATAGGTGCATCCTGGAGAAAATTATTCCCACCTGAACCAGTATGCCTAAGACCAGAGAGTGGAGCAGCTGTCTGGAGGTTTTGCTGACTTTCCATTGGCTGTAAGAGGAGAACAGGAGCAGTATTCAGTTTTCTTAGTAGAGACATCAAGTATTGAATCACAGAATCACAGAATCTTCATGGTTGGAAGGGACCTTTGAGATCATCGAGTCCAAACACAAAAAAAAAAAATAAAAAAAAAAATACCCACAAACAGACACAAACCAACAATCTCGGGCATTAGAGCATGCCCTGAAGTGCCATGTCTACACATTCCTTAAATACCTCCAGGGATGGCGACTCCACCACCTCCCTGGGCAGGCTGTTCCAGTGCCTGACCACTCTCTCAGTAAAGTAATTCTTCCTAATATCTAATCTAAACCTCCCCTGCTGCAACTTTAGACCATTTCCTCTGGTCCTGTCATTATTCACTTGGGAGAAGAGGCCACCACCCACCTCTCTACAACCTCCTTTCAAGTAGTTGTAGAGGGCAATGAGGTCCCCCCTCAGCCTCCTCTTCTCCAAACTAAACGTGCCCAGTTCCCTCAGCCTCTCCTCATAGGACTTGTTCTCCAGACCCCTCACCAGCTTGGTGGCTCTCCTCTGGACACGCTCCAGCACTTCAATGTCCTTCCTGCAGTGAGGGGCCCAGAACTGAACACAGTACTCGAGGTGAGGCCTCACCAGTGCTGAGTACAGAGGCACCATCACTGCCCTGCTCCTGCTGGCCACGCTATTCCTGATACAGGCCAGGATGCCATTGGCCTTCTTGGCCACCTGGGCACACTGCTGGCTCATGTTAAGCCGGCTGTCCACCAACACCCCCAGGTCCTTTTCCACTGGACAGCTATCCAGCCACTCTTCCCCAAGCCTGTAGAGCTGCCTGGGGTTGTTGTGACCGAAATGCGGGACCCGGCACTTGGCCTTATTAAACCTCATCCCATTGGCCTTGGCCCATTGATCCAACCTGTCCAGATCCCTCTGTAGAGCCTTCCAACCCTCAAGCAGATCAACACTCCCACCTAGTTTGGTGTCATCTGCAAATTTACTGAGGGTGCACTCAATCCCCTTATCCAGATCATCAATAAAGATATTAAACAAGACCGGCCCCAAAACTGAGCCCTGAGGGACACCACTGGTGACAGGCTGCCAACAAGATTTCACCCCATTAATCACAACTCTCTGGGCACAGCCATCCAGCCAGTTTTTTACCCAGTGAAGAGTACACTTGTCTATGCCATGATTCACCAGCTTCTCCAGGAGAATGCTGTGGGGGATGGTGTCAAAGGCCTTACCAAAGTCCAGGTAGACAATGTCCACCACCTTTCCTGCCTCAAGAAGGTGGGTCACATGGTCATAGAAAGAGATCAAGTTGGTTAAGCAGGACCTCCCTTTCATAAACCCATGCTGGCTGGCCCTGATCCCTCGGCTGCCCTGCACTTGCTGTGAGAGCTCACTCAAGATGATCCTCTCCATGATCTTTCCCAGTACCGAGGTCAGACTGACAGGCCGATAGTTCCCTGGATCCTCCTTCTGGCCCTGCTTGTAGATGGGCATTACGTTGGCCACCTCCCATTGCTCCCAATGCCTGAGAATACCCTGCTTTAACCACTAACTGCAACCACTGCAGGAGAAGGGTACAAGGCTTCTTTAGGTCTTTTTTCATATCTGCCAGTCCCCTGTGGGTGTCTCAGACTACTCTAGGTATCTCAGATGGCACTAGGCATCTCTGTTTAGGCAATTTAGTCAGGATGACTACCTCAGCCAACTCAGAGACCCAGGATGAGGTGTTTCCAGGTGCACCAAGAGTCTTAGCTCCCATATTGGGCAACTGTAAACTGATCAGCACAGCTATTCTGCTCGCCCTGAAGTAGACAAGTATGGCTTAATTTGTTTGCTAGATGTGGGCATCTAGTGCTGTTTGAGATGTCCTAGAGTCTCTGAAACAGTCATGAAGGCCATGCAGACATGATGCAAGATGAATAGGACATGTGATCTCCAAAGTGGGGTACCCTAGGCCATTTCAAGGGTTCTAAATAGTGTAAGCAAATGAGTCTGGTGCCTCAAGATACCAGGCTGAGGATCCTGAAGCTTAGAAGGATGAGTCCGTGAGCTGAATCCCACTTGAAGGCTTTTATTCACTTTCGTAAACCTGAGTTATGTTTGATACTCAAGGGCAACTCAAATGGCATTGATGCCTGCAGTTATAAAAAAAAAAAAGTTGAGGTCTAGGGGTCTAATTTGTAGACAGCTAAAGGTGAAATTCAGTGAATCCTATTGTTAACAAATGAGCCCCAGATGACATCCCACAGGCCCTAAGTGGGAATTCGGCTGAAAAAAACACTGACTGCAATGGGAAGCCCTTTCTAGGGGATATGTGTGCACAGACTGTCCCTGTGACAGAACAGCCAGACCCCCAAGGAGTTGTACTTACGTGATCTATAGAGCACCTCTGGCATTAGTTTCATCCAATTCAACTTTTGGTGCTGAGGATCCCCAGGAACCAACCGCTTACCTTTCTTGTGGATGTGGCCAAAGTATCACATAATTTGTACCACACCAACCTTGGTTTCTGATCCTGGTGTAATCACACCATACACTACAGCACCAACTCTGCCCCAGATCCTGGATCCTCCTGCTCAAAAGAACAATTAAATAAAAAGCAGGAACCTTCACAGCCTCTTTGGGCAATTTGTTGCACTACTGGACTGTCCTCATGGTGAAGATGTTTTCCCTGATATCCAGCCTGAACCTCTCTTGTTGCAACTTGTGCCCCTTGTCTCTCACCCTGCCATATGCCGCTGCAAAAAGCCCTGCTAAACCTTCTTGATAAGTTCCTCATAGATATCAGGGGAGGGCACTGCTGTTAGGTGTCCCTGAAGCTGTTTCTGCTCCAGGCTGAACAAGCCATCAGCCTTTGCTGGTAGGCAAGAGCTCCAGCCTGCCCAGCCATGCTGGTGGCTTTTTGCTGAACTTCCTCTCGTGTGTCCATCACTTTTCTGTCCTGGAAGAACAAAAAATTGGATGCAGTATCTAAATGTGGTATAACACATCTCTGGGGTAAGGGGTGACAATCACTTCCCTCATTGTCCTGCCTCTGCTGCTCTTCATGCAGCCTAGGATGTTGGCTTTGCTGCAGGGGCACACAGCTGGCTTATGGTCACCTCCCATCAGGTCGCACCCGGGTCCTTTTCAGCAGTGCTCCTCCCCAGCCTTTTCCACTACAAGAACCTTTTCCTTCCCAGGTGCAGGTCTCTGCATTTGTCCTTCTTGAATTTCACAAAGTTCCTTCTGGCCCCTTCCTCCAGCCTGTCGAGGTCGCTGTGAATGGCAGCCCTGCCCTTGGTCACACCCTCCCATCAATTTGATGTCATCTGCAAACTTGACGGGATGGGCTATGAAGTGGTGCACTTGCACTTGCTTTGGGTTGCGCTTGTCCTTCTATAGGCGGCTGAACCTAATGCAAGTCCAGGCTGAGGAGATAGACAGCACATTATGGTATCTCACCCACTCCTCTTTTACTTTCATGCCAAAATGAGAATAAATTAAAAACAAACAAAAAAAAAAACAAACAAACAAACAAACAAAAAAAACCAACCCAAAAAAAACCCAAAGAAACTCCAGAAGGTGCTAAGAAAGGAAACAACATTTCTCCAGCAGGTATATTGTAACGAGTCACACAGCACTCTCAGAGCCCACCCTGGGAGGCAGGACCGGGATTTCTGCTCACTGCCATGCTGTGAAGCACACTCTTGGGCAATGTTTTCACTGGTCCAAACAGCTACTAGTGATTATGTAGGCTCCCAGTAGTGACAAAGCCAAATCTATGGCTGCACCACTTCCAGGATGGCCAAGATCCCTGTGCTTGCAGCTGGCAGGAATCCATCCATCAACCCATTGCTGCCAGCAGCCAAAGGCAATCTTCCTTTCCACAGGCATGAGAACAACTTGTGGCACAAGTTTTGGGGCTGCCTTCTGTCCTGTCTTCATCCTTGCTTTTTGTCCATTTCATCCTTCTCCCCACACCCTCAGCAAACCTTAAGTTTCCAGAAATCTTGTGTGTAGGGTAAGGGAAAATAGTAACACCAGCACTCATTATGGATTGAAAACATGCTGACTAGAAAGACATGAAGACCTTGACCAGCATCTGTGCAGGGAGAAGAAGGGGTCATGAAGGGCCAATTCTCCTCTCTGTCCCACATCTGAGGTTCCCATCTCAAACCATGGCCATACACAGAAGAAGGAGAAACAAGCCCAGCAAACAAGGTTGTATAAACAAGTCCACTTTCGGATAACTATTTATTTCTCATACACCATCTGCCAAACCAGTGGATCCTATGGTCATCTTCATGGGCCTTACACAGTCAAATGCTATCACAAATTCCCACGTGAGATGCCCCACCTCCCTGTCCCCTTCCAAGCACTTTCTTCATGACTGGGGATGCTTGCTTACTAGACAGATATTATTTGTGCCAAAATATATTTCCCAATAAAAATAAACCCCTAGCATTGTCCCATCCCAACCCATGTGCTTCCCTTTTAGAGTTTCTGCTGCCTTACAGAAGAGTTGTAGCTGCATCCAACTTCTGAACAACAGCAATGGGGCTGTGGGGTGGAGTGGGAAGTGTAAGTGTTCTCACAGCTGAAATTGTAGCCACGCTTATGCCACAGCCTGACTGTTTATATCTTCAACATCTTGGCAAAATGGCTTGTCACCGGGTCAGAATGCAATTACTTTGCCATAAATCACCTCCCTGTGCCTGATGCAGGAGCAGATGCCAGCCATAAATTTACTCTCAGTGGAACAGAGCTCCAGGATGAGAGGTCATGTTCCCAGGTGTGAATAAATAAAAAGTGCACGATTCATGGAAACAACACCAAGTAGCTGGATTGTAACTTTGCATGGAGGGCAAACAAGCTCAACAGGAGGCATTCACAGTGTCCTCTTCTCCTCCAGCCTCATTTTCTTCAGCTCATTTAGCCTTACTCTTTTCTATTAACAGTTAGCCATCTCCCTGCTTGCTGACTATCCTCTCTTCCTTGGGCAAAGCACAGAAAAGTTTCTTACCTACAGTCCCCAGGGCTGTGCAGTTCAACCCAGGGGACTGGTGCCAAGTTGTCTCCTTAGACATAAGAGCTTCTGTGTGGCCAGCCCTTGGGCTCAGTCAACCAATGTGTTTGGTTGTTTGAGCATCTCTGTACACCTGTAGGGAAAGCTAGAGAGATATCACCAGATGGGGGTCAGACCTTAGCTCTTGTCTGAAGAAACTGCTTGTTCTCTGCTGAAGGAGAGCAAGGAAGGGATCCCGGTGCAGAAATTTTAGCATCCTGGTTGGGTGTTCAGCTTGTGGTAGCTGGACACAGTGCACTGGGTCATGCCTTCTGCCAGGAAGGAGCCTTGCAGTCTAAGAGTGCATTTCTGGACTTGCTTAAAAATTTGAGATCTTCAGCCTTCAAGGTCTAAGGAAAGAAAATACATAGAAAAACAAAACAAAACCAAACCAATTCCCTTCAAAATAGATTTTTTGTGCAGCAAAATCCACCCATGTCCTTGGGAAAGCAAGCTTGTGAGGAACATTACTATGAGCGCTGGAAGCTCTCTTGAGTCCTGCTTATGCATATATGCAGAACTGCCTTCCCCTGAGCAGCTTTCACCTGCTGAAGGCTTGCAGGGCATCGAAATGGCTGCAGGGCTTGTGTTCGTGGTGCACTCACCACTTCCCATTCTACATTTGTTTGCCCAGCCATGCCTGGGGAAACTGCCTGCACGCTGCTGCTGTCTGACAGGCATCAAAGGATACCTTCTCCTTCTGAGGAGAACACTTAAGGTCCCACGAGGAGCCGTGTTTTGCCTTCCCGAATTAATATGCAAAAGTAAGCATCATGAATCAGCCATGAGGCACTGCAATGCTCCTGAATCCCTTTTGCTCTTACCAGCAGCTTGGATTTTATGCTTGGAGCATCGTTCTTTCCCCGTTCCTCGCCTCTCAACTGGTCCTCTCTCATCCAGTTCCCATTCCTTTTCTTCCTATGAGCGATTCTTGTTCTCTGCTCTGTATTCAACAAGTGTTTGAAATGAATGAAGGAGGTGATTAATTATTTAGGATTGTACAAGGGAATTTAACTAGGTGCAGTGGGAAGGAATTAAGCAAGTGAGACATAAAGGCTGAAGATCAGGAAAATATTTCCTTAAAGTGAAATGTAATAGAGGGCAAGCCTGCCTCTGGGGCAGCATGGGAAATTTCTCCTCCCATGGGATTTAAGATTGCAAAGAGCAGAAAATGGTCTTTAAGAGCAATCCTTCTGGGACAAGGTTAGCCAGTCCAAAAGTCTGTACTTGTCTCTCCCTTCTAGGCACAATGGTAGGACACAGCATGTGAGAAAGCACTGAAACGAGAACACAAAGAGATTTATTCATGCTGCAAACTTAAAATGCAGTGGGCAACTTCCCTTCAGTGCAAACAACTCTTTGTAACCTGTTTGAAGATATTTTTTTATATATCCTTATTACTCAAGTAATTAATTTTCAACAAAGAATGTGAGAGGACACTGCATTAACACAGCAGGTAAATTTGGGACTGAAAAGAAAGTGCACTAGCCCTTAAAATGAGAGTTATTTGTGAAGACTACATCTAAGATTTTTAATAGTACTGTGAGCAATATCAGGGTTTTCTGCTTTCATTTGCTGTGCTGTCTCCTTTCATTACAGAATGTCCTAGCACGAACCGATCTGCCACGCTCTTGAATCCTTTTATCTCTTGTTAACTCTACTTTTTTTTTTTTCATTGATCACTTCCTTCTCATGCAAAGACGTGATATGTTTAACCTTCATAATCTTCCTACTTTGCAGTTGTGGATGTGTAATTACAGGCTGTTTGAGGGCTCACCTAGCAATAAATCAAGTTGCGCTAATTGAACAAAAACTTGTTCAAAAACCTTCTCACTGAAGTGATTGTTTTGCCTCCTTTGGAAAATTTTATAGCTCAGAAATAGCACACAAACTTGTTGCTTATGTGAAGTCTCAGCATTATTTTGGCAACTCACAAAGCCTATTCTGGCTGCAGACAAAACGATACTTTCAGCCAAGCTAGAGCAACCCAAGGAAATTCTAAGTGGCCAAATGTTGGCTTCAGTGAAGCCCATTGTTAGTGGGCAACTTTGTCATGTACAACAGTGTGACATTTTAGTGCTACAGACATCCATTCCAGTCTGTCTGAGGGCATTGCAACTTAGCTGTTTCACTGAAATGGCTAAAATTTTGCTGCCTTTTAATAGCTTCATTAGCTGTGTTCAACGCATAAAGTACATCTACAGGACACAATGCAGTCTCTGGGGCAACTCCCACTCTAGTGCTGAATTAGTTACCTCGAGCCCTTGAAGCTGCTGGAGCATCGTGTTCCTCTTGACCTAATTAGAAAGGCAGAGCACAAGATCATCTCACACAGCAAAGACCTGCCCATGTGTTTTGTGTGTAGCACACATAGCCTGTGGAATGTGGCTCCTACACACGTGGGTCTTATGAGTTCATAGCGACTGAGCCATGTGCCGACATTGGTGCAACCATCAGACATTTGGCCAAGTAGAGGCACGTGTATGAGAACACCTGGCAATCGGGACTCACAGGTCTTGAAGCTTTTTGGGTGCCTGATGGCTGTGTGAGTTGATGGAGATATCTGCTAGCACTGAACCTCCAGTCTAGATAGTCTTGCAGAGCAGTACTGGCTAATAATTAATGCTTTGTAACTTGGTGGTAACACCAAAACAATTTATCTTTGTTTTCCCTGAATTATCACATTGCATGGAACTCCTGGCAATGCATGTTCTTCTATTTCGTCTAATATACTGCTGTTGAGGTGAGGACAGCCTGGTAACCCCCGGCAGAGGCTGCGTCTTCAGACCTTCAGTGTTCCAAAGAGGTGACAGTGATTTCAGATTCCCACAAACGCAGGCTGAGGAAGCAAGAAAAATAGTTTTACACCAATTGCAGTACAGGATCCTGATGCTTCAGAGCCGTTCACAGGAAAAGACCCAAGGGAAGGGGAAATGCAGAAGTAACACAAGGGGGAGGTTTCTCATCACTTTTCGTTCCTCCCGGAGGACATTAGCTGCACATTGAGGACAAACAATATTGTGCATGTTCTTTACTTTGGCACACTACCTCCTGCCTTGCTCTTTATCTGATCTCCTGGATAAATCAGCCAACTCATATTCCAGATCCTCAGCTGAAATTTCTCGGTGTACCAGTAAGCAAAACAAAGTTTGTGCATGTCCCAGTGGTTTCAGACTCCTCCTCTCTCATTTAATTAGTTCTTGTAGTAGTTAATGGCCACCAAGTCAGCTCTCTGTTTCTCCCTGTGTATTATGAGATTCTCATTCACAAATGATCTCAGGAGGCATCAGGTAGAAGAAGAGGGCTTTGCCACGGGCCCTCAACATTTTATTTATATTTTTGCTGAATCTTCAGTTCCAGACTAAATGTTGCAACCAGCTGACACCAGTGGAGGATAACGGAATCAGCCTTTCCTGCACAGTGCCATTTTTTTCATAGAATCATAGAATCATCTAGGTTAGAAGGGACCTTCAAGATCATCTAGTCCAACCATCAATCTAACCCTGACCAAAAAAAAAAATAAAAAAATCACTAAACCATGTCCCCCAGCACCATGTCAACCCATCTTTTGAACACCTGCAGGGATGGTGCCTCAACCACTTCCCTGGGCAGCCCATTCCAATGCTTGATAACCCTTTCAGTGTAAAAATTCTTCCTAGTGTCCAACCTGAACCTCCCCTGGTGCAACTTGAGACCGTCTCCTCTAGTCCTGTCGTCTGTGATTTGGAAGAAGAGACCTCCTTTCAGGTAGTTGTAGAGAGCAAAGGAACAATTTTTGAGGAACAATTTGAGACTGTTAGGCCATATCACCAAAATTAACTTCACCAGGTATTGGGTCTGGGTTTCCCATCTCTAACAAGCTCCTCTTTGATCACAGCAATGTGCAGCACAGCCTGTTGAATATAGAGGGACTTGTGACCAACCTGGTCTTGAACAAACAGCTATAAGCTTTAGCAGCTACCCATATGCCTTAGTGTCCCCACAGATGCCTGAATGACAGTTTCCTTCACAGAATATCAAGGAATAATGATGGGCAAATCTGTGCATCCCTGAACAGACTTCTAATTGATGGTTGGTAAGCAACCTTTAGGAGAAATGATTACGTGCCTTGGATTAAAGAGAAGCAGTGGCGAGCCCTTGGAAAGTCAAGATTTTGTCCATATAACATTTCAATGAGCAAAGCATTTCAAATGAGCAGGGGAAAGAAGAAGGGGAAGCTTAGCAGTAAAAAGCAGCAGTTTTCAATTGCATTAGGGAAAAAAAAAAAAAAAGAAAGAAAAAAAAAAGAAAAAGTAGATTCCATGAAAATATTTAAATGTCTTCTTGCAGTGAAAAACCTGAAGTGAGTCTTTCCCATCTGTTTTTTTCACATTTTTAAATAAGCGTATGATTATTTTTTAATGTTTTCTCCATGGGGTGTTAAAGTGTTACTAAGTGACGCTGGTTCCTGAGCCTCTATTTTTAAGACCCCACCACGACTGCTTTGCAGGAAAGATGTGCCAAGGCTTGCATTTGACTCTGTAGCACTTGAAGACTTCAAGTTCTCATTATCACTATGGCAACTATTAATCATTGGTTTGTTGTAACATGATAAATACATGCCCTCAACTAGAAAGCATGGTATAAATCACTGGAGTACCCTCAAAGCTGCTCTGTGTAGCACTAAGTCACCCAAAGGAAAGCACAAGTACAGCAGTGAGTGTGTGAAAAGTGTTGCAGCAAACCTTGTGATTTGGGGCATCTGAAGAACAAAGTAATCAAGTTCTCAGTTAGGTTTCTGTTTGATTTCTCAAAATAGTAAATGCCCGCGGTGTAAAGCATTTACTCTGAAATGTAGACGCTTAGAAGTGTGATAGTCATGCATGTCCCTGCCATGCACTGGCAGATGGCACAATGCCCCACCACATCATTACCTCCAAGGAATTGGACCCACTGTGCAAGGATGAAATTTCAGGTCTGGAAGACAGAATAGGCATGTCTACAAGGATCTCCATTCTCCAAGTTTTTTCTTGGGCACAGATCTTTACTGACTACACTGTAATCTTGGAGCTACCATGAGAGTATCTCCATCATGCTACACGGCATGAGTACATCCTTTACATGGTTACAACACAAGAACCAGCATAAGACAACCTTGGCTCTCCTCCCTCGTTTTTCTAGACCCCGTTAGACTCTTTCCAGTCACCAGTACCAATCACAAGCAATGCTTGAGGGCAGCATCTACAAAGAAATCTTAGCAGCCTTATTAGCACAAAGCAAGACTCAAAAGCTCTCCTAGCCACACTACTACATCACTGGCCAAAGCAAAGCCACCTCACCAAGAGCAGTTGAGGCAGACTGCCTTATACCCAAATTGCCTGGGGTTACCATCCTGTGGAGCAGATGGGCCAGTGTGCACACTGGTCAGCAGGCTGACTCAGGTTTCCCATGTGATGCCTTATGGCCCTCAAAGATTTGGGGATTTGGGGAGTGAGGACCTGTTCATATTTCACAAGCTGTTCCTGTTATATCTTTACAGTGCAATGCTGAGGGTGAGTTCAATATCCCAGACCAAGGGATGGGGAGATGTCTGAGGGTGCAAAGCCTAGTAGGAACATTGGAGAATTGGTCTGGTCTTATTTCCAGAGCCTACACTGAGTTATCATGGCAGCTACACCCAAGAGCCTTCTCTAAGTGACTTAACTGACTTCCTCCAGAAGCAGCTCCTGCAGCCAAATAGCATGCTCATGGCATGGAGCAGTGAGCATAACTGTGTCAGGGCAAGAAGTGTAACTGGGAGCAGGAGACTGCCAACTGCCCTGAAAACCTCAGCCCTCACCCTGACAGGCCACAATCAAGACTAAAAGCTACCATCCAAGATCACTTAGTCTTTGGACCTCTTTTGAGACAACTAGTAAATTTTTCCTGCATCAATGTGAATTTTATATGGCGAGAACAGGCCTAGGGCCATCATTTATACAAGTCACTGGCAGCTGGCAGAGGCTTGAAAAGGCTCTGCAGTATCAGTACCAGTGGTATCCCAGAGTACCTCCTTTGCTCCATAAGCAGGACAAGGGAATTGATTATTCTCTTTTATTTGGTTTTTGCGAGACCACATCTAGAGTACTGTGGCCAGTCTGGGGCCACCAAGAAAGTGATCAGCCAATTGGAGTGAGTCCAGTTTGGTGACAGTCCAAGACGATGAGCGAGCCAGAGCCCATGATATATGAAGTGATACTGAGACAGTCAGTTTGTTCGTCCTGGAGAAGAGACAGCTTCAGAGGAAGAGGAGAGGTGGAGGATCTTATAGCTGTCTTCAACAGCCTAAAGAATATGGAGTCGGATGTTTCTTAGGAGCGTACAATGAAAGGACAAAAAGTTATATGGATGGGATGGGCACAAGAGTTTGCTAGAAGAGCAATTCCTATTAGAAATAATGAAGGAGAAGTTCACCGTGAAAGGAATTAAGCACTGGAACAGAGGCCCTGAGAGGAGATGGGAGCCCTGTTCTTGGAAACATTTAAAATTCAACTAGGCCTAGCCCTGACTAACCTGATCTAACACTGAAGTTGTCCCAATCCTGAGCAATGAGTTGGACTAGGACCTCCTGAGATCCCTTCCAGTAAAATTGTACTATGGTGCTGTGATCTTTTAGTTAGGTGATTCCTACCTAGCTAATCCCCAGCCGCACGTCACTGCAGAATACATGCTACTTAATCGACTGCTCTTTGATCCTTAGGACTGGAGTCAGTGAGGGGATCACTATATGAGCCCAGCTCTGGAGAGATCTTGTCTCCAGAGATTTATGACAGCTAACTACATTCCTCGCTCAGCCTACATGGCATTTTATTTTCTTTTATCCTGCCCTCCCAAATCCCTGTGCCCAGCGTAGCAATTCTCCTCTGTGTTGTACAGAATCTGAAATAAAGAATTCAAAGATGCGTTAGTACCACCAGGAAAGGCTTTAGAATTAGCTTGTTGCTGTATGTCTTTTATTCAGATTAATCAGGGAAATAATCACACACAATGTTCATAAATAGATGGATCCTGTGCTCCTAACAGAGGCTAAACTTGCAAAAAAAAAAAAAAAATCAAAGGACGGTTTGCGTCGGAGAACAGCAGGCTTAGCGGATGGAGAAGGAAAATCTTCTCATGGTATTTCTATTCAAGTCCAGCCTCAGCATAAGGTGATCACGTTATGTATTTAAAAATGAAAAACTCCTATTTTTCTGAAGGGAGCTTTATCACAAGGATTATCTACAAAGGCTACACAGAAAGATGTCACAGCAAGGAATAATGTGCCAGACTGGATAGGAGCAGCAGTAAAGGGGCTCCGTGATGCCCGGCACCGTCGAGATACTGAGATAACGGCCTCTTTGTTCCATAAATGTTTTTCCATAACGTTCATTGCTGAACTACCAGAGCACTTTAAAGTCATGCAGTAGGCAATATGACTAACATCTGTCATGTTTTTCCCCTTTCATCCCATCCCCAGGGGCAGAAGCTTGTGCAGTCATGGGGAGGGGGAGTTAATTACATCATATACATACATTTGTACACACACATACGCACCCACGCACATGCACACGTATGTGCCGATGAAATCTCTTCCTTGCACACGTTGCTTTATTTTGCTTGGTGTCAGTAAGGGGAAGAGCTAGAAGATGTACTTTCCACAGCAGAAGGGGGGAAGATTTGCAACACATTTAAAAGCAGGGATGCATTTCTTTGAAGTTCTGAAATTCAAAGGTAGCACACCCAAGATTGTGTCCTACAAGTAAAAGACAAACATTATCTTAAAGAAAAACATAAACAAAATCACCCCTCCTCCAAAAGTTCCAGCCCAGAATACCCTTCCCTCTTCTCAAAACAAACAACTTTTGGCTGCAAAAAGCAACGTGAGATGTGGCAACACAAGAGCTGTAACTGTGTTCTGTTCCAAAGCAAACACTCAATGCTTTCATTACAGTGAAAAATAATAATGGGAGACAGAGTGTACATGATGTAAACACCTTTAATGCAATTCTAATTTTATTGTTGCTTCAAGATCACAGATTGTTATGGCAACTAAAGAGGGAAGGGGGGGAAACCTGATCGCAGAATTAATTTGATATCAGATTCATTTGTTCCACATTTGTGCTTCAACACATGCATAATAAACAATCCCGGTTAAAGAAAAATAATAATATTGAAGGTATAATAATGGCATAATGTAGTATCCACTTAACCCACAAGTCTGGTTAAAAAAATAAAAACAAAAAATAAATCCTTTATGAGTCTATTGCAGTTCCAGCTGCACTACAACTCACATTATAATCAATAACATTTGTAAAGCAGGAAAGCCAGTTTTCAGAAATACAGTCTATCAAAGCACCGAAGACTGCTAAACTGGCAACCGCAGCAGTAGCATGATGGCCCGGCTGCAACCTGGGCGGGCAACTCAGCAACAGCAGTAGATCCCACTCCACTCCCTCAGATGGGATGTGGGCACTGCACTGCCAAACGTGGGGATGGATTCCTTGGTGCTGATGTGCCTCCTCCCAAGGAAGGAATCACAACCCCTGGGTGCAGCCCTTGCCTGGATGGGGAGGAGGCATCTCTTGCGCTTTGTGAACCTGAGCTGAGGCAGATGAGCTAGGATTTGGTTCCTAAAGCTCAGATTGAGTGTGAGAAAACTTGTTGCAGACAGGCAGCTCCCCAGCATGATCAGAGCACTTGCCATGGATGTCACAGACCCAGCTCAAAACTCTGCATTGGCCATTAAAGCCAGGAACTTGAGCACACATATGCTACCTTGGTTCCCCATCCACAAGGACTTGGGCAGAGCTCCATCTGGGACGGAAGAAAAGTGTTTTACGTTGGCTGAAAATCTCCTGACTGGTGTCAGGATGTGCAGGGGGACAGGAGAAGAGGCTGAACTGCTCAGGGTGGACCTGGAATCCTTTTCTTAATGAGTTTTGGGTACCATGATACCATGACTTTTAATCACAGCCACTGGTAAACATTTAAGTACTCAGAGGACATTTTGTTAACTAACACTCAGATTAGGTGTTTAAGGAGGCGGAGGGCCTCTAAGTATTTTTGAGGTTCTGTGGCAGTTTCTTGGTTTGATTTAACAAGTTCTGGAGAAAACCTACCTGGGGCCCTACCCAAGCATGGTCTGTCCAAGAGCATGAAGTCATTTCCTACAGTCACATGCAACAACACACAGAGATGGTTGATAAAAAGTTTTGTTACAGGGAATACTCTCAAGTTGGGAAGATGTGGACTGGGGGCAATAGCAGAGACAATAAGCCCAGACAAGTGATATTGTGGTGGCTCAGATCTTCACTCAGGCTCAAATCTAAAACCAGCACGGGTACTGGATTTTTTTCCTTCTTTCACACAGATAAGTGCCTCTGTTACCCACCATACATATAAAGCTGACATAGGTAGGAACTGGAACATATACATTTATGGGTAAAGACACACACCCCCTCTCTATCAACAGGTCAAAATTCCTCCTTTCATCCTTCCTGAAAATAAAAACTAACTGCAAACCCCTAAAATTTTCCACTAACCAGAATAACCATCCTGTCCAGATCAATAAGCGTAAAGTGAAAAAAGATTGAAGCTACTTAAATGAGGATTCTTAAGGGAACTATATCCACCTCTGATAAAGGGAAAAAAATAAGCAGCATCAGAGAAATGGAAGATACAAGCTATTGCCCTCCAAGGAATGTGATGTCTGCAGTTTACCCAAACATAATTCCAGAGGCTTTGGGGCATGAAGTGTGGCTTCACTTTGAAAAGGACCCATTATTAATAGTGTCATGGGTTTCTGGGATTACTGTGTCTCAGAGGTTTATTGTATGTTCATTTGCTCTGTTTACTAGCAAAATGTTTCTCCTCCAGATTCTCATCTTCCAGGGCATAAAGGCAGCTTAGGATCTGAAAGTCAAGATGAGCTCTTCCAGGCTCATCCATCAAGAGTAATAAAGTGTCTCCTGGAGGTTACACATGGGTAAGCAAGAGCAAAATCTGACGGCGGTGGCATTACACCATGTGTCCTACAATTAGAAATTAATCATCAGTTCTTTCAGATGATGTAGAAGATAGAAAAGGCTCCAGTTCCTGAGTTCTGATAGTGCACCGGGGCTGATGGCAGTAAAAATTGCCCATTGCATGCTCTATGTCCACCATTTTCAGTGTAGAAGTAGGTTTTACTCCTTTCTCTGAAGAGGTGAAAACAGTAAGGCAGGATGCAGCCCGAGGGTCAGAAATATAAACACCCCTGTTAATGCGGAGTGAATTAAAACATGAGAAACAGTTTCATACAATTGACTAATAAATGTAGAAACCAGAAATTAATTTGTTCTGTTTCCAGACAGTAGCCTCATTCAAATGTGAGTCTGTAGCACAGCATTCAGAAACATCATCCTGTGCCTGGGAGCCAGGTAAAACCATGTTTGAGTCCAGTTCTTCCAAATGTATCCATATGATTCTTTCAGTGACAAAAGTAAAAACAATAGGTCTCTTTACAAAGGATTCCCAGAGTCAGCAGTACTTGCATTTACAAATCATAAAGAAACAAAGTCAGTTCAGCAGCAAGTCTCACGTACCTACCAGCTTCCAGTTTAGTGTTATTTAATTATTGCCAGCACCATTGCTTCTTTTTTTTAAGCTTATTTCTGGCTATTCGTACTTTACAAGGAAAACCACTGTCATGAACTAACCATATGTTGTGTTCCCCATCATTGGCATTTGGTGCACAAGATGCAGCAGTAAATTCTTGTCAGAGCTACAGACAAATCTTTTTATCTCCTGTGTTAAACTGTCATCAGTCACCCCAAAGCGTGGAGGCAAAGACTTTTAATGATCTTGGTGATCAGGGGTGACTAACCTGCAATCTTTGAAAAGGCTTCGATCTTTACAGGACAGGCCATCTCCAACAAGTTGACCACACAAAACCTGTGCTCGGGCTTACACCCGGGCACAAACATAATCTTCGAAGTTTTTCTGACCTGCCAGTGTAATCTTTATTAACTGACATGTCATGCAGATTCGTAGGAATTCGTTCACATGGTTGAAGCAGCCATAAGGGGAAGTTGAAACCTGCCAAAACCTCAAACAGGAAACAGGGTGGAAACGATGGGCTTCCTACAGAGGAGAACAAATTAGATAAGACAATGATCCTTTCTGGGATTTCAGGCCAGGAATTGCCTTTATTTTTCATAAATAAACATGCAATTGGTGTTTTGCTCATCCAGGTACTTGGATGTTTTGGTTTTTTGTCTTTTTTGCGCACAGACCATCATGCAAGGCTAACAAGGCGAGGTTATTTGTGCAGAAATGGAAATATTTGTCCTTCATAGTTCATTTCTCATTTGACATTCTTTATTCCTGATTGTTCTGCTTTAAAAGATAGAAGCATCCAGCCATGGAGAAGCAATAACACCCAGCAACAGAGGAAGCTTGATGACACAGCACAAACGTTGCACTTTTCGCTTGGTGCCTGGCACTCAGCAACACCACAGGAGCTGAATCCAAAGGGTTTTTTTGCATAAACCCATTTAGCAGATTCTTCAGAATAACAAACATGTTTAAACAAGGATCAGCCCAGAAGCAAGGGGTAAGAAACTGAAAAAAAAAAAAAAAAAAAAAACACCTGCTCACATTGAGATTTTGCAAATATTGAAACTGGGTCATGAATTTTGGCTACACGTGCTTGAAAGGAGGCATTAAGCCTCCAGATATAACCTTCAGTCTTGTTCTGGGAAAAAAGACCGCTGAGATTGGGAGTGCCCGTGCTGCCTACAGCCTCCTGTGTTCTTTGGGACAATCTGAAAATGCCTCCTGTAATAAAAAGGTCAATGTCCTGGTCAGGTAGATAAATACCAGGCATGACATGTCCCCTTCCCAGCAACACTGAAGCGTAAAAGATCTCTTTCTGTGAGTTTTAAAGGGTATAGTTACCATACTGCTATTTCCCATTATCCTGTTGCTGATCTTTTTCCCTGCCACCTGTTGCTGTTCTGGCACGGGAAAGAACATGCTGAAGGAGAAAGAATAGTCAATTTAGGCAAACTCAGTTTTTTCCTTCATCCCTTCTTTTCCATATGGAAATGAAACTTCCAAAACGTCTTTTCCAGCCAAAAAACCCATGGATTTTCAAACTCCCTTCACCATGGCATTTTGCAGTACTGCTGCCCAGAGCTGAATATGTGAATTCAGGTGTGATCTTTGGGTTTGGTCAGTTTTGATCAGAATGCAGCCTTTAATGTCTTCTTGATGATACATCTTGGATGACATTGACTCGAGCTAAGAGAGAGCAATCAAGCAAATACAGTGAGCCAATAGAACCTGAATCCACTCTTCTCTTCCATCCATGAGATCTGCCACAAGCAGCATAGAATAATTATAACTTGCAACCCTGAAGTTGATTTTTGCAGTGATTTTGAGTTTTTCTTGTTTAAGTTTATAACGTTTAGAATATTTTCCTCTTTCAAGTGCTTTTCTGCCTGTGATCTCTCAGCAACTTATAATGATTAATGGAAGCTCCAGTATACTCTGGTATGACAGAGGAGACACAGCATTTCTGCAGTTTCTGCTTCAAGAAATGAAAATTGCACTCTCTAAGCCACTAGAATAAAGTAACTGCTGATGAACGTTGACTTTAATGGCTACTGGGGATCTCTTACTCCACTACTAAAATTCAGCCACTTGTAGGATGAGAATGCAACTGCCACCCAGACATCTGCAGCCACGGCAAAAAGCAGTTCAGAGACGGTTGTTTCAGGGTTGCAATGCAACAGAAATGGTAGCAAAATGTTGTTGACATCCAATGAAAGCAATTTCTCTAACTTGAAGATTATTTTTACGTGAAATTTAAGAAAAAAAATATAAAAAGACATTTTAAAAGGACTGACCTTTTTCAGTTAGGAATGCTTCAAAGCAAGATGTTTTCACCAAGCTGAAATTAAATATTTAAGGAAGTTATTTATTGGGAAAATCTCATCGTTTGTTTTTAGATTTGATCCATTTCAGCAAATACTTTTGGACTTGCAGTGTTTTCAGCGCAGTGGAAATGCTGCTTATAACACTTACAGCACAGGGATGAGCAAATGGATGGAAAGAGATATCCCATGTCCCAAACAACCTGGGGTCCAAAGAGATGAGTCAGGCAAAGTGTGGAAAGAGACGGTAAAGGCCAACAGCTAACCCAGGCCTCCCAAATCCCCCTCTGGTGTCTCTTTTATTGAATCCCACCTTCTGACAGTATTTCCATGCTTTCACTTGTGAAGGACTCTCAGCAGGTTGAGCTGCACCTTATATGGCCAGACATTAAGGTAGGGCTTTAATTCCTGACGTTTCATTCTTTTTTATGATTGTAATTGGCTCGGGCTTAGAATGAAAATAAATGAGCAAATGAGTTGTACTTATTGTGTTTGGCATCCGTTACCTCACCCAAAAAGATAGCTCAGGTGAGTCTCCTGGCACATACAACCTGTTTTCTTTAAAGACGTAAAAGCCATTATGCAAATCTTGGGGCCGGAGGACTGGTTTCTCCCTCAGCCTCACAAATACAGCCAGCTCCACCGAGTGCATGGCTCTGTGGGCTGCCCTGATATCCTGCTGTTCGTGCTCTGAAAAAAAAAAAAAAAAATAGAACACAAAGCCCCGTGGACATGGTTAATGTGGCACAGATTAAAGACATCCTTTGCTAGGCAGCTTTCAGCCAGTGTGGCAGAGCTCATCCTGCCTGAAAACAGTTCTGCAAAAACACCTTCAGTGACCCAGGCAATACCCAACCACCCCATGGATTCATTGCCCGGGGAAAAGACCTCGTATCTGTGAAAAGCGTGCACGGCGGGATCAGTTTTAAATATGCTAAGATCCTTCTTAACATAACTGAACATCACAGCTCGAGTCCTTCGGCCAGGATTTCTAGGATCTCTGAACGCCCTGCTCTGGGCTCACGAGGAGGCAACACTTACCCCCCACCAGCCCTGAGCCTCTGCGTGTTGCACAAGGGAACTCTCTGGAGAAACAACACATCACTCTTAAGCGATAAAAACGTCTTCTCCTGCCTTTCTTCTTAACAGTAGATATGCCAAAAATACCTGCTCTGCACAATCAACAAGTGATAGGTGTTTGCTGGGACACATCTTCCTCTGTGCACACAAGACCCTGGGCTACTCGCAGTGGCTGTGGGATCCCCAGGCGGCCCCCATCCCTGGGAAGGGTTTCTCTGTGCTGTCCAGGGTCTCTGCAACATCACCCAGGGATGAAGCTGTCAAGTGAAAGAGACGTGCTAGAAGGCATCAATTTTTATCCTCCGATGAAGCCTCATGTAGAAAATTTCCTGCAAAAAAGAACCAGTCAGAGATAAGAGAGACTCCTCAACATGAGGCAAAAATACCATTCCCATCTCACATTTCAGCTGAGCCTTGAGCCCAATGGGGTGTGTAGCTGCACTGGGGCACCCAGCCCAGCATAGGAAACACTCCCGTGGTCGTACAATGGTTGTGGCAAGGGAGGCAGTTGCCTTCCCCCATGGGCACAGGGCTGCTGGGCACCCTGTGAGCCCACGGTGGTGGGCTCATGCCTGGCAAAAAAAACCCAAGTGACTGTTCAAAGAGCTTTGCCATGATTTGCAGTAGACTACCCACCATTGTGAAGGTGTCCATGTCCTCTGTCCTGGAGGAGAGGTGGGCTCAGCCCCCAGGTCAGTGGGACTGGGAGGGGAGGGAAGAGGGGTGCTTAGTTAAAGTCTAATTATGGTTTTAGATGTCTAAGGCCTTTATATTGAATGGGCTTTCAGCTGCAAAGACTGGCCCTTAGGAATCTCAGAGGAGAGGCAATCCCGACTGCTGGAGGCCAAGAGATGTTGGTTTCTCCCTATAGCTGTTTCAAGTAAAAATAAAGAGGCTGGAAGAACAGTTGGGATGGTTTTCACCTCTACATGTGCATGTGGTGAAAACAAACCATCACGTCCCTGGCCCAGCCAGCCTCCCCGTGCCTGTCGCAACCCAAGGTGGCCTTTGGTGCCAGCCCACCCATCGTCAAGCATAGAAGACATCAGGATGGGGCATGATTAGGTAGCAAAGACATTAAATGAGGTTGTCTGGTGAGAGCAGAGCCAGGATTTGGCAATCCAGGGCCAACTAGGGCCAGTGAAATGTCTCAGAAGAACAGCAGGGGAAATGGTGGGGGCTGAAGTAACAAATCTGCCAACAAGAAGGTCGGTGGGTGGGAACTGATGGAGAAGATGATCTGCAGAATGGACAACCAACCAGTCAATCAAAAGACAAGGAATCACTGAGCGAAATAAAGGTGGGAGCAATTAGGCAGTGGAGGCAGCAGGGAAGTCAATATGAGACAGGACCTGACAGGCAGGATGGGTGGCCATGATCCTACTGGGCAGAAGGAGGCAACTCCAGAGCACCAGTCTGTCATTCCCATCCCCTTCCCCTTTTCAAATAATTGCCTTTTCATCCAGAATCCCCTTTTGCCTTTTTCTGCATCCAAATATCCATGCCCTATCCCCATCCAAAGTCAACCCAGAGCTCCTGCAACCCCGCATGCTCCCATGCTTTTCCCCACCTTGCAACTGCGGCACCACCTCACTAAAGAGCTTTCAATGTAAAATAAGGGACACGTTCCTGCAGTTGCCATATGTTCAGGAAGACTCAGGCTCTAGGAAAAATCAACCCCCTGTGAAATAAGAGTATTTTAGCTGAATGTGCGTTTACTTGGAGTAACCGCACCATTTCCATTGGGTACAGAACAGTGAGAGCCAAAGCGCAGAAGGAAGACCTGATTTTCGGTTCCTGCCAAGGGAAGAAATAGAAGAAAGAGTTAGAGGCAGCTCTTGCCCATGTAGCCAGGGACAGGCCTGCGCTTGTCTCCAGAAGGTTGCCTGGGGCTCCTTGAGCTCTCCGTGGGCACCACCAACCAAGCCAGCTTGGTGTGAGCGATGTCTGCATGGGACCTGCATGGCCTTTGGGTCAGAGGGGCGGTGTGTACAGCACAAGAGCTTCATTATCGCCAGCCATTACAACAGCAAACATGGAACAGCTAGTAAAAAAATAAAAAATAAAATAAAAAATAAAATAAAAAATAAAATAAAATAAATAAAAAAAAGACCTGTGACATTTGGGATAGCGTGTTTCCTGACAGATGAAAAATGTCACCACCAACTTTCTGTACATCCATGACAGATGAGCTGGCAACTGCTCTAGGTCACAGCCAACCTTTGCTAAACTTACACTAGCCCCACAGATATGAACCCCCCGGCCCTAAATCCCTGCCCGCACACCCTCCTGCCTTTCCCACCACAAGCCCATGAGCTTGCAGGGGACAGTTTGCTCCCTGAAAAGAGCAGAAACAGGTAAAACAACATTTTGCAGTTTTGAGTAGAATCCAATAAATAGTTTGGAATCAGTAAAGAAAGAAAGAAAAAAGAAGCAAAAGAGCTTCCCCCAAGGCTCACAAGAGTTTAATGTTTCCTTTTCTGAGATTTCCTAATTTTCTATTGTCATATAAAGTTTTAAGACTCCAAATACAAGCAATACCATCAGGATGATAAAAAAGCTTCCTTGTGATCTCAAATTATTTTTGAGCAGGGACTGAACCAGTCTTATTAGGAAAGCTTGTTTGTTCTTGCTCAGGACAGACCTAGAAAGAACGTCATTTGGAATTATTATTTGGTTTGGCCACATTACTGAAAATGGAGAAACTTCTTCAGTGTGATTCACAACCATTTTATAAGGTTTTTGGATAACAAGAAGGAAAAGATACGCAAAACTTTTCCTTCTGCCACAGATGGCTCTTCAGGAGAGTAACCAAGGCAAAAGCAGGACAGGGAAAGAAAACTTGAAACAAACTGAATTTTTAAAAAGTTGCCAAAATAGTTATTGGGGTTGTTTGTAATGAAAGACGTCATGGCTTCTTTTTTAAAATATGTTCTTGAAAATGCTCTAAAAACAGACTTTCAGTCACTAGAAACTACTTTTTTCCAAGTACCATTTTCAAAATTCGAAAAGATGGAGAAGAAAACCACCCGGTTCAGCCATTTCAAGATTGGGATTTTTGCCACAAAACTCTGTGTTCAGGACATTTAGGTCCTGGCAGATCTGTGAGCCACAAGGCACTGCTCGGGACAAAACATTCCCATTTCTCAGATGCAACAGATCTCAGTTGCAAAGGTGCAACACCATGAGCCCCTTTTGGTGCTTTGCTCCAGCACCCAGAGAAGGAGAGAGAGGAAAAAATTATAGAGGACAATAATTCACAGGCTCAGCACTGAGAAAGATCCAGGACATACGCCGGGAGCTGGGAGGATGGAGCTGGTTGTGACACAGCACTGCCGTAGACCAACTTAACCTTAATTACTTAACCTTCAGGCAACGGGCCACTTACCAAGGTTCTCCCCCAAACTCAAGGAATTGTCCTTTCCTCCCTATTTTTCACCTTTAAGGAAGCTTGAAAAGGGAGAAAAATGCCCTTGGGTGCCTTTTTGTGCTACATGCAGAAGGTGGTGCTCGTGGGGACAGGTCCCACCAGGGAAGAAACATCACGGTGTTTCAGCTGATGGTTTTCATGGGATAAGGAAAATTTCTAATTCTCAGCACCTGAAACCTGCAATTTGTTTTAATCCAAAAGGGCAAAAAGCTCAGCCTTTCTCCTTTGCCTTAGTGAAATATTGCTGGAAATGAACATAGAAAGTCCAGTGAATGCGATGGAAAATTTTCTATGTGACTTTTTGTTTTTTAATTGGGGGGGAGGTGGTTGAAAGGGAAGTTTAAAAAAATAAATTTACCACCTGTCTTTTAGCTTGTGAGTGTCAAGCTTACGAAAATATTAACAGCAATGTCACAATCATAGCCAAATTTAGAGCAAACATCATTTTTCATATGAACTAACCACATTATTATGCAACTTTTAAAAATGACAGATGATAGCAATTGAAAGTAAATTATAATGAGAGTTCAGATGGAAGTGTTAGGAAAATGCATAGGCAAGCATACAACTTAAACTTGCAAACTGTATGTGCTGAATAGAGACTATAAACTACATATTTTAAGTGAAATGTTCCCTAGAAGAGCTAAGCCCTATGAGTTCAATTAGCCATTCACATGCTGAGTTCCTAAATAGATGTCAAATTTCATGTGTATGTGTATGCACATATTATAGATAATTATAAAAATTAACATTTAATTTCATTAAACATTTAATTTCATTAAATAATATAAAATAATATAAATATATCAGTGTGTGTATATAAATATAGGCATACACACATATCTGTGGGTTTTTTTTAAATATATATGTGTGTGTGTGAACATGCAGAGGCATACATATCAATACAAGTTGGAGGGCTGCATCTTGTGCACATATAACTGAACATATTTTGACATAATGGATTTGTAAAATAGAGTGGCAAAGACCTAAAAAAAAATGAACCCTGCAGCAAGGACAAATTAGCATATTGTGAGATCCCTGCAGAGGAAATCAAGCATCTATACATTTCAGCCTACAATGTCCTGCAACAAAGAGATCGCTCCAGTTGCCTGTAGCCATATTTTTAAAGATGAGAAACTAATTAACAACATTATCAGCATATCTTTATCAAAAATTCTTTATCTTTCCCAGGTTGAAGAATGCTGTGCAACAGGGAAAACATTGACTTTAACAACATAATAAGAGGGCCTCAGTGGGTTCTTAGCATTATAATAATAATAATAATCACAGTAGTAATAATAATAGCAACCACAACAATAATAGATAAGATAGGTTTCCCTTTTTCCACACTGGTTGGCGACAGATCTAAGGTACCTCTTCCTTTGGCCTTCCTCTAGAAATAGAAAGAGCTTAATTTAACCCCATCCCAGTTGACTAAAAATACGTGGTTCTTATCTTGGAGCCGGGTATAGAGGGATGTGAGGGCAGAGAGGACCAGCCTTGGTGGAGTGAGGAGAAGATGTAAGTAAAGGTCCGTGGAGCAAACTATCCTCTACATTGGGGAGAACAAGATGGTTGAAAGCTGGGGAAAGAACCTACAGCCATGCACACAGTACAGATGGCCCAGGGGCAACCAGAAAGTCAAACCATTTATGCAGATTCACCTTCAAGGTGAAAAAAAAGTTGGCTCCTCTTCTCTTTTCACTGTAATGAAGACGAAGGAGACTTTGTGGTCTGGCCATTGACAGCCCGCACTCTCAGTGAGGGTCATCAGAGACCTCTAAAGCCCAGGGAGGGCAAGAGTCACTTTGTCTAAATTTTCCCAGCTGACCAGAGATTTTGAAAAGACACAGCGATATTCAGGCCAGAGAAGTGCAGGCAACATTATCACACTCAGAAGAGCAGCTGGGTTTACGTAGCTTGTGTTTGCTGCTTGGTGTTGTCAACTGCTGTGATTTTACCAGGAGACTCATAGTATGTGGTGTTTTTTCTAAGAGCCAGCATTCCTGGAGCTATATGCATGTACTTTATGTATCACTGAAAGCTTGAAAATTTCAGTCCTGTACATACATCTACCTAAAAAGAAGGCAAAAGCAGTTTTGATTTTCTTTGTAGTCTTCCTTTTTAAGTCATTGTTGAGATTTGCAGGAATGAAAAATGATGCTGGACCTGGTGCCACTGAGCACCCAATGACGGAGGTTACCACCATGGGGTTTAAGGTTTTACATGAGAAACCCACCCCCAAACTGTGCATGCCATGAGCTGCAGAAGTCAATGTATTCAGTTCTGAAGGGTCAAATTATCCCTTCTGGGACATGGTCCAGGGCAGGGTAGATGCTCAAACCTGAGGCTCCAGCAACTGGACTTGGGAAATGTCACAGAAGCCTGAAGAATAGTAAAAACATGGAAATATTTCCTAAGGGAATGTGTGTCACTCACTGCTCCCGTCAAGGAAATTGCAGAAAAATTTCAACTGACAAACATACGCACCCCAGGAGCAACCTTTCCATGGATGACAAACACATCACGCTGGGGAACAGTGATTGTCGTACCCCTTCAAACAACGTCCTCACTGCTCCAGGGCAAAGCCACTCGCAGGAGACAAACAACCCCCAGTCCATGCAAACTGCCATGTTCCCTGCAAAAAGACCCTTCCACAAATCCCAAAATCAGGAATGGCCCTTCGCCCTCCCAGGAAGGGGAACAACATGCTCTTGCCCTTCGCCTCCCACCCAGATGCCACCAGGAGAGAGGAACTAACTCTCCTCAAAGAGTTTTTCCATCCAGAGAGCAGAAGGCAGCCAATATCATTTATTGAACAGGCCTCTAGACTTGTGTTGTGTCCTGTCTGAATTGAGTGAAATGAGTCGAGAGGGAGCATGCATTGGCCAAAAGTAACCATAGTTGCTGTGGTGACTTCATTGCTCACACAAAACCCCTTTTTCACTCTGGAGGCCACCAGTTAAACTGAACCTTCAAACAGTGCTGCCTGTAGCATGGCCAGGAACAGGGCAGGGACTCGAGCAAAATACACAGATTCCTTCAACTACCCCTATGGCTTTTCCCTTGTACTGCAGCCCAACAGCTGGCCAAAAGCTGAGTCTGGAAACGTGCCTGGTTGCATGTCAAGGTAAAGGAGCTGCTGGAAATCTATGTAGCATCTACATTATACCTAAATTGTTTTCACTGTGGATTTAATCAAAACATCCTCCAAGCCCCACACATTTGGAGCATTTTATCTGAAGGTGGTGGTCAATGTCAGAGCTCAGCTCTGATGTACCAGATTAAAGTAACGTTGTGTGATTTTGGTGTCTGGGCTCCCATCAGAGCCAGCGGAGCCCACAAAGCAGGTCACCTTGGGGCAGATATGACATGGGACCTAAGAAGACCTCTGCTCCTCTGGATTGACATCTGTGTTTGATAGAACAAATCAAGCCCTGACTGCCTGGTCTGTTGTGATGCTCTCCAGATTGAGTTCACCTCCACTGAAAATAACACGGACTTAAAGACTATAGCACACACATGGAGACCTAATGTAGGTGTCATTTCAGGCTGAATCCCACCCTGAGTGCTAGAACATAAAGGAAAACTCATTCTTTGTTACCCACCTGCTTTGTATTGCAGATTTCCGTTTTCCCATCCCCAAGGATGGGAGAGCAGCCACAGGACAAAGACAGACATCAGCTGGGATGGCCACAGTCCAGCAAACTGACAGGCATCACAGATAGATGGAATCAGTTCATGGCAATTACCAAACCAGCTCAGCAACTCCTGAAGCTGCCCAGAGACTGCAGCCAAAGTAAAGCTGTGGACTTGGCGATCCAGGATGTGACTTTTGATGAGTCCGAAGGATGCCTCTGCTGTGAAGAAAGGGCCATGTCAACTGCACAAGTGGTTCACGTGGCAGGCAGGCATTTGGCTAGTGCAAAATAGAGCCCGAGGGATTTACACTTCACTCTTATCCCTCTGCTCACCACAGAGCTCTGGTCTTGTGAGGAACTGGAGAACCCACCAGACACTGGCTCAAGGGTTTGAATACAGCCATTTTGCAGATCCTTCCAGTTGGGTGTTTGCCAAAAGGGTTATGCAGCACTTGTACAAAAACAGAGATGCTGTCATTCTTCCTGTCCAAGTTGCGAACTTGTGGTCACCTGTAGATGATGCTGAAGAAACCATCCATGAAAGAGTAGAGGGCCTGAGAGTTGCAATATTGCTGAGCTCGAAGGCACAGTGGCAAGGACTCTGCTGAAACACCACCTAAAATCTTCAGTGCTCCCAGGAAGGCTGGAACAATTAGGAAGTGCTAAGACATGCGTTTTTTAAAAAGATAGCCAAATTTTCAGAGACCCTGAAAATACAGTGTGTTAGGAAAGCTGGAAAGCCCAAAGAAGCAAGAACTCCCAAGAGACAAGGCAACAGCCTTCTGGCACATGAAGAGCACGCTGCAAAAAGGCAAGAGACAATCTGTTCTCCATGTCCAGTGCACATAGGACAAGAATTAATGGGATTAAGTTAAGATGGAGATTCAGTTTAGATACGAGGAAAAACTTTCCAATGGTTGGGATAATACAGAACTGGAATAAATTTTTCTGACAAGGTGGACGCTACATCATTAAAAGCAGGTTTTAAACAGATTTTTAAAACAAGCCAGGAAAAAAGCAGCTCTCAAGAGTGCTACTGCCATAGCCGGTGCTCTTTCATTCCTTCCAGCGCTATAATTCTGTAAGTCAGTGTAAATACCTGTTACAAATTGTACATGCTCTCTTGAAAGCTGGCTTTTAAACATGGTACAGAGAGTAAAAAAAAAAAAAACCACCAGAAACTTGTATAAGGGAAGAGTGCATAAGGAATACTAGGAGGTTTATGGGCCTATAGCTTTGGGGTTTTAGAATAATATAGTCTACAATGGGTAACTATTTACAATGTTGTGTTATTTACATGGTTTTACATATTCTAATAGTGACTTACCAGCAGGATGCCTAGCTCTTTTTGAAGTTGTGAGCTACTAATATTCATTTATCAAAATATTGTGTATAGGAATGATGCTTAAGTCTAGAAAAAACTTTCTGCACATCCCAAGTGGACAAAATTCTGCTCTGAGAATCAGCAAAAAAATTTGCAACTGCTTCTGCATATCCTGTTTCAGCACTTCATTGGTATGAGCTACGGTGGCCTTGGGAACATGGGATCTTTCAGCAACCTGCTCACCTACTCCAATGCAGTTCTTCACCTTGATAAATCTCATTTCTTTTATACATAGACACAGGCACACACGTATGCACAGAGATATTTAAAAAGTCAACCCTAGCAAGTGGAAACAAAGAATACTATTTGAGACGGGTCTAACAGATTGGATTAAAAAAAAATATAAATTCAAACAGCCCTTGAATACCCATATGCCAAGTTTAATCCCCTCGTTAATTAAAAACGGCCAAATTATAACCCCTTTCAAAAATTAGGTTTACAGTGGAAATGCCAACTGAACAGACCCTTCACTGTAACAGCCCTGCTGGTGCCTCCAGAACACAATCGCAGAACGGCGAAACATATTGGCACCTCCTGTACGAAGCAACTGAAATATTCGCTCGGTGCTGTCTCTTCCTGTTAATTGCTGTGTGGAAAGTGGTCCCTGCACAGCCTCTTTATCTACCCGCTTCAGAAGCCTTGCCTACCGCCGCGCGCACTCAAGGGGCACGGTTGGCCGGGCTGCCGGGCTCCAGTGCCAAGCTCGGCGACGGGGCCGAGCCCGTTCTCCCCTCCCCGAAAGCGGCAGCTGGATCGCCGCTTGGCTCCCGGACCGGCTCCTTGGCTCGCTCTGCTCTTGGCTGGCATGGGGCTGGGCCACAGTTTGGACGCCTCGCCGGGCGGGATGCTCGCTGCCACCGTGGCTGCCAGGCTGGCTCAGCAGCCTCTCCTTGCTTTGCAGGAGATGAAGCGCTCCCGAGGTCCCCGCTTCAACTACCAGCTTTTCTCCTTCAAATACCAGCAGCACACCACTACAAACCTCACCTGCTTTGAAAATCAGTTTGTTTTTCCACGCGTTGTGTCCTCTCCTGTCCGTTTTCTCTGTTTTTCACTTAAATCAAGAGCTTCATGCAGCAGGGTTGCTCTTAATTATGACTTTCTTCAATACCTTGTAGGATGGAGCAGCACCCTGATATCAGCTATGAAAACCCATCAGGCTGAGGGTAAACGCAGGCTGTAAAATGGCTTCTCCCTTTGCAGATGGATTCCCTGTACGAATTCAGGACCAGGGGCCAGATCGCCGCTGGAGCTGTGCCAGTCCACACCAGCTGTCAGCACAGCCACGGAAGATGAAGTATTTTTGTTCCACCCCGTCTCATCATCACAACTGTCAGCTCAGGCCCCACCATAGAATATTTATTAGCGGTGACAACAGAAAAGAATAGACATATCAGCTCCTCGGTTGACTTTCGCAAAGTCAGTAGGTAAAAAATTTACACTTTGTCCTCATGAAGTGATTAAACATGTTGGGAAAGACAATGGACAAAAACTTCAGTGGGGCCTAGGTTTGCTTTTTGTTAAATGAAGGATTGGCAAAGGACTCACACTGTAGGAAACCTGACAACTCTCTCAGATTCATACACAGAATTAGGCAAGAGCAATCAGTGCAAGTACCAAAGTATTGGTGTATCTGTGGGTCTGACCATGTAAAAGTTAAAACCAGTGAAGCGCTAAGGTTTGCTCTGTACTGAGAGACAGTATAAGTCTTTGCATTTACATACCAGCTGTCATCAAGGCTTAATCAAAGTGTTTCCAATTCCTTTTTATTGTATTTTGTATTGTGTTTATGTGTTGGAAATCAAGGCACAGAGCCTGCAAGTCAGGGTGAAAAAAAGGACAAAGACAACTGAAATGAGGTGCAAGCGGAATTCAGGTGCTTAAATCCACAGAAAGCAATACTTAAAACTCCCTGCTCTGCTGCTGTCTAAACTCAGAGCTATCTAAGCACCCGAAGTATAATTCTTCATTAATTGAAAATTTCTTCATTTCTCTTCTCCACAGGGACCCAAACTATTCACACCCTCATGGCCAAAGGTGTGAATGGCCCAAGCATGGCCCCCTCCATCCTGCAGCCAATCCAGTCAGAAAGATATCATAGAATAGAATCATAGAATCATCTAGGTTGGAAGGGACCTTCAAGATCATCTAGTTCAACCATCAGCATAACTCTGACAAAAAAACCCATCACTAAACCATGTCCCCCAGCACCATGTCAACCCATGTGGCAATGGCCAAGCTTTGCCATGCTCCAGCACCTCCCCTTCCTGCCAAACTGGGGCCAAGCCCACACCAAAAGATGAAGGACTCCCTGTGTCCCTGGCTGTGGACTGTGGCTCCAACTGAGGTTGGAGGATCTTCCCAGAGACCCCACATTTGGGACTAAAGGGTTGATCTGTATGGTCTGTCCTTAGCCCGGCAACCACCCACAACTGACTTAGAGCATCACCTGGAGGCTGGTTGAGTCTGACTCTTGTTTGGAGTCCCTAAAGCCCGTCCAGCAAACGAGGAGTAGAGCCCTTGGGTTTCCTGCTGCGGAGACGCATTTCCAGGCACTCCCTGGGGTCTCCAGCCCCGAGCACTCTGCCTACAGCTGTGAAAGCACTCTGCATCAGGAGCTCGTATCAACTGATTTCCCATCCGGGCTGCTGCTAACAACGCCCTTGACTAGGAAGACACCACGGCAGAGAACAGAACCATCTCCTGCTGAACTGATTATATTTACTGTAAAACACGGAAGCAAATGAAATCTCTGATTGAGAGAGAAGGAGAAAGCTTTTAATCCCACTCTATGATGCTTGCCAGATTGACAAGTCTAGAAA